>NC_142027.1:92872340-93174455 GCF_982192425.1 Myodes glareolus | reverse complement strand
ACCCCTGAGCCAACCACTCCAGTCCCACGGGACATGATCTTATCCCAATGCTGGGGAAGAGGAGGCAGGCAGATCCTTGGCTCACTGACTAGTCAGTCTAGCCTACTTGGTGAGTTTCAGGTCAGTGAGAGACCTTGTCTCAGGAATCAATGTGATGGTGCCTGAGGAACAGTACCTGAGATTGACCTCTGACCTCCACATGCATGTATACATGTGTGCACCCACACATGCATGTACATCACACATTCCAAACTTAAGTAAGTGGCTAAGTCAAAGGAGGCAGCTGGGCATTCTGACAACCTTTGCATCTTGTTCACTTTGGACAAAACAAGACAATCACGTGGTTAGTGAGAAGATTCAAGGTTCAGCCATCTCCTCCTCCCAGAACAGTTGGCTCTTTCCTTGGCCAGGAAGAATGAGTGTGGGAGCAGGTCGAGGCGATTTCCCAAAAGAGTCGGTTGGGCTGGTGAGAAGGCTCAGCCCAGTAAAAAGGCACTTGAGGACTTAAGTTTGATTCACATGGATTCACACGGTGGAGGGAGAGAGTCAATTCCCACAAGTAAGTTGTTCTCTGACCTCCACACATGCTTCCTCTCACCCCCCCTCCTTCCCCGCGTCCCATAAACTAAATTTCTAAAGTGTAAGAAAAAGTAGTGTGCTATGTTTCTTTTGTAAAAGGTTTGGATGGAGACCGGGGATGTAACTCAGTTGGCAGAGTGCTTCTCCAGCACGCATGAAACCCTAGATTTGATCCCCGGGGCTAGCTCTGGTGTGGTGGTGCATACATATAATAAGACCTTGTGGAAAAGTAGAGGCAAGAAGATAGTGAGTTTAAAGCCTTCTGGGATACATAGCAAGGCCCAGTCCCGTAAACAGTTTGCAGAATGAAAACTCTGGGCCTTTGAGGAGAAGCGAAAGTCTGACCGGGTGTTCCCAAGCTTTAGTTAACTTAGAGCAGTGATTCTCAACCTTCCTAATGTAGTAACTGTATTAATACTTTCAGTTCCTGGTATTGTGATGACCCCCATCCAAGAATTATTGTCGTTGCTACTTCATAACTGTAATTTTGCTACTGTTCTGAATTGTAGTATAAATATTTCTGGAGATAGCTTGTTAAAGGGGGTCCGACCGACAGGTTGAGACACTCTGACTTAGAGGCACGACCAGGCAGGGGAAGGGGACAGGGACACTTGTCTTGCTTTCAGGGGATCTAATTAATATGGCCAACTCGCGGGACCCTCCCACACTCCCAAGCTCTGAAAGTTAGGTCCCCAAGATTAGTTGGATGAGTTAAGTTGCCTCAAAGGCAAGCGGAACTTGAATAGGAAGATGTGCCTCCCTCGCTCCTCGCTGCCTCTTCCTCTGCTGCCTCAGAGAAGAATCAGAAGTCCCAGGAAAGAGGCACTCCTGAGAGTGCTTGGGCAGCGACCTCCAATCACCATTGCCAAAGCTACAGCACCTTGTTGGACCTCAGGGTGGTGCTCCGCTCCGCCCTCACCTGCAGACCAGAAACTGGAAGCCCAGTTCCTGCGGAGTACGGGGTTTCCCGGCATCCTACAAGAGCGCGCCCAGCCCAGTGGATAGTGGAGAGGGGAAGGGGGCTGGGCCAGGGGCTGCCTGGCTGCAGACAAAGGAATCCCTCACTCCGTGGTCGCGGCCAACCGACCTCCCTCTGCTACTGCTGGACCTCCCTTCCGCCGCGTTCCCAGCGGTCACTGTTTCACAGGCCCGCCTTTCCCTACCTGAGGGTGCAGCCGACAAGATGCGCGAGCCAAGGGGACCCCAGGAGCAGCAAGGCAAAAGTCTGGGAAGGCTGAGCCGCTGCGTGTCTAGCTCCGAATTGAGGGCGGGAGGGGTTTGGGGGAGGGTGCGGTTGCACCTCTCAGCTTGGGCGGGGAGAATTGAGAGAGGCTGAGGCTGGGGGAAGGCCTGAAGCTGGCTTGCAACTCCAAGGAGTTGCAGAGAGGCAAGGGGTTCCTGGAACTGCCGACCTCCTAGGGGTCATGTTTAACAATGGAGTTAGGGGTGGTCCCGAAGTGAGGCTGGGGTGTGCGGGGTGATCAGAAGGTAGTAGGTACAGGGAGGCCCCAAGACTTACCTGGGAGGTCTCCCCTGTTCCTGCTGGGGCAAGAAGAATTCTAAATATGGCAATTCACCTGTGCTTTAGTCAGGGTTCTCTAGAGAAATAAAACTGATAAAATATACATATACATATATACATACATATAAGCTGCTGTCCAACTAGTTCAACAATGGCTGTCTAAGTTCATAGGAAAGTCCAGGAATTCAGTAGTTGTTCAGTCCTGAGGCTGCCTGTCTCAGCTGGTCTTCAGTATAAGGCCAGAATCCCAAAGCAGGAGGTTCTAATGCAGGGGAAGAAGGAATGACAGCAAGAGTGAGGGCAAGTAGGCAAAGAGAGCAAGCTTCCTCTTCTACGTCCTTTACATAGGCTTCCTCCAGAAAGTGTGGGCCAGACTTACAGTGATCTTCTCACCTCAAAAGATCTGGGTTATGGTGGGTCTTCCCTCTTCAAATGACTTAATTAGGAAAAATTCCTAAAAAAAAAAAAAAATAAATAAAATAAAAAAAGAAGGAAAAAAGAAAAGTTCCACAAAATGTACATCAACTTTAGCTTAATGTGCGTTTACACAAGAGTGTGCAGGGTAGAAGATGGTCTCAGTTGTTATCTTCAGGGACACTACCTCTGTCAAGACCAAATGAAAACATTAGCATAGAGAAGATGTAGAATCCCGCATTCCAGCTCAATTATTGGAGACCGAACTCAGGGTCTCACACATGCGAAACAAGTGCTCTACAGATGAGCCACACTCCTAGTCCCACTGGGGGATTCTAGGCAGAGCTCTAGAACTGGTTAGATACAGACTCTAGATACTGCTGAGCCTGTATCTAACCCCTCATGGGGGGATTTTAGGGAATTTTATCCTCCCTTGTGGCTGAACTTCATCCCCCAGACTCTGGAGGCATCTCCTTCATTGACATTTCTGGCAATTTCACTACCACTTTGGGAATAACTCAACACCAATAATCCTGAACATGGAGTCTTGACAGAAGCTGTTTCTTGGATTTAAAATCATTACTCCACCCAGCAAAATTCTATGTAGCTAGCAAACCCAATTTGCTTTAATTCCCCTTTCCCCCAAAACATCAGCTTTCTCTATGTAATCCCCAAAGCTAAATGTGCTAACCCTGCATCATCACAGCAATTCTAGAATGTAGCAAACAAACAAGCAAACAGCTTATTCTTAAGTATTTTCTTCTGGCCAACAAATCTCTCTGCTGATGCAAACAATCCCAATCAGACCAAATATGACCAAATTAAAAGATACTTATATTTAATGGATGACAATATTGCCGGGTAATCCTGGGAAAATGTGGAGAGGGGGAATAGAGAGAAGGGGAGACCATGCAGAACTGGGAGGCCTTGTGTTTATTCTCTGAGGGGCAGTTTAAATAGCCTGTGGGAGTGGTCTTGACCTTCCCTGGAGAGGGGTTACCATTTGGCAGGCTTTTTTGACCCTCTCTGCGGAGGGGTCACCATTTGGCGGTCTTTCTCGGAGGTGGAGTTTGGACTGAGGCAACTCCCAGGGAAGGGAGCTTATGCCAGGAGCTGGGGTGAAGTCCCCAGCTAAATACTTATAACAATCTGAAGAGGTGCCAGGTGGTGGTGGTGTACAACTTTAACCTCTCAGGAGTCAGTGGCAGGCAGATCTCTGAGTTCAAGGCCAGTTTGGTGTACACATAAAGTTCCAGGACAGCCAGGGTTAAACAGAGAAACCCTGTATGAAAAACACAAACAAAAAGCAAAACAATTTGAAGCATTGTTGAGTGGTTTCAACTTGACAGGCATGATTTAAACTTTAGTAAATCATATCTCATTTTATTTTTTATTTCAGTTAAACCCTTTCTCCCCACTGTTGCTTTTGATTGTGCTGTTTAATATAGTAATAAGGCAAACCCGGACAGGTCCTATATGTAGGGAGGTGTGTGTGTGTGTGTGTGTGTGTATGTGTGTGTGTGTGTACAAGTGTTTGTGTGTGTGTATGTGTGTAGAGGCCGGTGGGTAACCTCAGGAGTCATCTTGTGTCTGAGAGAGGATCTCTCACTGGACCAGAACTGACCAGTTAGGCTAGGCCTACTGGACAATAAACCCCAGGGATATTCCAGTTTCTAAAGATCAAACTTAGATGTTTTTGTGTGCAGTTTTATAGACTGAGCCATCTCCACAGCACAGTCTCAGTATGTCTTGATTTCCTTTTTCTTATCATTGTTTCTGATCGCCACCAAAACTCCTGCTGAAACCTATCACAATCTCAGGCTCTTATTTTGACATTCCATTACCACCCTGTGCCTGCTAGGACCTTACACTTTTTGTCTACTTAATTCCCTCTCTTTTCATTTTGTTTCTTTCTCTGCGTAGCTACCCTGGCTATTCTGAAACTCACTTTGTAGACCAGGCTGTCTTCGAACTCACAGACAGCCACCTGCCTTTGCCTCCTGAGTGCTGGGATTAAAGGCATGTGCCACTACTCCTGGCTTGATTTTCTTTTCAGGATCTTACTATGTGACTCAGGCTAGCTTATGACTTGAGGTGATCCATCTGTTTCAGCCTTGTAAGTGCCAGGATTGCAGACACGGGCCACAATGTCTGGATCTTTTATCCGACACATTCATACACATTGTTCTTTGTCACCAAACATTAGCTTTCCTATGAAGATGCTTTGACCTCATTAAGGGACTCTGACCAGCTCAAGTGAGGCAAACATGGCTTTGGCAGGCCTTTCCCCTTCCCCCCTTTTCCTCTGCCTTGCTAAAAACTGTTAGATTACGTTCCTGAAGCTAGCCCCCAAGGTCTATTCCCTTATTTGGCCACTTCTCCTCCTGATGTTGACTACCAAGGTCTAGTTATTAAAGTCTTGAAGTCCAGCAATCAGAAACCCCTTTGAGTATCCTAATTAACATACCCAATTAAAACTAAACACCTCATCCTCGCACAGGTTTTCCCCTTGTGTCTTCATAAACTGCTGCTTTCTAAGGGCCATGTCTGTCTTCTCTCTATCCAGAGACAGTCCTTTGTCCCCTGGGACAAATACCCCTGGCCCATCTCCCTTATTCCCTTTCCCTTCTCCCTCATCCTCTGTCTCCTGCCTTTGTTCCTTATTCCCTGCCCTCTGCCCCTCTGGGGAAAATAAATCTTTGTGCTGAGAACTTGGCTTGGGAGTCCAAAACTTTCACTTACGGTCCTCTGCCTGGGCCTTTCTTTCAAGTGCCAAGATGTAAGGCATGTACCAACCACCATGCCTGGCTTAAGATTTTGTTCTTTACAAATCACTTGGTCTCTGGTACTTGAGAGTTTTCTAAAGTCAATATAGGTCAAAGATTGCTTTCCACTTTAATTTTAATTGCATATATTTGTTTATTGGTATTATGTGTGTGTGTGAGGTACACATGTATCGTAATGTGTATGTAGGTTACATACAACTTATAGGTACTGGGGCTCAGACCCAGGTGGCCAGAGTTGGCAGCAGGTGTCTTTACCTACCAAGCAATCTTGATAACCCCTACCTTATTTTTTGAAGAAAATCTCTATCAGTGTTTTGTCCAGACTGGCTGGCCAGCAGGCTCCAGACATTTTCCTGTCTTGCCTGTCTGAGTCACATGTGTACGATGTCATGCTGGGGGTCTGAACTCAGGTTCTTTTCCTTGTGTAGCAAACACTTTACTCCTTGAACCATCTCTAAAGATTCTTGGTCTCTGGTATTTGTTTATGAGATAGGGTCTCATAAAATCTGTGCTGGTCTCAGACTTACCATATTAGGCAGGGTTTTCTAAAGAAACAAAATTAGAGAGTGAGTTCTCTCTCTCTCTCTCTCTCTCTCTCTCTCTCTGTGTGTGTGCACATACACACAAGAATGTGATCTATCAGAGTGGCTTATAGTCTGTGGTCCTGGTAGTCCAACATTGACTGTCTCACAAAGGAAAGTTTGAAAATCTGGTAGCTATTCAGTCCATGTGGCTGGGTGTTTTAGCACTCCCAATCTGGTGTTGAAGTCCTGGAGGATTCTTAGAGAACTGCTGGTCTTCAGTTAACATTGGAATTCCCCCCAAAATTGATTCTAATACCAGTGAAGGATAGATGAACTTGCCAGGGAGAGAGAGGTCTAGCCGGTAAAAACCAAAAGTTTTCTTCTTCATGGTCTTTTTTTTTTCATATTAATCTTTTGGTGAATATATAATAATAATTACATCAGTTCCTCTCTTTACTTCCTCCTTCCAACCCCTTCTCCCATGCACTCCCCCTTGGCTCTTTTTAATTGTTGTTACACACACACACACACACACACACACACACACACACTTCCATATTCTTAAATACAGAACTACAACCTGATCATTCTGTATAATGTTATTTGTATGCATAGCTTTTCAGAGCTGACCATTTGGGATTGAATAGTCAGTTGGTATGTTTCTGCCCCCAGAAGGTGTGATCCAGATTTAGGGTGGGTCTTCCCAACTAAAATTATCAAGAAAATCCCTCACAGGTGTGTCAGCTGCTTAGATTTTAGTTGGTTTCAGATGTAGTCAAGTTGACAACCAAGATTAGCTATGGAGTGTTTTGTCATGGTCAGCTCTGCTTCACCAACTGATTCCCAAATAACCATTCAGAGACTTACTATTAATTATAAACGCTTGACCAATAGTTCAGACTTGTTACTAGTTAACTCTTACAACTTAAATTAACCCTTTACTATATATCTGCACTCTGTCATGTGGCATTAACTCTCTTTCATCTTGTACCTCCTGTCTGTTCTCCATGTCTGAATGGTGACTCCTCTGACTCTGCCCTTCTTTTTCCCAGCATTCTCTCTGCCCAGAAAATATTGCCTAGCCATCGGCCAATCAGTTTTTTTTTATTAACAACAAGCACAATACATATTTACCGTGTATAAAGATTGCTTCACAGCAGACCTTGAACTCCCAATCTTCCTATTTCAGTCTCCCAAGTGCTGAATAACCCCTGACCCCCACTCCAATCTTGCCATGTAGTTCAGATTGGCCTAAAATGCACAGTCCTCCTGTTTCATCCTCCCAAGTGCTGGAATTACACATGTGTAGCACTATACCACCTTCTGACAACAAATATCCTCACATTCTCCCTGCTCCCACAATGGCATTGTCACGTGTTATGATGTCACACCCATGAGATCCCCCTCCACACCCTCTGTCATTCTTTTAATGTGAGTCCAGCCCATCCTGCCTTCTATAGACCCCATTCTCTGATTCTCTGTTCTTCCCCAGAGGCCCCTCTTGGGGAAAGGCCTTGGGGCTGTAATCCCAGAGTTGGGGGATCTTTAACTCTGTCCGTTTGTGTGAGCTTGAGCTGAGGATCTGGGTAGAGGAGAGGTAGGATGTGTTCAAGAGCCCAAGGCCAGGACTGGGGGCAGGCTGGTGTGACTGACTGCTTAAGATGGATGAGGATAATCAGCAGAGACACTTGTGTCCCTGGCTTAGGCTGTTAGACTCTGGTAATAACAGACCCCTTCAAAACTGGAATTCCCCCAGAACAGGTCAGCGATGGGCAGAGTCACACCTTGACCAGAGAACGGCATGAATAGCTGTTATAATTTATTTAAAAATGGTATGAAGGGAGTCACGTCATATGACAGAGCCCACACAGGAGGTTTATTGGAAGAGAAAAGGGACAGAAGGACAGAGAAGGGGTAGAGAATGTGGCAGATGGGGGCACAGAGAGCTGTCCCTGGGGACAAGAGTGGTAGAAGAGAAAGAGAGAGAGAGAGAGAGAGAGAGAGAGAGAGAGAGAGAGAGAGAGGAGGAGGAGGAGGAGGTGGGCAAGGCCCACCATATATATATTTCATTTTCTTTTCTTCTGCACAGTTGGGATGAAACCAAGAGCCTTACATATGCTAAACAAGCATTCTTTTTTTCCCTTTATTTATTTATTATGTATACAGTATTCTGTCTGCATGGGGATTGAACTCAGGACCTCAGGAAGAATAGCCAGTGCTCTTAACCTCTGAGCTATCTCTCCAGCCCAAGGCTCACCTTTTTTAAAGGAACATAGCAAATGTGCACGGGAGGTGCTCTTAGTGGCTGCAGCTGAGGATGTATCCTGTCGGGACCCCATGGGCAGACCAGTACAGGTGCCTGAATACTAACATTTATTTCTCCCTCTTGCTTATTATAAGTAGTTAGGGGTAGCAGATGAGGTGGGAATGAGGACAGCATGTTCTCGAGACTGCTTCCTGCTGACCTGGGGGTGTTGATCATCTTTGGGAGGACCTGAGAAGTCTAGGATCCCGCCTACATCCTGAGGTAGCTGGCTGTTTCACCTCACTGTCCAGGCTTTGTGGAACCATCAGGTACTGCTTGGACCTAGCAAAACACTGTCTGAGACAGATCTAAGTCAACCCCCTGGAGCTCACAAGAATTCTGAGTTTGTGACTCTGCTGTCTTTTTTTTTTTTAAGATTTATTATTTATTATGTATATAGGCTCTGCCTACATGCCAGAAGAGGGCACCATATCAAATTACAGATGGTTGTGAGTCAGCATGTAGTTACTGGGAATTGAACTCAGGACCTCTGGAAGAGCAGTCAGTGCTCTTAACCTCTGAACCATCTCTCCAGCTCTAAGTTTTTTTTCCTATTAATTGATAGTTATTATTCATTTATCATGGATACTACAGTATTCTGTCTACAGGCTAGAAGAGGGCAGCAGACCTCACTACAGAGGACTCACTACAGAGGACTCACTACAGACGGTGCTGAGCCACCTGACGGGAATTGAACTCGGGACCTCTGGGAGAGCAGGCGGTGCTCTTCACCGCTGAGCCATCTCTCCGGCTGCTTTCTCTGAGTTTGTGAAAAGGTAAGTTTTAGACACATTAGCATTGCCACTGTAATCTGTACTGAAATCCACATTACAAAAACAGTAGTATACTTGCACAATGGTAGTACTCTGTCAGATTCATACCTTATCAGAATTCCATTGATTAATGTTAAGACTATGGACTTTTGGAGTCTCTTTTTTATTGATTTTTACTGAGCTCTCCATTTTTCTCTGCTCCCCTCCCTGTTTCTCCCCTCCCCGTCAACCCTCTCCCGTGGTCTCCATGCTCCCAATTTACTCAGGAGATCTTGTCTTTTTCTACTTCCCATGTAGATTAGATGCATGTATGTCTCTCTTAGCATTCTCGTTGTTGTCTAGGTTCTCTGGGATGGTGATTTATAGGCTGGTTATCCTTGCTTTATGTCTAA
The DNA here is from genome assembly GCF_982192425.1 of Myodes glareolus. Lineage (NCBI taxonomy): Eukaryota > Metazoa > Chordata > Mammalia > Rodentia > Cricetidae > Myodes > Myodes glareolus. The sequence goes on along the minus strand of NC_142027.1, from coordinate 93,165,160 downwards.
AAACCAATTATGAGTGAGTACATATGACAAGTGAACTTTTGGAGTCTTAATGTCCTTCCCCATCACCACAGCATCACCTGCACCCCCGCTTTCTATCTAATTTACCAGGAGACATTAGGTGGTTGATTCCCGAGGGCAGTCATTGTAGAATTAGTTCCTTTTAAATAAAAGAAGAGCAAAGAGTTACATTAGAATTTGTGCTGTGAGTTTCTTTTCTGAATCTGGGGGGACATGGATACCTCTGGGGTGCTGTTGGGTCCCACCATCTGGACAAGTTTAGTAGTCTTAGGCCTCTAGCTCTGTGGCTAACAGTTGATAGTCCTGTAACAATAGCTAATTAGTTATTTGATCAGAGAGTTTTGAATGTATCATTGGAAATAGATAGAGAAGAAACTGATGAAGAAGGGTGTAGTTGTTAAAGGTAGGAGAACCAGGAGAGGGGTCAGGAAGGAAAGCATCCACTTCCATATGGGCTTTCCAATTCGGTAGAGTTTGCAGGGCAAAGCCTCATTCTTCTAGCATTTGGGATTAAGGCAGTTGATCTCAATGTCCTCTGAAGCTTAAGGGTGCAGGGTCCCAGTTGGGGTGAAGTTCCTGTGTCATTTTAACAAGGGTGTGTTTTAAGGAGCAGTTAGTTCATTCTGTCTTTCCTGAGGACAGACCCCATCTCTGACTCCCACATTCAGCAGACCTAGACAGGACATTTAGGAAGGGAGAGCAGACAGACACAAGCAGGTTTTAGAGCAATGATAAAGAAAGTGGATAATTCTTTCTTGGTTCCACAACTGTCTGGTCCAAGGATTACTGAGGCCAGATTCAGTTTGAAAGGAGTGGTCAGTGGGTCTCCAAAAGACAGGCCACTGGGAGTGAGGAGGTGCATGACATGGGTCCCAAGGATGAGACAGAGGAAGACTGAGTGGGCACAGTGAGTGGGGTAGAGAAAGAAGATCCATAGGTCTGAACACACTGGCATCCCAGGGACCCAGGGAGGATCAGACTGAGTGGGCACAAGCGTTCAGTATGCCTTCATGCAGGAACAGGGTCCAAGGGCTCTGAGCCCAAGAGAAACACAGTTTCCTGGTACCAGAACTTTGAGAAAAGTCAGAAAGTGAAAACAGGCCTGTGCTCTAGAAAGGAAACCTCACACCCAAGAGGAATGGTCAGAGGCAGGTAGCTCTGTCAGAGACCCAATTGCCAGTATTGAATGGAAGGCAAAGCCGATCTTGAACAAGAAAGCAGATTTGTTGCAGGTGGAAGAGAGTGGATCAGAACACAGTGTCTAAGGGGTATTTGGGCCAGATCTGACAGCAAAGGCGGACGAGGTTAGAAGTCCTTAAATTGGGCACTGAGTGCACAAGTAGGAGGTATAGATGATGCCAAAGTTCCCGTGAATGAGGTAGATAAGTGAGACCCAATGGTCTGTAATTTCTAGACTCCCAGGAATTCAGAGAGGGTTGATTTCGAGAAGGCACAGGCTGCTCAGTGATTCGTCAGACACAGAGCAGGGTCCAAGTGCTCCAAGCCCAAGAGAGCCGTGGTTGCCTGGTACCAGGGCTTAACGAGGCCACAAGGCTAGAAACCACGCTTGAGAGATGAGTCCTCACTCGTGGAAAATGGCCAGAGGTGAGAAGAGGGTCTGACCCAACCATGCCCGTGTTTGATGGAGGAGCCCAGTGATTCATTAGTTGGAGAAGCGTGGTTGTCCTATGTGGACCAGGTTTGAGTGTCTCGGCATGCCTCAGGGTAAGGAGAGGGCCTGTCAAGTTTCACGGCACCGAAGTTATAATTTAAAAATCGGCCAGAGAGAGAGAGAGTCATGTCGTATAGCAGGGCACACATGGGAGGATTTTTGGAAGAGGAGAGAGAAGGGGCAGAGAAGGAGACAGAGAGGGGGCCAGAGACCAGTCCCTGGGACAAGAGTGGCAGAAGAAAGAATGGCGGAAGAGAGAAAGACATGGGAGAGAAAAAGATGAGAGAGAGGATGAGAGAGAGAGAGAGAGAGAGAGAGAGAGAGGAGGTGGTCAAGGTCCACCTTTTATAAGGGAACATAGCAAATGTGCACAGGGGGTGCTCTCAGTGGCTGCAGCTGAGGATGGATCCTGTCAGGACCCCAACGGCAGGCCAGTACAGATGCCTGAATACTAACAATTCTGGATTCTACTTAAACATTAGCCCCTTGAGATCCCCAGAGATGGATTTGGGGGTTGGGGGGGGGTCACTGTGTCTCTTTGTCTGTCTTCTCAATGTGATCACATTGAATAAATCTGCTCTTCACTTTTAATTTGTCTGCTTTAGTTGACTTTTCTAGGGAGTGAGTATCTTAGGGCCCAAGCTGTGGCCCTAAGTCCAATAAAAGTGACATGGCGGATGGGGGAAGGGTGGAAACTCACAGTCTAGTGTGTAATGTGCTGGGCTTGCTGGGGTGGATGGCTGGGACAGAGCCTTCTTTGTCTGCACTCAGGAAGCAGCTGGTGGACGGGAAACTGGAGCACATGGCTGGATGAGTTTGGCTGGATGCCTGGGAATGAGGCTGAGGGAGAACCTGGGAAGGGCTCGCTGGAGGCCAGGCAAGACCCTAGAGGAGGCAGGGAGTGGAGCTGACCCCTGAGGGCATACTGTTTAGTTCTACAGTAAACACACTCCACCTCCTTTTTGTGTGCCACTGTTGTGACCCTCACAACAGGTTCCTGAGGCCTTGCTGTCATCCATTACCCAGATCATGAAACTGAGATGTAGAGATGTTCGGGCCGTCACCCATATCTCACAAGCCAGGAAAGGACTGGAGATCAGAAACAAGGACACATACTGGACCCTTTCCTCTATGGTCTTAGATGTGTCCTCCTGATACCCCAGTGTTGGGAGCCTGGGAAAACGGCCCCATCTGTGTTTTAATTATTGACTTAGTTTCTTTTTGTGTGTGTTTATGATAAGATACCATGGCCAAGAGCAAGGAAGGTTTCACTTTGGCCTCTAGTTCCAACAGGGTTGGAAGTCCATCAAGGTGGGGGAAGTGGAGAGATCACATTTCCACTGCACGTAGGAAGAGGGAATGAGACCAGGAAGAGGAGCACAGCTATTATTAACTCTCGAGACCTGCCTTCAGTGCTTAATCCCCTCACTAAGACTCCATGTCCTAAAGTTTGCATAAGCCCTCAAACAGAACCACCAATGGGGGACCAAGTGTTTAAATACACGAGCCTTTGGGGGGTCTATTTATTTATTTGTATCACTCCCAGTTTCCCCTCCCTCCTTTCCTCCTGTTCCTCCCCCTTCTCCCACCCCTTCCCCACCCCATCTCCCATCTGTTTCTCAGAGAGTTTAAGGCCTCCTCTGGGAAGTCAACTAAGTCTGTCCCTTCCTCTCATTGAGGTAGGACCAAGCCCCACCCCCCACCCCATGCCTAGACTGAGCAAGGCATCTATCTCTCCATAGAGAATGGGCTTCATAAAGTCAGCTCATGCATTGGAGTTAGATCCCACCGTGTGACTTTCTTGTTGCGAACATAAAAACACTCAGACAAAACAGCTTGAGGGAGAAAGGATTTATCTTGGCTTATTGTTCCAGTGGGGTACAGTCCATTGTGGTGGGGAGGGCAGGGAAGTTGGACATGGCAGCAGGAACTTCCTTACTAGTGATTAGCACGTTGAAGAAAGTATCTCTTCTTTCCTAGCAACCATGAACCTGTTTACAGATCCTTAGGGATGGGAGAGTCTGGTAAGCTCCTCCCCATTCTGCATTGCAGAAGGTTGATGGGTCCGATCTGTGCAGGTAGTCACAGATGCTGAGTAAGAGTGCCACTGAGCAGGGCAGTGGTGGCACACGCCTTTAATCCCAGTCCTGGGGAGGCAGAGGCAGTGAATCTCTAAGTTCAAGGCCAGCCTGGTCTACAGGGTGAATTCCAGGACAGTCAAAGCTACACAGAGAAACCCTGTCTCAAGAAAACAAAAACAAATACAAAAACAAAAAACAAAACTGAAAAAGTGCAACGGGTATGTCACACCTGAAAAACAAGCACACCACAACGTTCTACCCCTTCCACCGGGGGTCTTACACTTTCTGGGCCCTCCTCTGTGAGAGAAGAAAGGGCTCTTGAATGCACCTTTCCTGTGCTATGTTAGAGCACTGGGGAGCCACTGAAGAATGACTTCCTGTTGGGGGTGACCACAGGTTTGTGTTCTGCAGACTGGGACCACTAGGCTGAGTGTGATTTAGCTCTGTTGCAAGACAGAATATCTTGCACCTACTTTATAGCCTTGCCATCTGTGCCTATCCAAACTCTCTTCTCATGATCAACCTTGATGGCTGAGGCTCTTCTTGGAAGCATCCTACCCTGCCCCAAGTCTGCAGTTTATTAATAAAGTAAACATTAATCCAACATCTACTATGTATGCCAAGTGTTTTACATTTGTTGTTGCAAGGAGTCTCCCCAACAATCCTACACACAAGGTGTACATCCCAGGATCAGTTGTAAAAAACTAAGGCCCGAGGACAGAATTGGTTAAGTGCAAGCTATCAAACCCAGAGACGCAAGCATGACTAACGGACTTTCAGACATCATTCTTAGTACTCAGTAAGAGCTCACGGAATCAGACCGAGTGAATGAATAAATCTGAGCACATCTGGTGTGGGTGGGAGAAATGGGTGGCAGTGACTTGTGAAGATTGGAATGGGGTTCAGACTGAGAGGGGGCCTGGAAAGCTGGGAGGTTGGGTATATCCTGGAGGCAGGAGGACCAGATCTAAATGGAAAGACACAGAGGCTAAGAAGTGCGGTTCAGGGGGTTTGTCACTAGAGGGCACTCCAAGCCTTGGCCTCGATCACGTTTTTTCACCTAAAATTTATCTTTGTGTGTGTGTGTGTGTGTGTGTGTGTGTGTGTGTGTGTGTGTGTGTGTGTGGTGTATATGTAACTGGATGTGTGTTGGATGTGTGCATGCACCCACATATCACCACATACTCAAGTGGCGTTCAGAAACAACTTGTAGGGAGGGATTGCTTCTGTTCTTTGCCATGTTTATTGGTTGGTCCTGGCGACTGAAGGCAGGTTCTTAAGTTTGGAAGCAGGTGCCTTTACTAGCTGAACTATCTCATTGACTGTCACGTCTTCCTCCTCTCCCTCCTCCTTTAAAGAATCTTTTATTTATTCTTTGACAATTTCATGCACCCATACAATGCATCTGTCTGAATTCTGTAGACACACTTTGACGTGCCCCTTCTTCACATCCTCTGCCTTCCTTCTACTTTCTTTAAAAACAACACAGTGAGTATAATGAGCCGCCTGTGGGATTGTTGACGGGACTTGGCTTGACCCTGAGCAGATCTTTGTGCAGGAAGTTCCTGAGGGCAGTGGCCGTGGCAGGTCCAGAATGGCCATTCACGGCACCCTTCCACATTCTCCAGTTTTTCCATTCCTTCTGACTCCTCTTCTGCAGTGTTCCCTGGATGGGGTTGATATAGATGTCTCATTTAGGGCTAAGCATTCAACCTTGATCAGACGTGAGTCTCTGATTTACCTGCTGCAGAAAGAGGCTGTGAGCCCATGTATATACAGAAACATTTAGAAGGCAGTTTGACAACATGACCAGTTAGCAAAACAACAGTAGTAGGGTCCCTCCTAGAGCGATGCCCTCCCAAGTTCTGGGATTTTGATCAGGGCTGAAGGACCAGGCATGAATTCCTTTCTGTGAAGCAGGCCCCAGGTCTAATCAGAAAGTTGTTGGTTCTAACATAATAGTTATGCCACGATGATGCTGGCAGTTATACCTTGTGGCATAGATTTTCTTCAGAAAGGTGCTATTTCTAGGTGGTCAGTGGCCCGGGTGACTCTGTGTGAGTATTAGAAATGAAGCCATGCAAAATTGAGATGCAAATGGAAAATATATATCACATTTAGAATACTTTGTGCAGGAAAGGAAAATAACATGCCTCCCGAATACTTTAAAAAAAGCATCAACGAGAAGGCTATGTCAGTAAAGTGTCTGCTGTGATAGCAGGGGGACCTGAGTTTGGAACCTAGCATACACATAAAAGCCAGTATGCCCGTGTGTGTGTGTGTGTGTGTGTGTGCCCAGCACTGGGGAGATACAAAGAAGCAGATCTTTGAGACTTATCAGCCAGTCAGCCCAGAAAACTCAATGAGCTCCAGGTCAATGAGGGATCTGTCTCAAATGAGGCAACTGAGGAAGACACCTGATACATATTTCTGGTCTTCCACACATTCACACACACATGATGCACAGACATGAACACACAAATAAACAGAAAATGAAAGGGACGGCATTTGGGCCCATTGGGAATAAGTGTATTATTGAAATGTCATCTTGGGCCGCGTGAGATTGCTTCCCAGGTAATACCCTTGCACACAGCCTGGTGATCTGATCTGATACCTGAGACCCGTGTGGTGGAAGGGAGAGAACTGACTCATACAGGTTGTCTTCTGACCTCCGCACAAGTGCTGTGGCATGTACATACCCACACCCCCCACATGCATGTGCACATGTGCACACACACAAATAAAATATCATTAAAATTTTCAATGTCATTTTGTTTTCTTTAAAAATGTGGTGCCTAGGGACTGGAGAGATGCTCTGGGGTTAAGAGCCCTGGCTACTATTGCCATGGTTCTGAATTTGGTTCTAAGCACCTATGTTGAGGAGCTCACAACTGCTCTCTCTTTTGGCCTATTTGTGTTTGTGTGTGCCTGTACACACACACACACACACACACACACACACACAAATTAAAAAAAACAAAAATAAATCTCAAAAAACCCTAGAATATTTAAAACATGCTTATGAGGGGCTGGAAAATCGGCTCAGTGCTTAAGAGCACTGCTTCTCTTGCTTCTCGAGGGGTTTGACTCCCTGCACCCACACTGCAGCTCACAACTGTCTGTAATTCCCATTTCAGCTACAACAACCTCTTCTGGCTTCCTAGGGCACCAGGCATACATATGGTGCACATACATACAAGTGGGGAGAATACTCATACATATAAAATAGTAAAATAAATCTAAAATTAAATAAAAGGTATATGAAAGAATCATGGTTATATAGATAAACCAGATCTCTCTCTCTTTCTTTTCTTTCCCCCCTTTCTTTTCCAAGACAGGGTTTCTCAGTAGCTTTGGAGCCTGTCCTAAAACTAGCTCTGTAGACCAGGCTGGCCTCAAACTCACAGAGATCTGCCTACCTCTGCCTCCTGAGTGCTGGGATTAAAGGCGTGTGCCACTACCACCTGGCCAGATGTCTTTTTCTATTGAAATAAATATCCTAGAGAAAGATGTTGTGCAATTTTTCAAAAAAAAATAGATTTTGAAATTCTGGAAACAAAAGAGAGAGTCCCCTCCATAGCTCAATTCTTAGCAGTCCTCCTGTCTCCGCACTCGAATCCTGAGTTTAAGGTGTGTGAGCCACCACATCTAGTTTAGGAGTTAGTATTTCTGGAACAAACTATTTTCTCATCTTTTGTATCCATAACAGGGTCTCCTCTAGCTCCCGGTGCCCTTGAATTCATTGTGTGACCTATAATGATGTTCCTGCCTCCACCTCCCAAGTGCTCGTCACATAGGATGACCTGTGCCACCATGGCCAGCTTTCTTGTTCTGGTATTTAGTTTTAGAATGTTATTCTTCTCAATCTATGATATTTTAGTAAAAAGTTTAAAAGTTGCTTGTTACTCCCCCACTCTGTGTGTATATGGTACATGGTATGATGTGTGTATGGTGCACTCATGCCACAGTGAACACACAGATGTGAAAGAACAACTTTTGGGAGTCAGTCCTCTCCTTAATGTTTGTGCATCCTGAGAAATCAGCTCATGTTTCTGGGTTTGGCAGTAGGTGCCTCTTCCTACTGGACCACCTCACCAGTGTGCTCTCTCCCTCCCTCCACCCTTTTCTCTCTCTCTCTCTCTCTCTCTCTCTCTCTCTCTCTCTCTCTCTCTGTGTGTGTGTGTGTGTGTGTGTGTGTGATGTGAGCCTGGGGGAGTTATGTGTGCTTATGCATGTGCACAGAGGCTAAAGGAAGAAGCTTTTTTTTTTTACAGGTAAGATTTTTATTTTTCGGTTGAAAATAAATACATACATAAATACAAGTAAGACTTCTTTTGATTGAAAATGTCAGAAAACATTACTATCCACGGTTTCCATAGCCTTTGAAATTTCACTATGAATGAGATTTTGCAAGATGTTTCTGATGTTCCTCTTATTTGATTATTTCTGTGACTTATCACCTTTCTGGGGATTGGCAGTTTTCTAAGGGTGATGTGGTCCTTACAGATTGAATCCAGAAGGCTGAGAGCACATATTCAAACCTTAAAGACCATTCAGACTGACACCAACTAAGGAAGAAGCTTTAAAGGGCGTCCTGCTCCATCGTTCTCCACCTTATTTCTTGAGTCAGAGTTCAAGAGCTCTGGAGCTAGACTGGCAGCCAGCAAGTCCCAACAACTTCTACAGTATTGGGAAGTCTTATGCAGCCACAGCTTAGCTCTTTAAGTAAGTGCTGGGGGTGGGGTGAGGGGGAATTTGAACTCAGGTCTTCATACTTGCACAGCAAGCACCCTTACGCACTCCGCCATTTCCCCAGCCCTGGATATAGTTTTTTATCAAGGTATCTAAAGAAAATTCTCAGCCCACTTACTACAGTTCAAGTTCATTTAAAGAATTGCTTGATAATTGTCCCCGGTGTGAATGGACCACAATTCACTCAGTGCCATCATCGCTGATAAGCTTACACTTCATTCCCAGGTTTTATTTTCACCATCACTAAAGAGGAAAGCAAGCTCAACATGCTGCAACTTTATGTCTGTGCTCATTTGTAAGGACTTGTTCTGCTTTGTTTTTGTGGTATTTGTTAAGTATTGGATCCCCAGTTATTGGGTTCCTCCGCTGAAGCAATAAGCTGAATCAGACCGAATTAACAAATCCAGATTTAATAAAGAGTGCAGAGTGAAGCAGTTCCCGGGTGACTCTTGGGAAAGCAGGAGACAGAATGTGCAGGGCTGAAGCCTAGGTCTTAAATAGTCTGAAGGTGGTCTTGAGCAGTTCCAGAGGAGCAGCTGCTGATGGTGGACTTTCTGAGGGGCGGGGTCTGGAATGGGAGAGCGAAACCCAAGTGGAACTTCCCAATATCCCATATTTTGTATACATATGGGTACCGGTTCAAGTCTGGCTACTTCCTGTTGGCAAAGGACAACATGCGGAGGGAAGATTCAGGAGTTGGTGGGTGCCATGCTCCATGGGAGGTGTAAGTGAAGAAGCATTCAGTCAACTGCCTTCCTGGAGACCTCAGACATCTGCCCCTTGAGGAGGCAGAGGACGCAGATTACTAGGAGAAAAATAGACTTTTAATACTGGCCCTATGAATAGGGCTAGGTGTGGGGAGAGTGATGATGACCAGAAAGAATGAGATGGAGATATGCCCTGGTTGAACAAAGAGACAAAGGGTGAATGAATGAGCAAGACATGAAAGCAGATATGCCCTTCATTGGGACATCCTGGAAAATCAGACCCCAGTGTGGGGCAATATTATATAGGCCACATATTTCTGCACTGTATGGCAGTCAGCCTCTCAACCCACAGTCGCACCTGAGATGGGCACAAAGTATTTGCAGACTGACTGTCTCCTGGGTCAGGATATGCTAATGCTGTTCTGCTCTCTTCTTTGGGAAGAGGTATTAATCCAAGCTAGTCACAGAGCTGCAACTTTAGTCCTGCTACCCCAAAATAAAATGCTAATGAACCTCCCCCTCAGCTTACCTTCGGGGATAAAAACTGTTTTGAGAATAAACGCGGGTGATCTTCAGGATTTGAATGGACCCCGAGACTCACTTCCGATATTGTTGTGAGAACTGTGTCTCAAATATTCCCGCGCCTCCACGCCAGTCCAGAGAGATAATTTATGTTGGGGTTGGACCCCGACACCCTAGTTGCTGGATAGGTACCTGCTTGAGCCTGAATAGGCGGTACCCGCCCTGAAGTTCCAGGAACTTGGGGAGATGGCATACCGAGGAAAGATTTGTTTTCCAGGAATACCTGAACCATCACACCTGCTGATACTTAGGGCGTGGGAAATGCCTCTATGCATCCTATAAAAGTGTCAACAAGAGTTAGGAGACAAAGGAGTTTTCTTCATGAGTGGGCTTGTGGGTGAAGTCAACCTGCCAGTTCTGGAACTGTTGGTGTCCTCGTAGTTGGTGTAGGGGTGGCATATCTGGAGGGCCGCCTGTGTTGGGCTTGACATGCTTTTCCCAGGAACATGCAGGCACCTGTAAAACAGTTGGAGTTGATTTTTTTCCCTTGGTGTCATATCAGAAGTCTTTGGCTTTGGGTTTGGGCATGAACATTTTTTCCTAGGGCCTGGTTTCATCCCAATGAATACACACCTCTAATTTGGGAGGAGCAGATTCAAAAGATTTATTGTACAACACGGTGACAACAAAGCAAACACTGGGAAAAAGTCTCAGAGTAAATTTAAAGAACCAGCATCACAAAAGCAACGTTAAGAAATCCGTGTTAATATGTAGGCATTCCACAATGCCTGCTAACTTCAAATCATACATATGTACAATTTTGTTAGTTTAAAAATGAAAAAGAACATTTGGCAAACTTTTTAAAAACAATTAATAACCACTTGTTAACTTTATTCATTGCCTTAAATTCTCGTCCATCTTTATCTTGGCCCTCAAGGCTGAAATGGAACATGGGGTCCTGCTGGACCCAGGACCCAGCACCTGCTTCAGTCCAGCATCCCTTTTCTTAATCCAATGGCAAAAGCCAAGCCTGGATTAGTCCTTCCCTCAGCAAGGAAATTGGTGGTTTGTACTTATTAGCAATGATTCGTAGCCAATCGTTGCACAAGAGAATAACCCAGGGAGCTTTAGAAAACCCCAGTGCCCAATTAAGGGAGGAGCACTGCTGGTGGGACCAGTTATTAGCATTTTTCATTGCTTTCTGGGTGATTTCCTTGTGCAGCCAAACTGCAGATCCAAACTCCTACCCCCATCTGCCTGAAGCTGTATGGCCACAGGTGAGGTACTCAGGTCTGAGTCTGTTTAATCCCTTCCCATGCAGAGGAGATATGATTCTCCAGCTGAGCTAACACAGATAGCATCCTCTCTCAGCATGGTGACCAACGCAGTCAATGTCGGCTTGGGAATTAATTCTCTAAGCGACATTATGGTCATTAAATAAATCTTTCATTTCTGTTCCACTCAAGATTTTGCTTTAGAATAAGACATGGAGGGGAAGCCGGCTGTGGAGGAAAAAATTCAGCAGAAGCAATAGCTGCTTCAAGTTTCTGTGACTTTTTTTTTTTTTAAAGTTTTCCCTCATCCGCAGCTGAAAACAGTCTCCTGACAGCCCCGTGCCAACTGGATACAGCTCAACACTATGCCGCATCCAAATGGCTACTTTCCATCTGAACGCCTGCCTTCTATTTTATCCTAATTTCTTTAGCTTTCATGCAAAGGAGTCAGATAGCTTCTAAATCGTTCAACACAAAGAATTTAGAACTCAGATGATAGAATCTGCAACTGGCGACCGCTGAACTCTCTATGACTGTGGTTGTGAGTCAAATCCCTAAGACAGTGGGTTCCCAACCCCACTACAAAAGAATCCCTTGTGTCTCCAGGGTGGTCCAGTGGTGAAGGCACTGGACTCAAGATCCAACAGATATAAGTCTGCAATGGTCTGAGCAACACTCACAGTAACACCCTTAAGTCTTAATTCACTGAACAAAAGAGGTTGGGCAAGTGGAGGAGGAGGGAGTTGAACATACCTGCAGGGTTCCAAATCCTCTCTAATGCTAACTCTAATGTTCTAAAAGCTGGGAACAGTAAAATCCACAGAAATTTAAGGACCCCAAGAAAACTGTAGTTGGTCCTCTATCGGTTCATCAAGATTGTGTTTATCAATACTAAAACTCTGAACCTCTAAAGTTACATCTAAAACCCGTTTATCTTGAACCATAAAACCTGTGAATGAGGCACACACCTGTCTGTACTTTTAACAGGAAACCAATGAACCAATGAGCTACCAAGCTATGCCAGGGGCCGGGGGTGAGGGGGTAGATAAGGTTGGGGGAGAGCTGTTAAACTGATAAGGCTATCAATACCCTAGTCATCAAATGCCATCAGATCTGAGAAAGACAAATAAGCAGAAGTGAGACGACTACCAGCTACCTAGGCAGTGCCAGGTTTCTCCGTGGCCACTGGGGAACAGAAGTCCCAAAGGCAGTACCAGTCTTTGACCACCAAGTCCAGAAGATCTGACAGTCTTTGCTGTAGGGCAGGGATTTGGGAAGAGTAACCTACCTTGTCTTGGCAAAATGGGGGAATCGACTCCCAGTGCCCTGTTTGTCTGTTGTCCAGTCTAGGCAGGGTCTTGGCAGCGATTTAAAGTGTGAAGCATTTGGTATCAGAATTGAATTGTATATCACTGTGTATGCCTATAATCTCAGCACTCTGCAAGCGGAGACAGGAGTATTGGGGTTTCCCCCAACAGTCCGATACTTAACAAGTCTTAGCTTACTTACTTACTTAACAACTTACTTAGCAAGACCCTGTTCAAATAAAGATTATGGTATCCCAGTTGGGGTTGAAATACAAAAAAAAAAAAAGAAGAAGCAGTTTGTTTTGTTTTTTGCTGTGTGACTGACTTTGTCACATTTAAAGCAAACTTCCAGATGGACTTCTTCTGTGACCTTCTTTGGAGGAGATACAGGATGCTGCTAGTAGCTGATATGTCTCTATAGCCTTTTTTTATTATTTAAATGCTATATTCTCAGCTCTCTGAAGGGCTTTAGGATGCAGGGTATAATTATCTGTTAGGTGTATCTGAATTAGACAAATGTTATTTAGGCTTAACTTTTAAAGCATGTATAAGTTAAATTTGGAAATACAGTTTGCTCAGTTAGTTGCATCTTACCAATGTTAGTGAAAGCAAGAAGGTTAGACATATTGTTATGATTTTCACCAACCAGCATGGCTGGCACTTCCGGGTTCCAGGGTCACGCATGTGTGGACAACCCCTCAGGCAAAAATACCTAGCTACCCCAGCCACCTTAAAAGGCCCTGTGTGATCCATGTGTGGCATGGCATGGTTGCATCACATACGTATGACACAGATACGTAAGCCCTTGCGTGCATGCGTGAGCTCTGTCATCGCGTGTGACGTAGCAGACCATAACATTTCTTATCTCTTTCTTATAATAAAAAGGTGGGAAGTTAGGCACAACAGGTTAAAGAAGTTGGGATGGTGGGTTCTCAAGACTGCTTCCTGCTTATTTGTGGGCGTTGTCTTGGGGGGACCTGAGAAAGCTGGGTGCTGGCCACATCCTGGGGTAGCTAGTGTCTTTACTCCTGTCCATGTTTTGTGGTATGGAACTGTCCTATGTCTCCTAGACCTGGTAAGGTATTGGCAGAACAGAGAACAAAGTTAAATTTAGGAAGAAAAAAGAATTTTAGGACCAGGGAATTGAGAGGGGTTTATCTGACCTATTTAAGGTGTATCCTCCATCAGTTAGCATTTTCAAATAAAATATAAAAAAAGGGTGTATCCTTCAATTTGGCTTTCTGGGACTCACAGAATTTCTTGGATTTGTGAAAACGTACGTTTTAAACAACTTATCATGTTTATACCAGAATGACTGTGACAGATATTTTTGTATCTTACTGAAATTTGTTTGGTGAGGCTGTCCTTTTAAACCGACAAAATCTTTCAGCTGTCAAACTGCATCAGAGATCTTTGAGAAGGATAAAATTTACTTGAGTTATTGATTAAAAAGCAACAGAGAACTTACTTGGTTGGCTACCTAGAGTAGGGGCCTCCATGGTCATTGAGGGTCGTATTTGCCTTTTGTTGTTTAGCACAGTGTCTGCCAGGCTTTTGAAGATCCTGTGGGTTAGAAATCTGTAAAGACATGTCTACTTGGACCTGAGCAACAAGGCTGTCGATTCCAGCGATTCTGTCCATGTCTAGAGATCTTCAGTTTAGATGAAAGGCAGTTTTGCCCAGCAATCAGTGCTTGGCAGTTGACGCGAATTATGGATGGACATTGTTTTGTGCCCATCTGTCTTCTGTCTTCTTTGGAGGAAGTAGAGTGTGTGCTGCTGCTAGGAGCCAATCTGTCTCTCTCTGTTATGAAAAGTCTTTTAATAATTAAACATTTAAATGCCATATTCCCCAGATCTCTGAGCAGTTGAGGACTGTTTATGGGGGTATAGATAATCTATAACTACAGCATAGAATTTGCCTGGAGAGCTGGGTCTAAGCTCGACTGTACTGGCTTTCAACTTAACAGGTAAGGTTTATACTTGTAAAAGACAAAGAAGATAAAACTGCTTGCAATAGAAGGTTAACGGTAGAACTGACAATAGTAGAGAACAGCTCAATATATTTTAAAGCAGGGTTGGGTTAAATATACTGTATTTTTGTAAGAAATTTAAGAGTACATACCAATTTAAAACATTTATGAGACTTATTGCTTTCTTAGTCTGGAATGAGATATAATGTTCAGACAACTATAACATTTAACAGTAAACATATATGCACTGATACCCAGTTGAATTTAAGTTTTATTCACATATACACAGAGTTAAAGCTAAGTTATCTCTCTCTCTGTCTCTCTGTCTCTCTCTCTCTCTCTCTGTCTCTCTCTCTCTCTCTCTCTCTCACACACACACACACACACATTAAATAGGAGTTGGGCAAAGTGGATGCTTTTGGTGGGCCCTACCCAAAACATGTAAAACACACATGGCAAAAAAACAGCTTCCTTTTTTTTTTTTTTGTATAAAAAAAGGGTGTATCCTTCAATTTGGCTCTCTGGAACTCACAAGAATTTCTTGGATTTGTGAAAACATAAGTTTTAAACAACTTGTCATATTTATACCAGAATGACAGAGTAGCAGCTCAGGATGCTCAAGATCAAAAGAAGGCCCAAGTGAATGAGCTGGAACAGCAACTGGAGGATTTGGAAAGAGATTTGTTTCTTCTTTTTCTTTTTCTCCCCTCCCCCGCCCCCCGAGACAGGGTTTCTCTGTGGCTTTGGAGCCTGTCCTGGAACTAGCTGTTATAGACCAGGCTGGCCTCGAACTCATAGAGATCTGCCTGCCTCTGCACCCCAAGTGCTGGGATTAAAGGCGTGCGCCACCACCGCCTGTCCTTTTTTTTTTTTTTTTTTTCTCAGAGAGTAAGGTATAGCAGAGTTTATTCAAGGAGAATGGATTTGTCACGGGTGAAGCTGGAGCAGAGGAGAAAGAGCTGGGTTGTGGGGGGTGCCGAACCTGGACCCAGAAGTATCCCCTCACAAGTCATTAGCCAGGGACCGGAGATGGGGGCGGGGTGGTATGGTGGGTGCGGGTGACATCCCCCAGAAAGTCTGGGGCCAAACCAGTGGTGGGTTGGGGTTTCCCTGTGCAGGACATCTCCCAAACAAAGGAAGCCCAAGGGGCAGGGATTGTCCCTGTTCCGGAACAGGAAGTCACCTGGCACTGCAGTGGCTCTGAAGGCAAATCGGAAGCCTTTCCCCCAAAAGGGGTGAGGACTCAAAAGGGATCCTAGATCCCTTTATAGGCTTTGGGTTTGGAATGGATGACTTACAAAGCAAGAGTCAGTTTAATGTGGAAGAGGTGGGGAGGAAGGAAGAGTGACTTTTCATGGCCACGGGGTCGCCAGAAACACTCAACTCCACTCAGGTCTGGCATGAATCAGACTGAATTAATAAATCCAGATTTAATAAACAGAGCAGAGGGACGCAACTCCCAGGTGATTCTCGGGGAGGCAGGAGAGAGAGCACCGGGCAGATCTAGTGACTAGGTCTTACTTAGCCTGTAAGTGGTCTTGAGCAGTTCCAGGGGAGGGCCAACGGCAGACTTTCTGAGGGGCGGGGTCCGGAATGGGAGCAGTGAAACCGGAATGGAGCTTCCCAACAGTATTGTGGAGTGAACCCAGCACCTTGTACATTCTAGGCGGGAGGGTGTTAGAAGGGTTCTAGGCAGGTGCTGTATTTTCACTGAGTCCTCTTCATAGTTATTCGAGACAGGATCTTCCTCGGTTGCCCAGGCTGGCCATGAACTCAGGTGTATTGTGCTTCAACCTCCCAGGTAGCTGAGATCACCACCCTAAAGACCCAGGTCTGGCAGTGAGTTTTGTTCTAAAGATTTCTAACAGAGACTGCTGGGTAAGGGGTAATGTGTTTGTAATTTTAATAGATATTGTTGGTTGTAGATGCAAACAGATTCTAAAGTTTATTCACAGCCTGGAGACATAGATCAATTGACAGAAAGACTGCTTAGCACTTAGGGAGCCCTGGGTTTTTTTTCCCTATCACTTCATAAAACCAGGCACAGGCTTGTCAACCTGCTCTGGGAAGTTGGAGGCAGGAGGATCAAAAGTTAGCTCCTAGCAAGTTTCAGGTTAGCTTGGGCTATCATCTTTATTTTGTTGTCTATTGCTAAACACCACAGCCAAAAGCAACTTTTGGAGAAAGGGTGTGCTGGACTTACAGTTTATAGTCTGTAATGAAAGGAGGCCAGGAGCTCAGGGAAGGAACCTGGAGGCAGGAATGGAAGAAGTCATGGAGGAACTGCTTACTGGTTTGATCTCTGTGGCTCAATGGCTTGCTTTTTTATATAACCCAAGGCTCTTTGCCCAGGAGATGGCACCACCTACAATGAACTAGATCCTCCTACATTAAATACCAATTAAGAAAATGCCCCAAAAGCTTGCCTGTGGGCAATATAATGGAAGCATTTTCTCAGGGGAGGTTCTCTCTTCCCAGCTGACTCTAGCTTGTGTCAAGTTTTGTCAAGTTAACAAAAAGTTAACCAGCACAGTTATAAAAAGAAACAAAACAATCTCTTAAATCAGAAAATAGGACATTATGGTATTGACAGCAACAAAAAAAAGACATTAAAAATCAATAGAAAAGGGAAGATTGCCCAAATTCAGACATGTACAAATATAATCAATTGATTTCTACCAAAGGAACAAAGGTGATTCAATGAGAGAGAAAAGTCTGTTACAGAACATACAGGGAAAATTAGATATACAAATGTTATACAAAGATTTCTGGGCTGAGGGCAAGGCTCCGGGGTAGAGGCCTTGCCTAGAAACCCCAGTGAGAGGCTTAGCTGGACAGTACTTGCTTAACACGTACAGGACCCTGGATTTTAAACCAAGACCCACAAACAATAATAATGTCTAAACTCTAACCTTGCAGCTTAACAAAGGAAAAGTCTGTTGTAATGAGATACAGAGAATAGGCAAGTTCATAGGAGCAGAGACTAGAATAGAGGTTGCACCTTTATATAAAGGGAGAGTTAGCAAGGAATGAGGAAAGAGTTTTCGTTTGGAGAAAGTTCTTCAGATGGCAATAGCTGCCCAACAACATAAATGTGCCTAATACGAATGAGTTCCTCCCTTAAAGTAGATAGAATACGCCTGAGTGGTGTACATCTATAATCTCAGCACTGAGGAGGCCGGGGTCAGGCTAAGGTGCGTGGTGAGGATCTGTCTTAGAAAGTCAAAAGGTCGAGCTCAGTAGTCAAGCCTTGGTTTACTGTGCACAAGGCCAACGTCAACACTCAGCATTGAAGTTATTTTTTTACTCCAATGTCAGGCCTAGAGAAATTCTTTGGTGTGTGTGTGTGTGTGTGTGTGTGTGTGTGTGTGTGTATGTCCAACATAGACACAAAGAATCAGAGACCTAGTGTAACACAAAAAACTACTATCTGTAGAAGGG
Source organism: Myodes glareolus (assembly GCF_982192425.1). Lineage (NCBI taxonomy): Eukaryota > Metazoa > Chordata > Mammalia > Rodentia > Cricetidae > Myodes > Myodes glareolus. The sequence continues at coordinate 93,147,414 of NC_142027.1, read as the reverse complement.
AACAAGAGAAAAACCTAGTTGACTTTGAGTTTGGTGGTGAAGTTTTAGAAACACAATCTCCAAAAAAAAAAAAAAATTGACACTAAACTTCATTGAAACAGAAAATTAAAACAGAAATTAAAATAAAATTAGAAACTTTTGCTTTGTAAAAATCAGTAGAGAGAGAATAGAAAGACAAACAGCAGAATGGAAGAAATCTTCATAAAACACACTACCCACAGATTCAGATACAGATTAAATTATCTCCTCAAGCCAGGCCTAGTGGTACAGGCCTGTCATCAGAGCTGCTTGGGAGACTGAGACAAAAGGTTGGGTAGTTCAAGGGTAACGTGGACTACATGGTGAGTTTAAGGATAGCCCAGACAATGGAGTAAGATCCTGTCTCCAAAGAGTAAAAAGAGGGCTGTCATTGTGACTCAGTGGTTGAGCACTTGTCTAGCAAATCTTGAGGTCAGTCTCAGCACACAAGTGCACACACACAGTGATGTGTTATGGTTTGAAAAGATATCTTTCTAAATTTGTGTTTTCCAAGGGTGGGGTGGGAGTGGGTGCTGTGAACCTTTAAGAGGTAGAGACTCTAGGGGGAACTTACTACAGTTGTTTAGCTGTTGTTTAGTTTTTTAGGCACTGGGCTTTAGTCATACATTGATGTTTATAGAAACACCCAGCCTCAGTCAGAGAAGCTTCTCTTTGCAAAGAACGATGGTGAGCACAAAGGGTGTGGCTGCTCAAGGTAAGGGGAATAAGTGACATCTGAGTGCTGAGCCCTAACTAGGACATTTATGAGACTCAGGGAATGTCACAGAAGAAGAGCAGAGAATGCAAGAGAATGCAAGAACCAGATGCGGAGAGAAGGGTCAAAACGTTATCTTCTGGACATGACATAGCCATTACAATCATGAACGTCCAGTAGCTGTCAACTGTCAATCATGGAAGGGGAGGGGCTTATGGGATCATATCCCACCCTGCTGAATTATTGACTACTGACGGATTTTGTCTGAGGCACCCATTGTCTTCAGTTCCAAGCCTATGATCACCTAACCAGGTGGCCATGGTTAAACACAGCTGGTCACAAAGCAAACAGATATGAATGCTAGAAAGGGAGGGGAGGGGAAAGAGTTGACAGGAGGGTGGGAGGAGATTAGAAGAGGGAGGGAGAGAATAGCCAGAATATGTTATACACCTGTATGACATTGTTAAGGAAGAAAATCAGTAAGAAATATTTATAAAAAAAATCAAGAAGTGGGGCCGAGTAAGATGTGCTTCCTGGCTCAAGACTGGAGTCCTTTTCTTAGATATATGTTCCGACCGTTGAAATGGAAATTCTCTTAACAGAAGCTAAGCCCAGTGGGTCACTTGAATTTGGGTTTGAACTTCCAACAGGGAGGAAATGAACCTCTTCTCTTTGTAACTTAAGTACTTCAGTTATTTCATGATAGCGATGGAGAATTGACTAATACTTGTATCTTATTTTTAATACAGTTTTTATTGATTCTTCGAGAATTTCACATCATGTACCCGATCTCACTCATTTCCCAGTTCCTCCATATCCACCCCTCACCCCTGTAGCATGCCCCCAGAAATTTAAAAGATATTAATTAAAAATAAAACCAACAAATCAACAAAAAGTCACCTTGTTCTCCCATCTTTCCCACCTCCCCATCACCTCTTCGTTTGTCTTTTGGCATTGGGAGCTGCTGTGTGCCATGTAGTAGACCCTTTGTCCACTCAGCCTTACTTGCAAATGTTCATTATGTAATGTATTGTGGTCAGGTCCAAAGCTTCTGGTTCCGGCTACACCATCAGTACTGGACCCTCATCAAAACTCCTCTCAGATTTCCTGCTGTTGCCCTGAGTTATGGAGATCCTGTGACTATGGTGCTGCAGGACCAGTCCCTTCTTGTGTTTCAGCAGGTCATAGATGGGGTAGATGTGGGAAGGGCCCATTCAAAACCCTGAATGTGGGTCTGAATGTTATAGCTGACTTGATCAGTCTGGGTCCCTGGTACACTGCCTACCAATCCCAGGCCTGGATGTCACCATGGATTCAGTAGCAGCACAGCTAAGCCAGATCAGTGTAGCCCCTGTGGCAGCATGGTCCTAGGACACCAACATGGTCTCAGATGGCTGACCAGTCCCCTAGTATCTGCATGGCCCTCAGTGGTAACAGGGGCCACAGGCATCAACTCCTGGCTGCTGTAGGGCCATGGACTCAGATATGGCCCTGGGCTGCAGCTTGGGTTGGACATCACCATGGTCCTGGGGAGCAGGGCAGGTCTCTCAGATCCATATGGTCCCAGCTACAGCATGACTTTCAGACACCAATATGGCCACAGATGGTGGCCCAGACCTTGGGCATCTGCACAGCTACTCAGATCAGCATGACTCCTGCAGCAGCTCAGCCCTTGGATGCCAACAAGCCCATAGATGGTGGCCTAACATCGGGTATTTGTGTGGCCTTTGGCAGGAACATGGGTCACAGATGTCAACACAGACCCCAGATGGGGTAGGACCACTGAGCCAGGCATGGCACTTGGCAACAGCCTGGACCTGGACATCACCAGGACCCAGGGTGGCAGTCAGGCCGCCCACAGCAGCCTGCTCCTCAATACCTTTGCTTCTTCAGCTCTGCCTCTTTCCACAGCACATGGACTGGCCTGCTCCTCTTTCTCTCCCATTTCTCCACCACATATTGACTCATCATAATGGCCCCTACCGCAAGGACACCTGGCAGGACTGTGGAAGTCTTCAGCAAACGTGGGTTGTGAGGACCCAGGTAAGTCTGTGGATGTTTTCAGACAGCCTGCACACAGTACCCAGGCAGACCTGTGCCTGTCTTCTGCCCACCTGAGATGTGGGACCCAGGCAGGCCTGTGGATGTGTTCAGTTAGCCCGGGCCAAGAGGACTCAGGCATTATTACATGGCTGTGTTCTATCTGCCTAGGCAGAGAGGACCCAGGTAGGCTGTGGCTATGTTCAACTTGTCTGAGCAGAGAGAACCCAGGCAGGCCCGTGAACGTCTTCAGCTGTCCAGGGGCATCAGTACTTATATGTTAACAATTAAAACATCACCAGTGGTTCAAAGATGTCCTATCAATTTAATCCTCAGAATCAGAGGTAGATAATGTGTGAGATGTGGGGAGGTGAATGGATTGCTAGGTTCATGGAATTATCATGGGAGTAACTTTATCATAAAAGTGAGTTCTTTCTGGCTCACTTGGTTTGTATGTGTCAAACACATTTACATGTATAATACAGGTTGGGCACCCTTAATCCAAAATTTGAAACACACACACACACACACACACACACACACACACACACCTATCTAGGAATATATAAAAATATATAAATCAATATACATACAGCTTCTTAAGTCAGGATCTGGAAAGATGGCTTATTCAATAAAGATATGTATAAGCCAGGTGGAAAGAGAGAACAGATTCCAAGAAATTCTCTTCTGTCTGCATCTGCCTCAGGAGTTCAGGGATTAAAGGTGTTCACCGTCATCACCTGTTCTAACAATATTAGTGTTTTTAAAGTATTGTTTAAGCTTTTTCACTGGTTTTCTTGTTCCACATCTGAGAAGTAAGTCAGATAAACTGTCATATTCCAGTCTCTGAGACAAGAGGGCTGAGTTTGAGGCAAGCCTAGGCGATGTAGAAAGAACTTGCCTCAGAAAAGAGAAAACAGAGAGGGAAAAAACCAAGTCATCAAGTAGTATTTCTGGGACAAAGGCCATTTATTCAATTTAAAAACTAATTAACATCAGGCAGTGGTGGCATCTGCCTTTAATCCTAGCACTTTGGAGGCAGAGGCAGGTATTTCTCTAATTTTGAGGCCAACCTTGTCTACAGAGCTAGTTCCAGGACAACCAGAGCTATATAGAGAAACCCTGTCTCTAGAAAACAAAACAAAACAAAAATAAAAACAAAACCTATTTCCTTAATTTGTGTGTGTATGTTTGTATATATGTTGTTTACATATGTGGTATACCACACGTGTTCGTGGGTTCACATACATGTATCATACATTGAAGTCAGAGGAAGACACTAGATGCTCTGTGCTATGGCTCTCCACTTTATTCCTATGAGACAGGGTCTCTCATTAAACTTGGAGCTGAACTGATGTCCAGCAAGCCCCAGTGATCATCCTGTTTCTGCCTCCCATAGCACTAGGGTTATAGGCCATGCCTGGTGACCCTTTATACATGGGTGCTGGTGTAGCAAGTACTTACTCATTGAGCTATTTTCACAATGTATATACATCAGTGTGCAGGACAGAGAATAGTCTTGGGTATTATTTTCAGGAACATTGTCTGTCTCTTTTAAGACAGGTCTCTCACTGGTCTGGAATTCACCAATTAGACTAGACTGGCTGACCAGAGGACCCAGGAATATCCCTGTCTCCATCTCTAGTGCTGGCATTACAAGTGCACAGTAATACTCAACATTTTTGTGTGGGTTCTGGAGCTTGAATTCATTTCCTCATGCTTTCATAGCAAGCACTCCCCCTGACTGAGCCATCTTCCTAGTCTCATTTATTTGGCTTTAGTATACGCTGGTATTTGACTTCCAGAGATGCCTACACCTGGGCAAAGCAGAAGCTTCAGCAAGTGACTATCTCCAGACATAAACTCAAATGAGTTCAGATAAATACACAAACAGAGAGTCTTGGCTACACAGAGAGACTATGTCTCGAAAATAAATAAATAAATAAATAAATAAATAAATAAATAAATACAAGCAAAAACCAAAATTTGGGAAATCTGTATGCATGCATGTCCAGATGACCCCAAGAGTGACCCACATGCTGGGTTTATAGCCTATCTCTGACCTAGAGAAAAGTAGTAGAGAGATGAGTGAGTATCTTCCTGGAATGCTGGACAAGAGCCTGAACTCTTGATAGAAGTAGAGAAGGGCATGGGAACCCCTCAGGGGACTCAACTCCTCTTTGTTCCTTTCATAGACCCACCCTGCGTTTTTTGTCTTATGGTGCTGGTCAGGATGAAGGATAAACACTCTAATTTTGAGACAGTAGAGAGAACAGGCCAAACCCATCCCTACTCCTGTCAATCCATTGCCCTGGATGTTCAGGTCTCATTTCTTGTTTGGTTGTTTTATTTTACGTGTGTGCATCCATGTGGGAGTCAGAGACTAATGTAGGGTGTTTTCTTTACCTGCTTCCCACCTTGTTATCTATCCACCTGTTTATTCTGAGTGTGTGAGTGGTTTTGTGTGTCTGCCCATGTGTGTGTGAGTACGTGTGTAGGTATTGGCTCCTGTGTATGGATATAAGGAGACTGGAGGAAGATTTTGGGTATTTTACTTGACCATTCTTATCTATCTATCTATCTATCTATCTATCTATCTATCTATCTATCTATCTATCTATCTATCTAACATATATATGTCTATATATCTATTAACTTTTGAGACAGGGTCTCACTAATTAGTCCTGGTTGACTTGGAACTAGACATATAGTCCAGGGTAGCCTCAAATGCCCAGAAATCAGCCTGCCTCTGATTCTCAAGTACTGGGATTAATGGTATGTACCACCATGCCTGGTCCCCTTTAATTTTTTGAGACAGGGTCATTCATTGGCTCTGAAGCTTCTGGTTTACTCTAGTATAACTTGCTATCAAGATTCTTGGATCCATCTGTCTGCACCCTTCAACACTTTGTTATGGGCATGTGTGATCATCATCTACTTTTATATTTGTACTGGGGATTCAAAATCTCTGATCTACTTGCTTTCTCAGCAGCTTCTCTTACCATGGAGGTTTCTCCCCAGCCTCTCTGGTTTTAGAGACATTGTCTCACCCACTGTGGTGGTTTGAATAGAAATAGTCTCCATTGGCTCATATATTTGAATGCTTGGTCATTAGGGAGTGTTTCCCTAATCCAAAGTCCCAAAATCTTCAGCATTTCACCAGCAAGCAGCATGGTCAAGCCTAATCACTCCTTGACACGGGTTAGAGGTGTGGCCATGTTTAGTAGGAGTGGCCTTGTTGGAGGAAGTGTGTCACTGGAGGTGGGCTTTGGGGTATCAAGTACTTAAGTTGGGACCAGTGTCTCCCTTCTTCCTGCTGCCTTCTAATCTGTACACAGAACTCTCAGCACTTCTCATGTCTGCCTGCATGTCATCATGCTTTCAGCCTTGACTATAATGAACTGAACCTCTGAAACCATAAGCAAACCCAATTACATGCTTTCCTTTACAAGAGTTGTTATTGTCATGGTGTCTCTTCACAGCAATAGAACACTAAGACAGAAGTTGGTATCAGAAGTAGGATATTGCTTTGACAGGCCTGACCACGTTGTTTGTTGGTGGAATGTGGTAGACTTTGGGACTTTGGATTAGGAAATCAGGTGAACACATTAACTGATGCTTAATGAGCCATACTAGTAGGAACATGGAAGACAATGCTGAGGTTGATTTGAACTCGGGGGCCCAGTTCCAAGAAGTTTCAGAAGGAAATAAGTGGCCTAGAGATGGTTCTTATGATATTCTGGCAAATAAATTGGCTGCTTTCTGCCAAAAAAAATCTGCCTGAGGCTAAATTGAAGAGTTTTTGGATAAATGGTGCGAGCAGAAGAGATTTCAAAACAGTTTAGTACTGACTGTGTCATGTAGTTATATGTGGCCAGTCTTATGCAACTTTATAATAAAGAGAAGCAAGCTGAACAAGAAAAAGTAAAAAAATGTACAGTTTGAAGAGAAAAGAGGCACCAGGAGGTGTAATGGAGTCCTATGCTCAAGGAAATTAAAAAAAAGTCTGTGTCAGGAATGCTGCCACTGCCTCTTCCTCCTTCTGCTCCTACTCCTCCATCTCTTCCTTCTTTTTCTTCATCTCCCTACTTTCTGCTCCTTCCTCTCCCCCTCTTCTTCATTCCCTCTGTTTTCATTTCTCTTCCCCCTATTCTCTCCACTCACTCCCCATCTTTTCTTCCTTCTCCTCCCTTTTTCATTCTTTTCCCTCTTTCCTCCTCCCTCTTCTTCTCCTTTTTCCTTCCCATCTCTTCCTGTGCAGGGTATTGAACCTAGGGCCTTGTACAAGGTAGTCAAACATTCTACCAATGTATTCACCAATGTTTGTTTGTTTTTGTTTTTCATTTGAAATGGGTCTCAAGGTTGGTCCAATTAGACCAAAACTTGGATCCTTCTGGCTCAGTCTCCCAAGTACCTTGGATGATAGGTATGTACCACCACTCCTGGTTACTGCATATTTTCTTTCTACATGTGATCTAATCCCTATATCAGCCCCTCCAACCTTCCGGTACTGTCCTCATTCTCATTTTGCTCAGGAACAAAATTCAAGGCTCAGGGAGATTTGTGAACTCACCCAAAGTTACCCAACTCTAAGTAGCACAACTGAGATGAGGTAGTGACTGTGATGCTGTATAATCCTGATACTTGTGGGCACTCTAGGGCTTTGGGAGGGTTTTTTAAAAATAATCAAAACAGGCACTTTTCCACGTTGATAGGAAAGCCATGTTTATTGTAGCTAAGAAATTAACACTGTAACATTGTATATTGTATGGTAGTAGGATACAGTAAAATAATCGAGTGCTATCTGCCGCTGTATATAACATTCAAAGTTCCTAAAAATTTTTGTGAGCTCCTGGACTCACAAAATTGATCATTTTTGATCTTTGAGGACCTCACTGGTCGACTGGGGTCCTTTCCACAAACCTCAGACCCTGCCATTCCTGTATGTTTAACTATGCCTGTGCTTTTGTAGCTTATTTTCTTCTTACGTAAGAATTGAACTCAAGGTCTTGCACTTACTGGGCAAGAGCTTTACTGCTGAGCCACATCTCTAGAGTCTGTGGTCTGAGTTAGTTTTGAGAAGGTTCTGATGCAGAATTCAAGGGAGGCACTGAGAAGGGTTGCTGGAGTAAAAGTTTATTAGAAAGGTTATTAATGCCATGGACAGACAGACAACACCATTGCGGCACAAACCCTGAGTAGAATCAAGCGCTAACACTAGGGACACACAGCTTGACCGGGATTCTGGAGTAGAATTGGAGAGTGTCAGAAAGTGGCGGGCGGGGGGGGGTTTCCCTTCTAATGGATCTCTGAGGAAGTAGGGTAGAAGTGGGTTTACACTGTTAGACTTCAGCCAAGCTCTCCGATTTCCTAGAAGGGGAGCAGGATGTATGGCCATATGGTAGCATTTTGATAGCCCCAGAGCCTGTAAACTCAGTTCCTTATGAGGGAAATCCCAGCACCTGAAATCTGTCCTCATTAAATTTTTATTGCTGTGTGTGATGGCTATCCTTGATTGTCAGGTTGACTACCCAAGTGGGTAGGAATGTCTGTGAAGGATTTTTCTTAATCATTTGAAGTGGGAAGATGAACCTTTAATCCAGATCTTTTGAGGTGGAAAGATACACCTTAAATCTGGGCCACAGCTTCTGGTAGCAGTCTATATAAAGGACATGGAAGAAGGAAGCTTTTGCTTTTTGTCTGCTTGCCTTCATGTTCACTGGCATCAGAGCATGCTCCTTCTGGATTCTGGCCTTATACTGGAGACAAGCTGAGACCTGCAGCCTTATGGCCTGAGCAACTACTGGATTTTGGGGTTTTCCATTTGGTAGAAAGTCATTGTTGAACTAGTTGGACCACAGCCTTCAAACTGCTCTAATAAATCCTCTTTATAAATATTTATATAGATATATTCATTCTATTAGTTCTGTTTCTCTAGGTAACTCTAATTAATGCATTCTGGCAAACTCTATGGCCACAAGCTATTTGAGGAGGAAAGGCTTTATTATACTTCATTTACAGCTTACAGACATTCATTAAGAGAAGTCAAGGCAGGGACTCAAGGCAGGAAACCAGCGACAGGAACCAATGCAGAGGCCATGGAGGAGCACTCTTTACTGACTTGTTCCTCATGGCTTGCTCAGCCTGCTTTATTAGACCACCCAGGACCATCTGCCAAGGATGGCACTGCCAGTGAACTGGACCCTCCCACATCAATCATTAACCAAGAAAATGCCCTACAGACTTACCTATAAGCAATGCGATGGAGCCATTTTCTCAACTGAGTTCCCCTATTCCCAGATAACTCTATCTTGTGTAATGTTGATGAAACTTAACAAGGACAATGTCTGATTCACAGACAGTAATCTCAGTAGGGAGCCTGTCGGTGTCTGAGACACTGTAGCTATTGTGACTTGAGCAAAAGTCTGGATTCTGTCAAGTGTTATTCATTCTAGAAGTATAAAATGGGAGGACATGGGTAGGAACAGGGCCTTTGCTAGTTCATCCTCTCCCTTTCCAGCCTGGATCCTAGACTTGGCTCTACCTCCAAATGAACTCAGCCTTCACTTTTGCTTCATTGTCTCTGCAATGACTTTTCCCTTTTCAAGGAGCTTACAGAAGGAGGTGACAGGCTCCGATGTGTAACACAAAAAGATTAAGATAAGATTTGGGTATTGGCAGGAGGCCTAGTTGGCCAGGCTCTGTAGCCAGCCAAGACAGATGGGTGATTCTATTTGTCCCTTAGTCTTAGCAGAGCATAGGCTCCTTTCCCTGAATGACTGGTTAAGTCTCTGCAGACACCAAAGCATCTGGAGCAGAAAGAAGAGTTCCATGAAACTTTGCAACTCCCCTGCTGGGTGTCCACCTCATGCCTTACTGAGCTAGGATATGGGGTGGGGGTGAGCGGGAACCACAGCGAGTGTCAGACCAGGTGCATCACATAAAGAAAGACAGAACCTAGATCTGGGTTTTGCCTGGCCCCATGTAGGGCAAAGAGTGGGAAACAAGGGTGCTGGTAGCTGGGTTACTCTGGAAGCTGGAAGAGTTATTGGTGCAGAGGGGAATTAGGAATGGCTGCCAGAGGAGGGCATGTGAGAATGCTAAAGTAGTAATCCTTCGTTGTCTCTCCTTTTAAATACTATATTCATTTGTTATGTATTATATGTGTGTGTGTGTGTGTGTGTGTGTGTGTGTGTGTGTGTGTGTGTGTGTAGTGTGTTCACATATACAGGAGCATGTGGAGGTCAGAGGTTGACATCAGGCACTTCACCCCTTTTGCTAGTGAACTAGCAAAAGTCACAACCCGTGCTCCAAGTTAGGTCCAGCCACCTGTACTCAATAAGCCAAAGAACAGAGCTAAATTAAAGGTGGAAAGCAAAGATTGGGCATGGTAGCACACACCTTTAATCTTAGCAGAGGTGGCAGAGGCCGGAGGAACTTTGTGAGTTCGAGGTCAGCCTGGTCTACATAGTGAGTTCCAGGACAGACAGAGCTACATAGAGAGACCATGTTTCAAAAATATAAACAAACAAATAATGTGAAAAGCAAAGAGGAGGATTTCCACATTGAGAAAAGGGACAAAGAGATCCAGTGACCCCCCCCCAAGCCTGTCTTTGGGGTCCTGAAGTGAGATCAAAGTTCAAATGGAGCCCCAAGGCTGTTCATGCTTATGCAGTCTCCAAGGTGTGGTCAGATCTCAGACCACCCACTAGTATCTGGGTGTCAGTCTCATCTCATAAAGCGGTCTGAATAGAAAAGGTAGCTTCAAATAGTTGTTAGAACTATTTGAAATCTTTTTCTTGGAGACAAGTTTCCCCTTTGGCTGGTGATCTTTTTTTCTCTCAGAAAGAGATCTCTGGAGAAATTCCCATTTCTGCTGCTGTCCGACCGCAGCCTGGGTTCAGCTGGGGAAGAGGCGTCGACATGAGGAAATGAACTGTCTGACCACTGATGAGTTTCACACAAGTGGCTGGCCCCAAATAGCTCCATCCATTTTTATTTATACATCAAAAACAAGCATGTTTCTTCCAACACTAACAAACAAGTTTTTCCCATCCTTCAACATTTGACCTCCGGCAAAAACAAATATGTCAAATATGTTTTTTTTCCCCAACTTTTACATCAAAACATCTTTAAACAAAAAACACTTATCATTTTGGCAGCGTGGCCAAATATAGAGCCAGGTACATCCTGTTTTTAGAGAACTAAAAGGTGATTGGCATAGGCACACATTTTCAAGAGCAACAATCCCGCAAGCAGGTATCATGGTCCCAGCAGCATTCTGTACTGTCTCAAAGTCCACGGGACCTTGCCAAGTAAGACTGTCCCTGTGGCTTTTGCCTCATCTGGAGACCTGTTGGACAATCACTCAAATACTGGTTCAAAACTAGGCCTCACAGCTCCTAACACATTTGTTTGGGATCTATTATTTCATCAGTATGTTAGTCAGTGTCTCTTTAGAGCATCTTCATTTCTGCCAGGCCAGTGACACTTTTCTTGAGACAGGGTCTCATAGTGTAGCCCTGGCTGGCCTGGGACTCACTATGTAGACTATTTGGCCTCAAAGTCACAGATATCTGACTGCCTCTGCCTCCTGAGTGCTAGGATTAAAGTAATGCACCTACACCTAGCTGCTCTTCATCTTAAAAAGATAAAAAGAAGAAGGACTATTTGATTTAATTTATGAGAACACAAGGGTTTCATTGGAGCAGGAACTACAGGTATTTGTGAGCTACCTAATGTGGGTGCTGAGATTTGAAGTCCTCTGTTAGAATAGTAAAGACACTCCTAACCACTGGACCAGCTGTCTGCATGTTGATGATGATGGTGAGGAGAAGAGAAAGTGGAGGAGGAGAAAGACAAGATCTTTCACTGAACCTGGAGCTTACTGCTTCATTTAGGCCAATGAGCCTGTCTCTTCCTCTCAGTGCTGGAGTTGCAGAAGCATGCCCCCACACTTGGCTTTTATGTGGGCACTAGGCTCTGCAGTACTTTACCTATGGAGACATCTCCCCGTCACCTGAAATACATTTATACTGTGGTGTATACAGTATGTGCATGCTCGCGCGCGCGTGCATGTGTGTGTGTGTGTGTGTGTGTGTGTGTGTGTGTGTGTGTGTGTTTGTTTGTACTCACTCCCTCTCCCTATACCTTCCTATCTTTTTCTTTCAGTTGTGCTAAAAATCTACATCAGAGGGTCTGGGGCTGGAGGGTCATGGTAGGACAATTGCACATGGAGTCCCTAGGTTCCGTGTTTGGCTATAGAAAATAACTAAATATGGGCTGGAGAGACAGTTCAGTGGTTAAGAGAGCTTCCTACCTAGTTTGGTTTCCAGCACCCACACTTGGTGGCTCTCAGTTATCTGTAACTCCAGCTCCAGGTGGATCCGGTTCCTTCTTATGGCCTCTCTCACACACAAATACACACATATGCAAAAATAAATTAATCATTAGATGGATGAAAAAGAAAACTAAATCTATAAAAGAAAGATTTCCCTTCTTTACTTCACTGCCAGAGAGTGAACCCAGGGTCTTGAACATGCTAGTTAATGCTCTACCATTGACCAAGAGCTCCAGCCAGAATTTCTTTCCTTTTTAAGGTTGAATAATATTCCATTGTTGGCAAGGATCACACTTCATCTATCCATTCATTTGCCATAGATAAATTTTTTTCTTCCATCTTAAAAATTTTGTTGGTGGTGGCTCAGGACTTTAATCTTAACACAGGGGAGGCAGAGACAGATAGATCTCTGTGAGTTCACGGTCAGCCTGGTCTACAGAGCCAGTTCCAGAACAGCCATGGCTACACAGAGAAACCCTGTCTTGAAAAAACAAAAACAAAATAAAACAAAATAATTTTGTTTTACTTTGTTTTATTTCATTTTGTTATATTAAAGGTGAACAGTGGAACTGTCATTTATCCTGAGTGGCTCTGGGTATACTGAGCATTCCGGGAAAGGTCTCATGTTCAGGAGCACGTGGTTACCAAATAATGGACTCCACAAGATCTTTGTGCTTTTACTTTTACAGTTTGGTGTTTTTGTTTTCTTTTTGTGTATTGTATTTTGTTTTCTAGGTTTTGGGGGTTTTGTTGTCCTATTGGGTTTTTTTTGTTGTTGTTGTTGTTTTTTCAAGAAAGAACTTAAAGTTGGGTGGGTAGGGAGGAGAGGATTTGGATGTACTTAGGGTAGGGGAAGAATATGATCAAAATCAATTTACATTTAAAATTGTTTTAAAATAGTAAAAATAAGAAAAAAATTGAGTTGTGATTTGGATTTTCCTCCTTTTGGCTTCCCCTACACAATAACTTATTTGTTGCTGTGTAGAGACAGAGTCTTACTTGTGCAGCTCAGTGATGGAGCCCACAATCCTCCTACGTCATGCTCCTAAGTACAAGGATGACAGGTGTGCAGCATCATGCCCAGAGATGCTACTATTTTTCCAAACTGTGCCTTGCTTTTGAAATGAATGCTTGATGAGAACATCTTCCGTTGGTGCCTCAGCTGAGAGCTGGGCTGGAGAACAGCTTCACGGGCTGTCAGGTTTCAGTTGGAGGCTCTGGGTCATTTTCCCTCCGTGTCTGAGCAGCTCATTGAACCCCTGGTGTTGCCTTGATCACCCCTCCTTCCTTGTATATAAAATGAAGAGAATCACAGCACTGTCCTTTCCTTTTTGCTCTTCTCTTCCCCCCTTTCCTCCTCCCTTTCCTCCCTCCCCTCCCCGTCATTCCCCTTCTCTTACCTTGCCTCCTTCCTCCCAATCTCCTTCCCTCTCCTGTCCTTTCCCTTTTATCATCCCCCAAATCCAACAAAATAAAACAAAACAGCAGTTCTCCTTCCAAAGGACTAAAAGAGATAGTTTATTCTGGAGTCAAATGTGAGCGACCATGTCCCCAGATTTCATGTTGCAATGAGGAAGCAGTTTCAGGAAGGTTTTATAAAAATAGCAAAGAAGAGGAAGAATCAACACACTTTCAAATGCACTGGTGGAATGGTGTGGGAGGTCCTTCTGTCTATGTGTTGCTTTTATTGGTTAATGAATAAAGCTGTTTCGGCCAGTGGCTTAGCAGAACAGAGCTAGGCAGGAAAACTAAACTGAATGCTGGAAGAAAAAAGGCAGAGTCAATGAGAAGCCATGTAGTTGCCACCAGGGACAGATGCCTCTGCTGAAGCCCACTAAAACTTTGTCCATAGGCTACAACCTTGTGATGATGCACAGATTAGTGGAGACAGTTTAGTTTACGATATAACAACTAGCTAGAAATATGTTTAAGCTATTGGTCAAACAGTATTGCAAATAATATTGCTTCTGAGTGATTCTTTCATGTAACATGGGGTGGGGACCTGCTTGTTTGTGTTTTCTGTCCCGCTTGGTTCCCCCAGCCGGCAGGCCCCAGAGAAAATCAACCACACAGAGATTTCTATAAGTTCTAAAGCTGATTGGCCCATTAGGTCAGGCTTCTTATTAGCTAACTCTCTCATCTTGATTAACCCGTTTTTCTGATCTATGTTAGCCATGTGGCTCAGTACCTTTTTCAATGGGGCAGCTCACATCCTGCTGCTTCGGTGATCTGAGCAGGAGTGGGAGGAATCAACTTCCTCCTCCCCAGAATTCTCCTGTTCTCTTAGGATCATTTTCACTTCCTTGCATCATTTCCACTTCCTGTCTAGTTTCCCCGCCTACACCTCCTGCCCGGCCAATCAGCATTTATTTAAAACATGATTGACAGAATATAGACAATTCTCCCGCACCACTTTCAGGTCTGGGAAGCTAGGAACAAATGAGCAGCCTCCCCCAACAAATTACCTCTTTGTATTTCTTTGGGACTGAAAGACTGCAGGACAGGGCGGGACAGAAACCTCTGTCAACAGTAGAACCATCAGAGAAGAGGTGGGTACCAACAGAGTGGGGATTCTCTTACAGGCTTCAAATATCATCTGATGGTACTCTTAGCCTTTGAGCTGGTAGACAGTGCTCTGCTAAGTTAATACATTTTAAAAGGGATGTTAGATCAGACACAGAAGTGGGCAAAAAGTAGCTGTTGAAGGAGTTAAAGACAGCCTAAGAATAATCGTTATTAGGTTCTGGACTTGCCTCCTACCCACAATACGCGCAGCCTGGAGCAGAAGCTGCCTTCTCTGGCCATTTTGCTGAGGTATTCCCGCAGCATTTCGAAGCTGAGGTGCCCTGGGATCGGGCTGACTCTCCCCACCTGTCTTGGCCCCATTGAGCCCTGGTGTGGAGCTTACACCACCACATGACTTGTCCCTTGACAGCGACAGGGTGAGTGGGCCCCTGGTTGTGTTGGGCCCTTTTCTATCTTCTGAGGATCTAGCTGGCCCCCTTCCTTCCTCAGTTTCTTCTTTCTCTACAATGTCCAGAAAATTGAAGCTCAAGAATTGCTTTTCCCTCTGTTCAGTGGGTTGCTCAGTAAGAGGTTCTGTACGAGGCATTCTGCAGTGGAGAGGGGCCATTGACTTTTCCTCCCCAGCAGGGCCTCTGGAGACCACGCCAGGTCCTTCAGTCCTAGGTGGAAAAAGCAACTCCAATTCTTCTGGTGGTTCTGGGACAGTTGGTAGGGGACTGGGTAGTGATAGCACAGCCCCTGGGGAGGAATGGACACACCGCTTTGAGAGGGTGAGACTGAGTCGTGGAGGGGAAACCCTGAAAGATGGAGCAAGAATGGTACAGAGGGAGGAGCTGATCAGTTTTAGGGGGGCTGAAGAAGCTGCCCCTGACCCAACAGGAGTGGATTGTGGAGGAGGGGTGGCTCAGCTGACCTCAGGAGGAGGACAGCAGCCTCAGTGGCAGAAGTCTCGCCTGCTGCTCTGAAATGAAGGAGAAAGAGTGGGAGGAAGTTGCTTGGAGTTCTTCGTACTACCCAAGGCATCCCTGCCCCGACTCAGCATTCCCTGTTCTACTATCACTGATGTTCGCACAGCCACGGCCCTAGAGATGCCTGACAAGGAGAAAACGTTTGTGGTTAAGGTAGAAGGCCCTTCAGAGTACATTCTGGAGACAACTGATGCACTTCATGAGAAGGCCTGGGTGTCTGACATCCAGGCGTGCCTATGCCCAGGACCCTGCCCTGCTATCCGCCCCTGTCCCATGACCTTTCCCTGCCCCCTAAGACCTCCTCCTTCACAAAAGATGACACAAACAGCCTGGAGTTGCCCTGCCTGAATCATTCAAAGAGTGACCAGCCAGGATCTACTGGGACCCAGCGAGAGTAATGACCACCTGTTGCAAGGGGCTTATGGGGGTCTCTCCAATCAGCCATCCGCATCCTTCTCCTCTAGTTCTGCCTTCATTGCTGCCTCCCACTTTGACTCAATGGAACTGCTCCTCCAGAATTGCCCTCCCCTTCCCCTGCATTCCCATTGAGGAGGGGCCCCCAGTGGGGACAGTTGATCCCCTCTCAGCCCCCTCCCCTCCCCTGGGCACTCCAGAAGCAGACACAGGGTCATTCCTGTTCCGGGGCGGGGGTCAGAGGGTGCTAAGGGGGATCAGCAGCCCCTCTCAGGATATCCTTGGTTCCATGGCATGCTCTCTCGACTCAAGGCGGCCCAGTTAGTGCTGGAAGGAGGCACTGGCTCCCATGGTGTCTTCCTGGTACGTCAGAGTGAGACAAGACGTGGTGAATATTTTCAACTTCCAGGACCAGGCCAAACACCTGCGTTTGCCCCTGAATGGGAGGGTCAGTGCTGGATCCAACATCTGTGGTTCCAGTCCATGTTGGATATACTTGAGCACTTCCAGGTGCATCCCATCCCTCTGGAGTCCAGAGGTTCCAGTGATGTTGTACTTGTCAGCTATTGTGCCCTCTGAGCGGCAGCAGGGCCGGGAGCAGGGCTGGGAGCCATGCAGGGGTGTATGAGGGTGACAGATGCTATCCTGATTCTCCTTATTTTGAGCAAGTACTCAGACATTGGGCCATTACAAACAAACCCATTATGATTGGTACTCCATGTTGAAGACAGTCCTTGACCCCTCAGCTTTCCCCCAAGGGCGCTCTGCTTATGATGATGCAGCAGAAACCTAAGCTCATACGAATTTGCGATTTGTCCTTAATATTACCTTTACAGGCTTACTGGCCACGGGCAGTATGCTGATCCTGTCTCACAGTCCATGACATAGGCATGCCTACATGTCTATTTACAGCAAGTGTCCAACCTAGCCTTCAAGGCCCTCAGACTCTGTACACCCTAGGACAGTGTAAGCCATTTCCACAAATTTGTTTAGCAGGCTGAGGAACCATTTCCTAAAGTTTTGACCTGTGTCACCAATGCTGTTAAAAAGCGCATCCAATCTGGCCCTACCACGGATATCCTTATTTAACAGCTTACCTGGGAGGGGTTCAACACCGTCACCCATAACACCATTGCACCTCTTAGAAAAGAGGATATTCGTAAGTGACCAGAACAATTTATTTTTTAAAGTACACTCAAAGAATTCACACATGGGGCAAACACAACTGACCTTGGCACTGTGCACCTAAGTTATCTAGCATGGGATAAGCCACCTTATCACATGGGTATCACCCAAGTGAGATCTTATTAATTGGAGATGTTTGTATTTAAGTGATATTTAGGCTTTGTTATGGGAAATGAACTATGGAATCACCACTGGGAAATTTTCTTACATGCCCAAGTTTTTCTTGAGAAAACAACCACCCAGTAGAACTGCTACATAGAATCTCTGGGCATGTAGAGTGTGTGCAGGAGAAAGAGAGGGAGAGAGACAGAATTTCATAATACATACAATGACATATGGTTGTGACCCTTGTGTATTTCTCCAGTTCCTCCAATATCCTCCTGGTATGCCCATCAACTTCATGTCTGTCTGTCTATCTGTCCACCCCTTCCTCTCACTTACTTTGGTTAGCTCAGCCTGCCTATGTTCCTGCGTGGGGTCATTCTCTGGTGCAGGGAAACATTCTTTAAAAAGATAGATTCTCTCTACTATCTGCTGCACCAGTAGCACAAAGGTTTTTTAAAAACTATTTATGACTTTTAAGTTTTTGAGGTCAATATTCTTTTTGTTTGTTTGTTTGTTTTGCTTTTCTCCCAAGAGAAGGTTTTTCTGTGTAGCCCTAGCTGCTTTGGACTTGCTTTGTAGACCAGGCTGGCCTCAGATTCCCAGAGATCCTCCTGAGGGCTGGGATTAAAGGCATTAGTCACACTGCCCAGCTATATTCTTTTTTAATGTTTTTCAAATTTATTCCTTGAGAGCTCTCTCTCTCTCTCTCTCTCTCTCTCTCTCTCTCTCTCTCTCTCTCTCTCTCTCTCTCTGTGAGTGGGTACAATGTATTTTGATCATAGCCAGTCTCTGGTCCTTCCTCCAGTCTTCTCAGGTCTCCTACTATGTCCATCTCCTAACTTTATAGCCTTAAAAAAATCCACTGAATCCCAATTAGTGCTACCCACGAACATAAGCATGGATCCACCCACTGGAGCTTAGGTAACTACCCGGAGCCACACCCATGAAGAAAACTGACTCTGTACCCCAGCAGCTATCACTGCCAATAGCTTCTCAACCTGGGGTGAAGGCTCTTGAACCCCTCCCTCAGTTTATCTGGATTGCCCTCCTTACCCTGCCTGCAGGCTGCTCCCACACTAGATCACACCCTTCATGTAGAACACTTCCTCACACTGACTTCACACCCAGACAGGGACTTCTGAAGATTATCTTTATATAATGTGATACAGATATTCAGAGGGGTAACCCTGAGGCAGGCAGAAGAGGAAGGCACTGTTCTGGAGATGGAACAGTAAGGAGAGAGTTCAATATTCTAGGGAGCCGGAATCACTTAGGCATGCAAGAAAGGCATGCCAGAACCACCCCGAGGCCATTAGAACTCAGCTGTGAAAGGCTTATGCCTCCAGCTAAGAGACATCAATTGGATCATTGGCTGCTTTCATAAAGAAAGAGTGACAGGGACAATGAGACGGCTCAGTCGGTAAATACCCTTGCTGCCAAGTCTGATGACTTTACTTTGATCCCTGGGACCTACATTAAAGAAGGAAAGAGCCAATACTCACAAATTCTCCTCTGACCTCCATAAGGATGCTTTGATATTTGGTCACCCCATCTCAATACACAAATTAAAATGTGTGTCAGGCAGTGGTGGCACCCACCTTTTAGCCTCAGTACTTGGGAGGTAGAGACAGGGGGATCTCTGTGAGCTTGAGGCCAGCCTGGACTATAGAATGAGTTTCATGACAGCCAGGAGTACATAGAGAAACCCTATTCTGAAAAACTAAAACAAAAAGTTAAAGTGTAACAAAAGTTTTAAAGAGAAAGACCCTGGTCTGGGGAGATGGCTCATTGGGTAAAATAACAAGCCACAAACTTGACGATTTCAGTTCAATCCATGAAACTCACATAGACATAGGAGGGAATAAAACCCTATAATTGTTTCTCTGACTTCAACATGCACGCTGTGACACCTGCTTGCTCAGGCACACAATCACAAATGCCAAAGCATAGAATGTCTACAAATACCTTTGAGGATGTGGAGAAAGTGGAACCTGTAGCCACTGATGATGGGACTGTAACCTGCTGCAGCCACTCTGGAAATAAGGATGGAAGTTCCTAAAACCCCCCAAAATAGAAACACTATGTGACACAGGGAGATATCCTAGATATCTACCCTCAGACACACAAGAATATATATATATATCTATATCTTTAAAATAATAATAAAAGTTAATCTTAAATAAAAATGTAACTAACTTAGATGTCCACTGACAAATGAAGATACAGAAAGTGTGACAATCATACACAGATGCTCTTCTATTCAGCCACAAAGAAAAATGAAATCACATTGTCAGGAAAATGGATGGACTTGGAGAACATCATGTTAAGTCGAAGAAGTCAGACTCAGAACGACAAACGCCATATCTTTTCTCTCACATTCAGAATCCAGATTTAAATTTACAGATGTGTGCATGTGGGAGGAGTCATGAGAAAGGACAAACAGATTCTAAAGGAGGGAAGGAGGGAGAGAAATAAAATCCATGTGACACAAAAGCAGAGGAAGGTTCTCTTTGGAGGACTGGCGAAGGAGACATAGGAAATGGGGACGGGGACAATATGAATAGTCAGTGGTGTAGTGACTGGTGCAGTACCCACATCCACTCAGTAAATAGTCCCTCATCTGGGAAAAGGAGGACTCTTTAGGCAGGGTGAGGTAGGTAAATACAGACGAAGGAGGTAGGAAGATAAAATAACAACAGGGATATCTGAAAGAACCATAAGGAGTCATATTATCAGCCATTTACCTAAAAGGAATCCCATAACAATATAATTCTGTTCATATATATATATATATATATATATATATATATATATATATAAAATTGTATATATACAATTTTAGTGAACTTTTCTCAATTGAGCTGATAATGCCCCCCACTCCCCAGAACCAAAGATCACCTAACAAAAAGCTTAATGCTAGGCAGGAGAAGCCCTCTTTTTAGTTGCTGGCCAGGGCTGTCCAAGTAACATCCCAAATCAGACAGACTACTGCTGTTTTCTTTGGTTGACCCCCTATGTGCAGAAAGTAAGTTCCTATTGATCAAGATAACATGCACTTCAGACACAGAACCCAGATACCCCTGAGCTGGAACTGACCTGAATACCCTTTCCCTGAGGACCAGTATTTATGGTACCAGAAGGCTCTATGCAAGCGTCCAAAGGTGGGAGGCAACCAATAGTCCTATCCAGCTATAGATCCTATGAATCACATCAGTGGCCAGTGTGGCACAATAGTCCTAAGAGTGGAGTAGTGGCATGCACACCTTAGTGGTAACCAACAACTTCCTAATTGGATTTAAGACATGATTGACAAGAAGAAAGTAGGTCTGGCACTGAAAACCTAGCTATCTACTCAGTGATTGTGAAGTCATGGATATTGGAGAAGCATTTGCTACCACTACTTTGCTAAACCAGCAAAACCCTTAGTAACAGTCTAAATATCTGTCCTTAAATTCGTGGACAAGTGTAGTCTTCACCCCCTGTCAAGTAACTTTCTCTTTGCAACAGATGGAGACCACTACAGAAAACCATAGGCAGTCAAAATGCAGGGTTGTGAAGCCCACTCTCAATGGATACCTCTACACCTCAACTCCTGCACCTAGAGTTCAGTGAACATTGTAGAAGAGAGGACAGAAAGACTTTAAGAGTCAGAGGATCAGAGAGTTTCCTGTGAGATTGTATCTCCTAGGAATGTCAGAAGCTACACATATAATGTCTCACCAACATGACTGTTTAAACAATCATGAACAAGGATAACATCAATGGACATGCTGAAGCAGACAAAAAAAAGCCCATGAGGCCCCAGTCCCACACAAAGAACTACAGGCAACCAAGAAAGGCTGGGTGTGGGAGAAATAGCCTTCCCCAAGGAAGAACAATACCAACTTGTTATTCAATACCAATGATTGGCTCTGAAAACATACACAAAGCAACATTATACAAAGTGAGCAAGTTATATTTAGGGATGTATATGTTAAATATATGCATGTAAGTAAATATGATACACTTATAAAATACATATACATATATGTAATAATAATGGAAAAGAGTACATGAATTTGAAAGAGGGTAAAGAATGGTATATAGAAGAGTTTGAAGGCAGGAAAGGGAAAGGAGAAATGTAATTTTATATAATCACTAAAACAAAAATAAAATAAAAAATATTGCGTTTGTGGCGATGAAAACGGAACCTAGAACTCTGTGCATGCTGGGTAAGTGCCCTACCCTCGAGCAGCCTCCTCAACCCACATAGGAAGAAAGAATTTCCATTGTAACAGTTTGGGTCTGTGATCATGGCTCAGTAGTAGAGCCTCTGCCTAGAAAACCACAGTGAAGTGCTCTGGTCCTGGCTCATTGCTTAGAATCTTGCCTATCTTGATGTAGACTCTGGTTCCATTCCCAGTGCTGCAAACTAACTAACTAAATAGGAAGAAGATTAAGAAATATTTTTAAATTAGCTTGCACAGTAGCAAGTTTCCTTTCAGTTCTTCTACATATACATAGTTTGGGTTGACCTCTCTTCCTCCTCACAGACTACTATCTCTGTTTAAATCTTTTTATCTCTGTATTCTCTCCAAAGTTGATATCTTTACAAGGCGACTAAGCCACAAACCCTAGGTTATCATGAGAGGATTATTACAGCAGGAAAATGTGCCCATTAACAAGATGAGTGTAACTCAAACTTTCTTACATTTTGTTACCTTTTGGCTGTGTTCTGACATACCAGGAACGTCTTTGAGGGATGGTGGCAACATCTTGGCTGCTTCAGCCTATAAAGTTATGTAGCAATAGCAGAAACTCCGAGACAACTCTTAGCCTCTTTCAGGGACTGAAAGGTAGGCTGTCTTGCCTCTGGGACAGATCCTCCTCCTCTTTTTCCTCTGTCTTCCTCAAGGTCAACTACAATCTGGTATCAGATTGGCCAAGAGCAGATTTTGAGAACCAGAGTTTGGCATGGGCACGCATTCATTGCAGGTATAACAGCCGTGGGAACAGCCTGAGATTTTAAGAGCTTGTTAGTTACAGCTCCTGTTGATGGGAGTTACAGAGGACAGGCTGAGCCAACTTCCAGTACACTAGTCAAATAGATAAGTAAGACACGGAGAAGGTTCCATGAGTAAAGGTGATTGCTGCCAAGTTTGAAGACACAGTTTCATCCTGGGACCCTCATGGTGGAAGGAGAGACCTGACTCTTGCAAGCTGTCCTCGCATACAAGATACATAAATAAATGTCAAAAAATATAGACGAGTACCGGTGAAAAGCGGAAAATTTGGATGAATGTGACCACATTGGGAAAAGGAAAAAAGAAAGGGTTCCAGTGACCGTGAGTCTGTCTTTGGGGACCTGGCATGAGTCTTAGGTTTAAACAGATAAAGAATATATAATAAAGGGAAAGAGGTATGCATAATTAAGCAGTGTTGTTATAGACAGGGTGTGGTTGTTCATTGTTTGAGTTATGGTTCCACAGGTGGCTGGAAGAAGTTGTTGAAGGAACGGTGGGCCACTTCCCGCCACCCACCTCCCAGCTAGCTTTACCCCTGAAATAATTACACAGAAACTGTATTCTTTTAAACAGTGCTTGGCCCATTATCTGTAGCCTCTTATTAGCTAACTCTTACATATTGATCTAACCCATTTCTAATAATCTGTGTAGCACCACGAGGTGGTGGCTTACCAGGAGGATTCTAACCTGCAGCTGTCTTGGAGAGGAGAGTCATGGCGACTGCCTCATTGCCTTCTTCCTCCCAGCATTCTGTTCTGTCTACTCCACCTATCTAAGCTGCTGTCCTATCAAAAGCCAAGGCAGTTTCTTTATTAACCAATGAAAGTAACACATAGACAGTTAACCCTCCTCCATCAAGAAGTCCTGTTCTTGGAAGGTTAAGCAAAGTGCAGCCTCGTCATTGCAGAAACTGTCCTCATTTCGGGTATGGTGTGCCCCACAAAGGTTTATCCCCAGAAATCCAGGGACTGCTGCAGGCTGAGGACAATGACTGGAGGCGACCTTTAAGTGATTTGGAGGTCTGGAGCTGAACACTATGGAAACAGAGGTTGTTCAGTGAGGCTGGAGAGCTGACTCAGGCCATAAAGTGCCTGCCATGCACGTGTGAGGATCTGAGTTCAAACACAAGAGAGCATGTTTAAGGAAAACCAGAATACAGAATAGACCTTTAATCCCCAAGCTGGGCAAATGGAGACAGGATGATCCTTAAGGCTTGCTGACCAGATGGCTTAGTCTACTTGGTAAGTTTCAAGCCAATGAGAGGCCCAGTTTCTTTTCTTTTCTTTCTTTCATTTTTAATCTTTTGTTTTGTTTTGTTTTTTGAGACAGGGTTTTTCTGTGTAACAGCCCTAACTGTCCTGGAACTTTCTCTGTAGACCAGGCTGGCCTTGAACTCACAAAGATTCTTCTGCTTCTGCTTCCCATGTGCTGGGATTAAAGGTGTGCACTACCACTACCTGGCTGAGACTCAGTTTCAAACAAACAAACAAACACACCCCAAAACAGTGGACAGCACCTGAAGAGTGACACCAGAGATTGTTCTCTGGCTTCTATCTGAACATGCAAACACATATATGTGCATATAATACATATACATGTGCACCAGAATACATATACATACTTCCCCATGAACATGCATGGGTGCACACACACATATGTGATCAAGATGGTTACTCTTATGTTTTAGCCTTCAGTATTGAAAGGGGATGAGATAGACTAGGTATTGAAGACTATTTCTATATATTTTTAAGTTTATGCATGTCTGTGTACAGATGTGAGCATTCAAGTGAAAATGTCCATAAGATCAAAAGAATATTTGATCCTCAGAAACTGGAGTCACAGGAGGTTGTGGGATGCCTGATGGTGCCAGAAACTGAATTTGGATCATCAGCAAGAACACTATATGCTCTGAATCCCTGAGCCACTTACCAGGTCCAATCACCAGTTTCTAGATAGAAACTCCTTGGCTGACCAACACAGTGAGTTACGTGTCCATGACTGACTGAAGTAAAAGAGACAAACAGAGGCAGCTGCCAGGCATTGGTCATGCTTTTACTTCCCTGTGGGCTAGGAAAGGCAATGATGTAGTCCCCCCCCACCCCCGCCGCCCTGAAACACCTTCAAAGTGCCTGTATTATAGCAGAGTTAGATGCTACTCAGTCTACATCTTGGGTTAGATGACAGTGTTCATGTAGGTTCTAGGATATATTTGGGAAATTAGACTTAGACATCTGGAGCTCCAGGAAGGATAGAAGCAGCAGAAGTCACACATGTTAGAACACGAGGGATCCAGACTGGAGAGGCAGACAGGGTTAGTGACAGAGTCCTGTCTTTATTCCCCCTCCTCTATTTTACATGTGTGTAGGCACACATGTGTGTGCTTGCACATGGAAATCTGTAGTTAATATCAGGAATCAGTCTTCCACTATCAAGACCAGGTCTGTAGATCAAATGCAGAGGTCTACAATATGGATCACTCCATTGACCAGACTCCTTGGTCAGCTTGCTCTGGGAGTCCCTTCTTCACCTTCAGGGAGTTATAAGTGGGTTTCTGTGCTCACTCTGAGTTGACACAGGTTCTAGGGATCTGAACTCAGATCCTTATGTTTATTCAGAAAGTTCCTTAGCCATTGAGCCCCAGGGGCTCCTCAGGGGTGGAGACAGAGAACAGGTGTAGAGGTGCAGAAAGACAGGTGAACAGATTTATAAGGGAGAAGAGCTCTGTGTATCACCCTGTGCATGTGTGTATGTGCGCGTGTGCTATAGTTAGTATCTTACTCAATCATTCTCCACCTTATTTTTTGAGACAAGTACTCTCACTGAAGCTGGAGTTCATTAATTCAGCTAAGACTGAATGGCCATACCTCTCTGGCATGGGAATTACAGGCCTTTGCCAAGGAGCCCAGATTTTTACATAGGTTTGGGGAGATTGAACTCAGGTCCTTATTCTTGCACAGCAAACATTTTACTGACTGAGCACCCTCAACCCCATCTATCTATCTATCTATCTATCTATCTATCTATCTATCTATCTATCTATCTATCTATCTATCTATCTTCTGTCTGTCTGTCTGTCTATCTATCTATCTATCTATCTATCTATCTATCTATCTATCTATCTATCTACCTGAGTCAGGGTCTCTCTATGTAGTCCAGGCCATAATTGAACCGTCTGTGTGATCAAGGATGACTGTGAACTTTTGGATCTATTTCCACTTTCTGAGTGCTGGAAAGACAGGCATGCACTGCTCTGCCCGACTTATGCAATACCATGGTGCTTCGTTATAAGAAGCACTCTACCATCAGTTCCAACCTCATTTCATTTTCTGATGTTTTATCTCTGCAGCCCTGGGCATTTCACCTATTAGGTAAACAACTGTCCTTGATCTCCGCCTATAGCCCTTTGATTTTGCCATCTGGAGCATCAGCCAGGATTAGCTAATATTCAGCACCCATAACTAACAGGTTTACCCAGTAGTAAATCTTTCATGGTTGTGTCATGATTTACTATATACCAGCTAGTACAAAGCTCACACTCAACAGCTGACTCATACCTCTACCCTAGTTGCCTCAGGATCAGGTACCAGGAAAACAGGGATAACTCTGATGACCTGGAATCCACTGAAAACATCTGTTGTCTTTGCCTTTTCTGTGAAAATTGTTATAAAGGCCCTTGGACTTCATTTTGCCTTTGCTCTCTCTATCTTTGGATTGTCCCCAACTCCCTATGTGACCCCATATAAAGTCACATGCCTCCTGTTTCAGGAGACTGTTGTCATGAGGGAAACAGTAGGAGCATCTTAGTGGCTGTCCCCCAAAGGGCAGAATGTTCCTTTGTGGCTCAAACACCCTTCAAGCAGCTAGTAAATTGCTTTTGCTACATCAAAGACTTTAGAAGACACCAGGGTGTTTTCCTCGGCACATGCACTAACACAGGGATGTTATTCTTATATGTCATAAGATGACTTTCACTGGGGTTTTAGACATTCTCCCATTTTGTAGGTTTTTCAAGAGGATTGGGGGAAGAAGAAACCTCAAAAGGGAGATTTGGTTTACCATGATTTGGGTAAAGCCTTCATGACCCTCAAAGGCATGACACCTCAAATACTGTTTGTGATGGTTAGCTTTAATTGTCAACCTGACACATCTAGAATCACCTAGAAAAAGAGTCTGAAGGAGGGAATGCCTACATTGCAATGGCCTATGGGCAGTCTGTCTTGATTGTTAATTGATGTGGGAAGGCACAGGCCATTGTAGGTGGCACTATTCCTTAGGCAAGGGTACTGAACTGTGTAAGAATGAAGAAACTGAGATGATCACGAGCAAGCAAATAAATGAGCATACACACATTCTTTTATCCCTCCCTCCCTCCCTCCCTCCCTCCCTCCCTCCCTCCCTCCCTCCCTCCCTCCCTCCCTTTCTCTTTCTTTCTTTCTTTCTTTCTTTCTTTCTTTCTTTCTTTCTTTCTTTCTTTCTTTCTTCCTTTCTTTCTTTCTTTTCTCCCTCACCCCCCCTTTTTTTTGCTCTTGACTGTGGGTGTAATGTGGCCAGCTGTTTTAAGTTCCTATCTTGACTTCCCCATGATAGACCATGACCTGGAATTAATAAACTGAAATGAACCCCTTTCTTTTCTATATTGCTTTTTGTGAGGGTATTTTATCACAGTAATAGAACTGAAACTAGGAAACCACTAGCATATAATTTTAAGGATTAAGTTTCCAACACATGACATTTGGAGATACTCATTCAAACCATACCTCTCAGCTTATGCAAACAAAAACCTTTGCACATTGTAAAACAGGAAGCTTCCTAACAATGGTTACCTGGCAGAGTGGTTATTATCTTAGCACTAGAGAAACAGGAAGATTGCTAGTCTGAGGTCAGCTTGTGATAAATACCTAGACTTTGTTTCAAAATATCAAAAAGAGAACCGAGGCTGTAGCTCAGTTAGTAAAGTGTTTACCTTGTCTTGCAGGCTCCATTTATAGCACCCCACAAACCTGGCATGGTACACACGACTGTTATCCCAGAACTGGGGAGATGGAGGCAGGAGGATCAGCAGCTCAAGGACATTCTCAGTTTCATAGTAAGTTCAAGACCAGTTTTGTTATACATAAAACTCTATCTCACAACAAAACAACAACAACAACAAAACTCCAGCAACTACAGCAGCAAAAAAGGCCCACTCAACAAAAGGGCAATCATACTGGAAACCTGGCCAAATACTCAGGCCTAACAAGCTTTTGAATCTTGGAGGAGAAACTATAACCACCAGTGCACTAAGACAGTATAGTCCTTAACCTTATTCTAAATATGTATCCTTATACACACAGATAAGTGTAGTCCTCACAGTTCATCAAGTAAACTTTTCCTTGCAATAGAGGGGGACCACTGAAGAAAACTACAACCAATCAAAATGCAGAGTTGTGGAGTTCAGTTCCAGGGAATATATATATCAGAAAATTCCCACACCTAAGGCTCAGGGAACATTGTGGAAAATGGGGGAGAAAAAGTTTAAAAACCAGAGCATCAGGAGGTTAAATTTAGAAATACATACATATGTATTTATAAATACGCACACACACACACACACACACATACACACATATATATTCACACACATATGCATGTAATAACAATTAGTGAAAAAAGAGGTCTTGAATTTGCAGGAGAGTGGAAAGGGGCATATGGGAGATTAGGAGGGAAGAAAGGGAAGGAAGAAATGTAATTATAGCATAATCTCAAAAATAAAATAAAGAAGCAGATCCCAGCAGCCAGCCAGCAGGTAAGAGACCTGAAGGCAGCCACACTACCACTGCCATCCACTGGACTCTGCTTCCACAAGACTCACTTGGCCACCCAACCACACCTTGCCCAGCATCCTCCTCATGGTCAGCCCTTTCCTGCGATATCAGCAGACCCTATAGGCACAAGCACCACTTATACAAGTTGGAAGAACGGATGGGCAAATACCATTGTAAGAATACATTCAACAGCATAAAGGGAAATATGACACCACCAGAACCCAGTGATCCTACAACAGCAAAGCATGAACATCTCAATGCAGATGAAGCAGATAAAATGATATTAAAATGACTTTATAAAGATGATGGGGGCTCTGCAAG
Source organism: Myodes glareolus (assembly GCF_982192425.1). Lineage (NCBI taxonomy): Eukaryota > Metazoa > Chordata > Mammalia > Rodentia > Cricetidae > Myodes > Myodes glareolus. The sequence goes on along the minus strand of NC_142027.1, from coordinate 93,118,975 downwards.
AGGAAATCAAAAATTCCCTTAAAGAAATCAAGGTAAAGACAAACAAAAGATTGGAAGAAATCAATAAATCCCTTAAAGAATGCCAAGAAAACCAACTAACAACAATGAAACAGGTGAAACAAACAGTTTAAGACTTGAAAATTCAAACAGAGGTAATAAAGAAACCACAAACTTAGGAAATTCTGGAAATGAAAACTCTGGGTAAGAGAACAGGAACTACAAATGCAAGCATCTCCAACAGAATACAAGGAATGGAAGAGAGAACATCAGGTGTTGAATATGATAGATATTCATTGCTCAAAGTAGATTCATTGGTCAATGAAGTAGACTCATTGGTCAAAGAAAATACTAAATCAAAAAAATCCTTGGCACAAAATATCCAGAAAATCTGGGACACAATGAAAAGACAAAATCTAAGAACAGGAATAGAATGGGAATAATTCCAGCCAAAGGCACAGAAAATATATTCAACAAAAAATCATAGAAGAAAACTTTTCAACCTAAAGAAGGACATGCTTATTAAAGTACAAGAAACTTACAGAATACCCAATAGACTGGACTTGAAAAAAGTTCCCTAGACACATAATAATCAAAACACAAAACATCCAGAATAAAGAAAGAATATTAAGAGCTTCAATGGAAAAATGTCAACTAACATATAAAGACAGATCTATCAGAATTACACCTGACTTCTCAATGGAGACTCTGAAAGACAGAAGGTCCTGTAGAAATGTTTTGCAGACACTAAGAAACATGAATGCCAGCCGAGACTACTATACCCAGCAAAGCTTTCAATCACCATAGACAAGGAAAACAAGATATTCCATGACAAAATCAGATTTAAACAATACCTATCCATAAATTCTGCTGTACAGAAAGTACTAGAAGGAAAACTCCAACCCAAGGAAGTTAGCTGCACACACAAAAACACAGGCAATGGAAAATCTCACACTGGTAAAACCTAAAGAAAAGAAACACACACACACACACACACACACACACACCACCACCACCACCACCACCACCAGCAGCAGCAGCAGCAGCAGCAAAACCAAAAAAATAATAGGAGTTAACAATTACCAATCATTAATATCCCTTCATATCAATGGATTGAATTCACCTACAAAAAGACACAGGCTAACATAATGGATATGAAAACAGGTTCCATCATTCTGCTGCATATAAGAAGCACACCTGAAGTTGAAAGACAGATTTTACTTCAGAATAAAGGGATGAGAAAAAAAATCTTCCAATCAAATGAACCTAAGAAGCAAGCTAGTGTACCTATCCTGGTAGCTAACAAAATAGACTTTAAGCTAAAATTAATCAAAAGTGATGGAGAAGGATATTTCATATTTATTACAGGAAAAAATCCATCAAGATGAAGCCTCAATTCTGAACATTTATGCCACAAATACAAGAACACCCACATTTGTAAAAGAACCATTACTTAAACTTAAATCACACATGAAATCCCAGGCATTAATAGTGGAAGACCAACACCCCACTCTCACCAGCAGACAAGTCTGCTAGTCAGAAACTTAACAGAGAAATAAGGGAACAAACAGATGTCATGACTCAAATGGACTTAAAGACATCTTCAGAGCATTTCACCCAAACACAAAAGAATTAAGCTTCTTAGCACTTCATGGAACCTTCTCTAAAGTTGACCACATACTTGGCTATAAAGCAAATCTCAACAGATAAAAAAAAACAAAACAACAAAACTGGAATAACTCCCTGTATCTTACCAGAGCACCATGGGTTAAAGTTAGAATTCAACAATAACACAAACTATAGAAATCCTACAAACTCATGGAAACTGAACAGCTCTCAACTGCATTACCACTGGGTGAAGGAAGAAATAAGAAATTAAAGATTTCCCAGAATTCAGTGAAAATGAATCCACAACATACACAAACTTACAGGACACTGAGAAGCAGTGCTAAGAGGAAAGTTCATATCACTAACTGTCCACATAAAGAATTTGGAGAAATCTCACACTAGCAACAATAGCACACAGCACACCTAAAAGCACTAGAACAAAAAGAAGCAAGCTCTCACAGGGTAAGTAGATGGCAGAAAATAGTCAAACTCTGGGCTGAAATTGACAAGATAGAAACAAAGAGAATGCAAAGAATCAATGAAATGAATAATTGGTTCTTTAAAAGAATCAACAAGATAGACAACCCTTATCCACACTAACCAAAAGGCAGAGAGAAAATATCCAAATTAACAGAATCAGAAATGGAAAAAGGGACATAACAACAGACACTGGTCGTACTTCAAAAACCTATAACCCATAAAATTGTAAAATTTCAAAGAAATGGACAATTTTCTAGATAGTTACCACATACCAAAATTAAATCAAGACCAGATAGATGATTTAGATAGACCTATAACTCCTAAGGAAATAGAGGCAGTCATTAAAAGTCTTCCAACCAAAAAAGGCCCAGGTCCAGATGGTTTTGGTGCCGAATTCTACCAGAATTTCAAAGAAGGGCTAAACTAATATTTCTTAAATTTCTCAATACAATAGAACAGGAGAAATATTGCCAAATTATTTTTATGAGGCTATAGTTATCCTGATACCTGCACCACACAAAATGCAACAAAGAAAGAGAATTACAGATTAATATCCCTCATGAACATTGATGCAAAAACACACAATAAAATATTGGCAAACTGAATTCAAGAGCACATCAAAAGAATCATATACCATAATCAAGTAAACTTAATCCCAGAGACGTAGTGATAGTTTAATTTATAAAAATCTGTTGATGTAGAACAGAGAAGCTTCTGCAGCAGGAGCTAAAGGGGCCCAGTGCTCCTTTCCCGGATGTTCTGCCCCGTTCCGGACTGACACCCACTCACCGGTCTGAAAGGTTGTCCTCAGCACAGGGACAGGACTCTTGGAGGTCAAAGGACCCCGCAGACAAAAGGGAGAACTCGAGGGGGAGGGGAGAGTTGTGTGGAGCCAAGAAGTCCCTAGCCATAATTAAAGGACATTGAACCTATAATTTGTGATCCTAGAGAAGCTAAATAAGAAGTGAAACCCAAAGAAAATCATTTAGTTATCCTCCTGGATATTGGAAGTAGACAAGATTGCCAGGCAAAACTTGGGTGCATGGGGGTGGGTGTAAGGGAAGATGGGTAGAGAGAAGGGAGAAGGGGAAGATTGGGGAGAGCTTGGGGAAATGGAATGGGTGGGATGGAGGAAGGGTGGATATGGGAGCAGGGAAGTAAATATCTTAATTAAGGGAGCCATCTTAGGGTCTGCAAGAGACTTGACTCTAGAGGGGCTCCCAGGTCCAAGGAGAGGTTCCCAGATTGTTCCTTGGGCAGCAGTGGAGAGGGTGCCTGAACTGACCTTGTCCCATAGCCACACTGATGAATATCACCATAGAACGTTCATCTGGCGATGGATGGAGATAGAGACAGAGACCCACATTGGAGCACTGGACTTAGTTCCGAAGGTCCAAATGAGGAGCTGAAGGAGGGAGAACATGAGCAAGGAAGTCAGGACCACGAGGGGTGCGCTCACCCACTGAGACAGTGGGACTGATCTAATGGGAGCTCACCAAGGCCAGTTGTACTGGGACTGATGGAGCATGTGATCAAACTGGACACTCTGAATGTGGCTGGCAATGAGGGCTGACTGAGAAGCCAAGGACAATGGCACTGGGTTTTGATTCTACTGCATGGACTGACTTTGTGGGAGCCTGGTTTGTTTGGATGCTCACCTTTATAGACCTGGATGGAGGGTGAAGGACCTTGGACTTCCCATGGGGCAGGGAACCCTGACTGCTCTTAGGACTAGAGAAGAAGGGGGAGGTGGGGAGGGGGAGGGAGAAGGGAGGCGGGGAGGAGGTGGAAATTGTATACATAAGTGACCCAAAAAATTCTATGAGGGAATTTCTATAGCTGTTAAATACCTTCAGTAATCTGACTGAATTAAAGATTAACTCAAAAAAATCAGTAGCTCTCCTGTATACAAATGATAAATGGACTGAGAAAGAAATCAGAGAAACAGTACCCTTTACAATAACCACAAATAATAGAAAGTATCATGGGGGTAACTTTAACCAAACAAGTGGTATGACAAGTAAGCCTTTGAAGAAAGAAATTGAAGAAGATATTAGAAAATGGAAAGATCTCCCATGTCCATGAATAGGTAGGATTAACACAGTAAAAATGGCAATCTTACCAAAAGCAATCTACAGATTCCATGCATCCCCGTTAAAGTCCCAACACAATTCTTCACAGACCCCAAAATATCAATGATCACCTTCATGTGGAAAAAACAAAAACCAGGTACTGTACAATAAAGGAACTTCTGTAGGTATCACCATTCCTGACTTTGAGCTCTACTATTACAGCTATAGTAATAAAAACAACTTGGTACTGGCATAAAACAGACAGGTGGACCAATGGAATCAAATTGAACATAAATCCATATACCTATGAACACCTGATTTTTGATAAAGAAACCAAAATTGTACAACAGAATAAAGAAAGCATCTTCAACAAATGGTGCTGGTATGGATGTTAACATGCAGATGACTGCAAATAGATCCATATCTATCCACATGCACAAAACTGAAGTCCAAATGGATCAAAGACCTCAACATAAATCCAGCTATACTGACCCTGATAGAGGAGAAGGTGGGAACTAGCCTTAAATGCACTGGCACAGGAGACTACTTCCCGAATGGTACACCAGAGATCAACAATAAACAAATGGGACATCCTGAAACTGATAAGCTTCTGTAAAGCAAAGAACACTATCAATAATACAATATGGCAGCCTAGACAGAATGGGAAAAGATCTTTACCAACCCCAAATCTGATTGAGGGCTGATCTCCAAAATATATAAAGAACTCAAGTAACTAGACATTAAAATACCAAATAATCTAATTTAAAAATGGAGTACAGATCTAAACAGAATTCTCAACAGAAGAAACTCAAAGGGCCAAAATACACTTAAAGAATTGGTCACCATTCTTTGTAGAAGGAGAAGCGGGCTGCGTTCTCGGAGCAGCAGGCTGCATTCTTGCCCGGATCCCGGCTAGCTTACCCCCAAAATAATTACATGGAAACTGTATTCCTTTAAATACTGCCTGGCCCATTAGTTTCAGCCTCTTATTGGCTAATTCTCACATCTTGCTTTAACCCATATTTAGTAATGTGTGTAGCACCACGAGGTGGTGGCTTACCAGGAAAGATTCATCTTGAATCTGCTTCCTTCTTGGGTCGGGGAATCATGGCATCTGCCCGACTCTGCTTCTTTATCCCAGCATCCTGTTCTGTCTACTCTGCCTATCTAAGCTGCTGTCCTATCAAAAGCCAAGGCAGTTTCTTTATTAACCAATGAAAGTAACACATAGATCGATGATCCTCCTACATTAATTCTTATTCATCAGGAAAATACAAATCAAAATGACTCTGAGATACCATTTTATACCTGTCAGAATGGTTAAGATTGAAAACACCGATAACAGCTTATGTTGGGGAGGATGTGGAGTAAGAGGAACACTACTCCACTGCTGGTAGGAATACAACTTTGTACAGTCTCTTTGGAAATCAATATGGCAGTTTCTTAGGATATTGATAATCAATCTACCTCAAGACCCAGCTATACCAATCATGGGCTAAAACCAAAATGATGCCTAATCATATCACAAGGATACTTGCTCAACTGTGTTTATAGCAGCATTATTCATTAATAGTCAGAACCTGGAAACAATCTAGATGCTCCCAACCAAAGAATGGATAAGGAAATTATGGTACATTTACACAATGGAGTATTACTTAGCTGTTAAAACAATGACATCTTGGAATTCTCAGCCAAATGGATGGAACTAGAAAAAAATCATTCTGAGTGAGGTAACTGTTGGGAGTGGATTCTGTTCTACCCAGACCTATAATAAATACACAGAAACTATATTATTTGGAATACTGTTTGGCCAGTAGCTTAAGTATATTTCTAGTTAGTTCTTATATCTCAAACTAACCTATCTTCATTAGTCTGTGTATCACCACAAGGTTATGGCCTACTGGCAAAGTTCTGATAGGCTCCAGTTGAGGCATCTGTCCCCAGGGGCAACTACATGGCTTCTCCCTGGCTCTGCCTATTCTCTCTATATAACTCATTCAGCCTGGATTTACTCTATTAAGCTACTGGCTGAAAGCAGCTTCTTTATTAACCAATGGCAACAAAACATGCACACATCATATATCACCTCCCACATCACCTCCCACTTTCTGTTTAAATAAAAAGGAAGGCTTTAACTTTAACATAGTAAAATTACATATAACAAAACAGTTATCAAGCAAAAATTATAGCTACAATATTTATATCTACTTTATCATTTATTATAACTAGGAAAAACTATAACTATCTATTCTTCAACTCTATCAAAAGGATATAATGTTGCCTAAGTTAACAGGAAGTACATTATAAGCAACTTCCAAAACTATAGAATTGACAGAGACATCTCGCTGTCTGGACAATCACCCAAAGTTCTTCTATAACACTGGAGCATTCATCTTTAGTCTACAGGCCCATAGTATCTGGCAGACTTTTCCATAAAGCAGGAAATTTCAAAGACAGTTCTGCCTATATTGACAGTTTGTCAGTCACTTTCTTCTGTGTCCTGAAGAATGTCTGGCAGTCTCTTTCATGAAGTGGGAACCTCAAAGGACCATCTCAACTTTAGGCAAGTTCTGCAGTCATTTTTCTGTGGGGCCTGCATGTCCAGCTCACACAGCATAACAATATTTGGGAATTTGAGCATAGTTCTTTCTAAACCGCTTCCTCCTCTTTGTTGGGAGAAGTATTTTGAGGGTGTTCACAGCAATCTTTTTTGGGGAAGGGTCTTGGTCCATCAAACCACATTAGTCCAGAAGGAATCCACAGGTTCTCATCTTCTGTGGAAACAAAAGAAGAACCTCTTTTCCAAAGAAATAAATCCTTAGACCCAAATTCTAAAGCCAAGATACCTTTAAAATATGTATGTTTGTTTAGCTTAGCAGCCTATACAATGAAGTGTCTCTCTATACTTAGTTTCTTCACAGTCAAAAAATTCAGAGAAAACACAATATACACCAGATTCTCTGTGTATATTTCATCTTTATGTGGCTTATTTTTTTTTACTGCTTTTAATCTATGACTATCTGTACTCTGTCTCTTTAAAGACTTTGTTTTTTTAAAATAATTTACTTCTTTTTATAACTCTCTATACTCTTTTTTTTCTCTTTCCCAAGCCTATGTACATTTATTCAACACTGTGATCCATTTAGAGGTCTTTTTTTTTTTTTAAATCGGAATCTGTCTTTATTGTGTATCTGTGATTATTTTCTGACCAGAAGCGTCCTTTTTTAAAAATGCCAACTGGGCATGACTAGGGCTAACAGAGCCCTGCCTGCTTGCTCTACCTGGTCCAACATGGTGGAGGCATGTTCACTGCCTTTGAGAGCCATGTATATTGCACCATTTTTAGGTACACAGTGGGTTGCCATTAAGCAAATTGTAGCACTCTGCTCACAGACCCCACTTAAATGTTCCATAGCTGGACCTCCTGAAAGAGTCAGAGCTGTTCTTGTTGGCAAACCAGGAAGCCTTTTTAAAGGAGCCATGCAGTTTTTGCTGCTACCACTGAGTCAGGAAGCCTCCTCTTAAAAGAATCATGCCTCTGCTTGTTTCTGAACAGAGTCCAGACCCAGGAAGACAAACATGGTATGTTCTCACTCATAAGTGAATATTAGGCATAAAGTAGAGGGTAACAAACATGCAATCCACAGCCCTAGAGAGTCTAGATAACAAAGAGGGCCCAAAGAGAGATGCATGAGTTTCCCTGGCAAAGGGAAATAGGAGATATCTCCTGGGTAAACTGAAGCTGGGAGTGGGGAGTATGAGGTATGAGAACTTGAGGGAGCATGTTGGGCTGGCTGGGTGCATGAGGCAGATTGAGGGCAGGATGAATGGGGAGTATAAGAAAAGAAACATCTTGATGGGGGGCATTTTGGAGTTAGGGAGAAACTCCCAGTAATCCACAAGAATGACCCCAGCTAAGAAGTTAAGACTCCTAGCAATAGTGGAGAGAGTACCTGAGTGCCTGAACTGACCATCTACTGTAATCAGATTGGTGACTACCCTAATTGTCATCAGAGAGCCTTGATCCAGTAACTGATGGAAGCAGACATAGAGATCCACAACCAAACACTGGGCCCATCTCCGGAGTCCTCCCGAAGAAAGGGAGGAGGGATTGTACAAGCCAAGTGGGTCAAGGTCATGATGGGGAAATCCACAGAGACAGTTGACCTGAGCTCCTGGGAGCACATGGACTCTGGACCATCAGTTAGGGAGCCTGCATGGGACTGACCTAGGCCCTTGCATGTATGTTTGTGACAGTTGTATAGCAGTGGGATCAGAACTTGCTCCTGGGGCTTAGTTGGCTTTTGGGATTCTGTTCCCCATGGTAATTACCTTGCCCAGCCTTAATGTGCCATGTTTTGTTTAAGCCCATGGGAGGGCTGTCCCATTTTTAATGGTGATGAGGAGGAATGGATGGGGAGGTGGGTAGATCAGTGTGTGTGGGGGGGCAGGAACAAGAGGAGAGGATGGAGGGAAAACTGTGGTCCCTATGTAAAATAAGTGAAAAATGTTAATTAGACAAAATTAAAAGAATAAAAGAAATAAAAAGGAATGAAGCTAAAGAGGAAAGACAGTGAAACTTTGCTAGGTGATGGTCATGTTGACAACAGCATAGTTTACTGTTCTAGGGTTTGCTCCTTAAATACTTGTATTAGCAACGAAAAGCACCCTACATTATGTTGTGCAAAAAAGGTTAAAAACTAAAATCCAGAAGTTAAAAAAAACAGGTGTAAATGATTAACAATGCCAGATGAATCAAGAAGTCAGGTTGCTGGAATTGGTTCCTGGCCAGGGAGACCCCCACTTTGGATTGCATTTCAGAGTAAGAACAGGCCCTAGGGACTCTTCTCCAGGCACACAGCCATGGTGACAAATCCAGTAAGCATGAAATCTTTTCTCACAATGTTTCTTCTATATTAATCACATAGGCACCCCTTGGTGACCCTGACACCTCTCCTCTCTTAATGAATCCTGTGGTAGGGTTCTATGTCTGTGTTGTGTGGCTCCTTTCATGTTGGGCTCTCAGGTTGGGTTTTAGGTCTACATTTTATGGTTGAATTTTGTAGCTCAATTTTATAGTTGGGCTTTATGTTGGATTTTGTAGTTGAGATCTATGACTTGGCTCTCTTTGTGTTTGCATTTCATGACTGGATTCTGTATCTTGGTTCTATGTTATGGTTTCATGTTAGACTGTTACTGGGTTTTATGACTGTGTTCTATAGTTGGGCTTGTGGCTTTGTTCTGAGGATGGGTTTCATAGTAGAGTTTGTATCTTGATTCTGTGGCTGTGTTTTGTGTGGGACTCTGGCTGGAGCTTATGGATGAGTTGGCTCTGTGGCTGAGTTATGTGTCAAGCTCTATGCTTGGGGCTTGTGCTTAGGCTTATGTCTTGACTCTGTGGCACTGATTGTGCCTCCTTGTGATCAGACGACTGACTAGAAGCTGCAGCTTATTATAGCCAACCAGCACATGAAGATAATATCCCATATCGGTAGCCCATAAAAAGATGAAAGTTCAGAGTACACCTCTTTGAACGCATATCGCTTTCACACCATCATAAAATTGAACTTTGTTTTTCTGAAACCATTGTAAGTCTGTAGTTAATCATTTAAGAACAAAATATGCATCCTTGCTTCATAATATAACAGGAAAGGTTTGGAATTACATTTGATTATGTATGATCAAAATTTAAAAAAAAAGAAAAAGGAAAGAAGACACCAACAAAATCTAACTAACTGAATGGAAAGAAAGCAGGACTGGAAAGACATGGTTTGCTTTTTCTCACATAACAGATGAGTCCAGTTATGATACAGAGGATGCATGAAGCCAGCTGTGACCTCCTTCTCCATCTTATTGCCCTATTCTCCTTTGTATCTGGGGTTTGTCCTTAGGGTCTTGTTGGGGACAGTTCCCCAACTTCCTTGTTTATGGAAGACCCTGGGTAGTGCCACAGAAATCAGGACACAGGATGCAAAGTAGGAGATACAACTGCATCCTTTATTGCAAAGCCAGTGCTCTTTTTATAATACTCAAATCATGATTCAAACTAGGTTTCCATAATACATGAAAATAGTTTCATAGACTAGTCACTTGGTTGCAAATAATTTCAAGAGCTTCATGCCCTAGCTAATCTAAAAACTCTTGCTGTAATATACTATGTAAAAACACCTCATCAGAAGACAAACCACAACCTAATCAGAGCCTTTGAACCACAGTGCACATCTGTATTCTCAAGGACTGGCCATTGGCAAGGCACTCTACTGATGGGAAAGGTTTGCCTCCTCCCAACTTGGTTTGCCAAGCATATCAGCAAGAATGCTACCTCAAGTCTCCCTTGCACAGAGTTTCCATGCAGTTCAAAACCGGCCCTCTACAGGGTCTCAAGACAACTGCTGCACTTCTGACATGACAACCATATTCCATACAGCAGTAATGAGAATGGGTGATTTGGATGTTCTGGAGAGATGGCTCAGGGGTTAAGTGTATACACTGTTTTGGGGGAGGACCTGATTCAGTTGCCTCTAGATAAGACACCTGTACTCAAAAACACACACCTAAGACAAAATTTTCAGAATTTTAAAGGAAAGAGCAGAGATTAGTAAATTCATGTATTCGCCAGTTTTTCATTGTTGTGATTAAGTATCGAGAGTGGAGACTTCTGTGTCTTATGGCTTCAAATAGTTCAGTCTTTGGTTGTTTGTTTCCATTACTCTGAATTTGAGGTCAGCCTAAACATCATGGTGGGGGCCGTGTGTAGAGGTGTAGGCTGATCACATTACATGGGACAGGAAGCAGAACGGGGAGGGAACCCAAGACCACGCAGAATCTTTTGGCTATGTTTCTAGGGTTGTGCTTCCTCCAGCCTCACCGCAAGGGCTCCAGTTAATCCTGATCTTTTGGATGATTTGATGCGAACAAAGCATCTGCCATGTAAGGATGCTCCAGCAGTCCTGTGGAGAGGCCTCCCACCAACATCTGGTGCCAACTGGGCAAGCCAGGAAATGTGTTACCTTCAAAGCGAATCCTGCAGTCTCAGCCAAGGATTCAGAGATAGCATCCTGTGTGACATCCAACTCCATTAATAATTCCCTTGCTAGAGTCATCCATTCAAATTGGCCCTGAATTGTTTGAAAGATTTATTTTATTTTTGATTATGTGTATGTGGACTGGGACTATAGCACAATGGTGGGGTGTAAGGGTAGCACCAAAAATGTAAGTGTCTCTGTGTATGTTTGTGTATGTGATCTTAGGTGCTTATGGAACCTAGAGTTGTGAGATTCTCCTAGATTTGGAGTTAGAGATTGTTGTGAGCTGTCTGATGTAGGTGTTGAGACAAGAGCAGCATGAACTCCTAACTTAGAGTGAGTATACACAGGCCTAGGACACAGGTCATTAGAATAGCACTTGTTTAGTTTGTTAGAAAGCCCTGGTTTCATGCTGATGCCTGAAAATAAAAGACAGTAGATTTCTATGAGTTCCAGGTCAACCTGATCTACACAGAGCGTTTCAGACAGTCAAAGCTACCTAGTATGTTGATGGACTGCCTTTTCGTTTCCTAACTGCTCAGACCCGAATAATCACAATGTGTAATCACAACGTGTAATCTTAATTACAACACTGTTCAACTAATGATTCAGGCATATTTATAGCTAGCTCTTACATCTTGAATTAACCCATTTCTATTTATCTATGTATCGGCATGAGGCTGTGGCTTACTAGTAAGGGTCCAGCGTCTATCTCCTTCAGCAGCTACATGGCGTCTTCTTGATTCCTCCTACTTTCTCTCTATATCTCGGTTCAGGTTTCCTGCCTGGCTTTACTCTGCTAAGCCATTGGCAGAAATAGCTTCTTTACTAACCAATTGTAGTAAAACATATTCGCAGCATATAGAGGGGAATCCACATCAATAGTGAGACACTGTTTCAAAATAAACAACAAAACACAGGACAATCAGAAAAAAATGGGCACGTCAATCGACTCAATACAACAATGAAAAGAATTGAATCTTACGGTCACTCAAAAATGCTAATTGTCAATAAAAAGATGCAGGATTTGTAGGTTTTAATAGCATCTACTCATTATAGAATCCCGTGTCAGTTTGCTCTTCCTAGTGTACATTGCTGACTTTGGGCCAGTACTTGGCTCCACGTAGCAGGAATGTAGCAGGCTGCCTTTTCAAGCCAGTCTTTCCACTTCTGAGAATCCATGTGGGAGAAACATGAGAAAACGGCAAGTATTTAGAGATAATGAGCCCTGCCAGAGTGTCCTGTTACTGTTTTGCTGGCTCATGTGTTTAGTGAAAATAGGATAGTAACACATAGAATAGGTGACACGGCCACTTAATATGGTTATAGATATTTCAAAAGAACTAAACAACGCTTTTTGTGGGAGTTCATTCTCTTCCAAAGATCAAACTCTGGTGGTGAGGCTTGGTTCAAGTACCTTAACTTTCTGAGCCATCTGGATGGGCCATCTTTAGATCTTTTAAGCAATATGGATAGTGTTTTCATGAAATATTTTATTTAAAGCTTATTTAATATTTTATTACATTTATCTAATGGAATACAGGAAGAATCCACCCACCCCGAGATAGCTCAAGCTGGCCTCAAACTCACAAGTTTGTTCTTGAACTCTTGATCCCCTTGTGTCCATCTCTTGAGTGCTGGGATTACAGGTGGGTCACCATGCCTAGTTTATGTGGGTGCCAGGGATGGAAACCAAGGCTTGGTGTGTGCTAGGCAAGTACTCTACAAGTGGCTGTATACTCAACCTCCATTTTCTTTTTGAGTCAGGGTCTTGCTACAGCTCAGTATACTCTTGAACCTATCTCTGTTTTCACAAGTGCTGTGATGACAAGCATGTGTCACCATGCCCAGCAGGATCAAAGTTTTGTTTCTAGACCTTTCTTGTGACTGAAAATCCTCACGAGGACCAGAGTTCAGATCCCTAGCATCCATGTAAAAGCCAGATGTAGTGTGTGTATATAATCACAGCACTAGAAAGAGACAGAAGATCCCGAGGATCAGGTGTTTCTTCTGTTTTGTTGCTTGTGTGTATGTGAACATGGCTTGTTGGGGGGGGCACTTGAGTGAGCCCCTGGAAAGACAGGAAAAACCTCACAGAAGTGTCCCCTGACTGCTTCTCAACAAAGCTCCTTCTGCCCTTAGAACCTTTATTCCTATGTGTTGTCTTTGTCACCTTACCTGATAAGTTATTTGTTGTTGTAACAAAATACCAGACAAGAACATCTTAAGGAAGAAAGGTTTATTTCGGCCCACAGATTTGCTATTGCTGGAATACAGCTCTTCTCACCTTCAGAACACTGTCTCTCGACCTCCCCATCTACCCACATTATCTGCATTCTGTACATCTCACCCTGTTCACTACGCCCCATAAACACCTGCCAGTCTGTTTTGGATCTCTCTTTCTCTCCCTTCACTTCACTTTTTCCTTTCCCTTCCCTACCCCATCCCCTCCCTTTCTTTCCCACCATCTCTTCTTTTCTTTTTCTTTCTTTCTCTCGCTCTCTTTCTTTCTTTTTCTTTCTCTCTTCTTCTCTTTCTCTCTCCATCTCTTTCCTTTCTCCCTCCCTCCTTCACTCTCTCTTTTCTTCTTCTATCCTGTCTTTCTATGTGTGTACACAAGTGCAAATATGTGCACGTTGTGAGAAGTCCAGAGGGCAACCTCAAATGTTACTCAAATGATGCCCACCTTATTTTTTTAGATTTATTATCTTCATTTTATGTGTATGGACATCTATGTGTATGTAGACCTGCATGTAAGTCTGTGCACCATGTATTGCAGTGCTTGCAGGAGCCAGAAGAGGGCACCAGATTCATTCGAACTAGAATTATAAAAGGTTGTAGGGCACCATGTCTGTGCTGGGACTCAAACCTAGGTCTTTTGAAAGAGAGTCAATACTCTTAACTGCTGAGTAATTTCTCCCACCTTGTTTTTTGACAGGGTCTCTCACTGATCTGGAACTTTCTGATTGGCCAGGGTGGCTAGCCTGGTGCCAGCAAGCTCCAGGGACCCACCTCTCTCTACCTTCCTAGCGCTGGCGTTACAAGCAAATGCTACTAGGATTAGCTTTGTGTGTGTGTGTTGTATATACTTGTTCACATCTATATAGGTACAAGTACACAGTGTTAGAATATCTGGCATCACCTAGCCAACCCCAAGGTCTTACAGTCATGCATGCATTGTTAGTATTCAGGCAAATGCTTAGTCAGCCAGGGACACTATAGCTGTATTGCACTACATAATCTATATGCATGCACTCTTTGGCTGTGTAAGTCTCTGTAAGCATGTGATAGGATCTCTTTAAAAGCAAGCTCCACCCGTACCTTGCTCTCTCCACACCACTTCCCTTCCCAAGGCAGGCCTCAATGACTCTCCTCTTCTCACCCCTGTCAATAAACTTTCACATGGTTTTCTTGTCCATTGTGGTTCATTCTCTCTGCTGCTAAACTACAATATTTGGTGCCGTGAGACTTGACAGGTCCTGAGCCCAGTCTACTTAGACAGCCCACTTTCCAGCTACTCAATTGCTGGGCCCCTCCACATAACATTGGCTGTGATTGGTGAGTCTCCCTTCTCCTGTTCAGTATAAACACTTCCCTGGACCTGTGGGAATGACTGTTGATTGTTCAGCACCCCACTGGTGTCCTTGGAGGTGGGGAACCCCCAGCCACAGTCTTCAAGGCTACAGGTGACACCCTTTGCCCAAAAGCACCTCTGGCCATTTCCCAAGATAGATAGTTTTCATATAGTCCTCATTTCTTGACTGTGGTTTCTCAGATCTTGGCCCTACCTGCAGCATATCTGGTACCTACATGTCTCCTGTGATGTAGGTGGGTCTTCTGTCTATGGGTTACTTTCATTGGTCAAATAAAGAGAGTGCCTTGGCTTTTGATAGGACAGCAGCTTAGATAGGTGGAGTAGACAGAACAGAATGCTGGGAGAGAGAAGCAGAGTCAGGCAGAGGCAGAGAGTGACCCACCATGAAGCTGCCAGGTCAGACATGTTGAATCTTTCCCAGTAAGCCACGACCTCATGGTGAGATACAGATTGTTAGAAATGGGTTGAATCAATATGTGAGAGTTAGCCAACAAGAGGCTAGAACTAATGGGCCAGGCAGTGTTTAAATGAATACAATCTGTGTGTTGTTATTTCGGGTATAAAGCTAGCCATGTGGGAGCCGGGAAGGATAAAAAGCAGGCCTGCTTGCCTTATCACTACACTCCTGGACCCTCGTGTCCCTTGGGCTCAGCCCTGGTCCCTGCTTTTTGTCTGAGGAATCACTGAGCAGCTCGCACCTTCTCATTTAATCCTCAGTTAATTTCTGGGATTCGAGAAATTCCAAGCCATTGGATCTTATTTCCCTGCCTCACTCATGGGTAATTCACCTTGCAACACAAACCCAACATCTCCTCTGGGATGTCTTTTAGAAAAAAGCCTCAAACCTCTATGCTCAATGCCTGATTTAAAGGCATCTAAACTCACCTTTGCACTCAGATGTGGCCCAAATACCCCTTAGATAACCACTCAAAATGGCCAACTAACAGCAGTTTAGACCCCGATATTTTATGGGACCTTTCTAACTTCTGCCAGCGAATGGGTAGATGAAAGGAGTTGCCTTATATACAAGCCTTCTTTTACCTCAGCTCCAAGCCCCTTCTCCATGCTTCCTGTTCACTCATTCATATCCTCCTAGCCATAAAGTCTGAACTAGATAAAACCCCCACTAGCCTGGACCCTGCTAATGAACCCCCACTATCCCAACCTCAACATACAACTGCTTCTTTGGCTCCTCTGCCTCTTCCATCTCTCCGGTAATGGGCTGTTTGAACCACCAAGCTCTCGCATATACTTTCACCCCTCCCATTAATTATTCTCATGCCAACATGGGACCCCATCCTTCCCTCTCCACCCATTCCAACCCGGCTACCATTCTCCCTTTGTTAGAGGTTGCCAGAGTGGATAGACTGGTTAAGGTACATGTCCCCTTCTCATTAAGTGAGCTCTCTCTGATAGAGAAAAAAATTCTTTCATCAAAGAATTTCAATATATAACTCAATCGTATGGCCTCATGTTTCATCTCTCTCACACACACACACCATATGAACATATGTGTGTATATATATATATATATATATATATATATATATATATATATATGACCCTAGCTAACAATCTGCTTCCTGAGGAACACAGGTGAGTTGAGGAACAGGCCAGAGCACATGCAGACAAAATTCATCAAACTCAGGGAGCATATCTGGCCGGGGCTGAGCCAGTCCCCGCCTGGGACCACCAATGGGACTATATATCCCAGGAAGCACTCTAGTTAGGACCTGCCTCCTGGCAGGGTTCTGTAAGGCTGCCCTTAAACTGGTTAGCTATGAAAAATTCTAAGAAAGCATCCAGGACAGACAGGAAAATCCATCTCAGTCCCCAGAATGCTTTACAAAGGCCCTATTACAGTATACAAATCTAGACTCTGAAAACCAGAGGGCACACAACTACTTATGACCTATTTCTTTTCCCAGAGCTTCCCCAACATTAGATCCAAGCTTAAGCGTCTGGAGAGAGGACCCCTAGCCCCACGGGCAGAAGTCTTAGTGCTGACCTTTAAAGTGTACCATGGGAGAGACGAGAAAGCCTGTAGACAGAAATACCAAACGCTGGCCAAGGACATCCAACTGGCCTCAGTGATTACCTGGACTCCCTTATCCCCAGGGGCTCGAGGACCATTGGGTCCCTGCTTCAAATGTGGTCAGGAGGGTCAATGCACCCAAGCTTGTCCTAATCCCCGCAGGCCACCTAGGCCATGTCCAAAGTGCCACAAAGAGGGACATTAATCAGTTGACAGCTCCCACGCACCTCATGGCATGGGGACATCAAACACAGAGCACCCTCCAGCTAACCTTCTAGGCCTGGCCATGGACAACTGAGGGGACCCGGGCTCTCTTGACTCCACCACTGTTTTCTCTGACAGGGAGCCCCGGGTAGTCATCACAGTATCAGGATGGCCCATCTCCTTCCTCTTGGACACCAGAGTCATGTACTTGGTCCTGAGAGAGTTTGGGGAACCCACTTCTCCTTCTTGTTTCCCTATTGTTGGGATTGGGGGACAGCCTTACCTACCTCATCAGACTCTACCACTCAACTGCATTTTCAGGGCTATTCCTCCCATTCATTTACTTTTGGTTGTGCCAACTTCAAACTTCCCTGTACCCTTACTGGGAAGGGATCTTTTAGCCAAAGTGGGAGCTTCTGTTTCTTTTTGTTCCCCTCATCTGCCGGACCCCAGACTCTCCAGCAGCCCTTCTCCTCCTCCTAGCCACCCACCCTACTGGTTCCAACATGTCATTTTCTCTGTCAGCCTTCCAGGTAGACCTCCAAGTTTGGGATACCCAAAGTCCTTCTATTGCTAGCACCATTCCCCTATTGTTGTCCAATTACAGGGCCCTACCTGGTACATTATCCAAGCCCAGTACCCACTCTCACTCCAGAGCCTTAGGGGACTTAAACCTATCATCTCTGCCCTCCCAAGAGAAAAAAAACCTACTTCATCCTACTTCTTCTCTTTTTAACACCCTTATACTTGTAGTTAAGAAACATAATGGGAATTATTACCTGGTTTAAGACCTCCAGCTCAGGCTGAAGAGATGGCTCCGTGGTTAAGAGCATTGCCTGCTCATCCAAATGCCCTGAGTTCAATTCCCAGCAACCACATGGTGGCTCACAACCATCTGAAATACGATCTGATGCCCTCTTCTGGCCTGCAGGCAGACACACAGACAGAATATTGTGTACACAGTAAATAAATAAATATTTTTTAAAAAACCTCCAGCTCATTAATTCTGCAGTGGTCCCCCTCTATCCTGTGGTGCCAATCTTTACACCCTTCTTTCCTCTATCCTTTCAGGGACCTCTCATTTCTCAGTCCTAGACCTCAAGGGCGCTTTCTTCTCTATCCCTCTCAACACTCAGTCTCAAAATATCTTTGCTTTCACCTGGGCTGACCCTGACACTCACCTTTCCACACAGCTCACCTGGACTTTTCTACCCCAGGAATTCCAGGACAGCCCATATCTATTTGGCCAGGCCCTAGCTTATGACCTACTCTCTTTGTTTCTCCCCAAATCTAAACTCATACAGTATGTAGATGACATTCTCTTTTGTAGCCTGTCTCTACAAACTAACACCAAATTAACACCTCTGCTCTTCCAAATTTCTTGTCCAGCCAAGGCTAGAGTCTCACCTTCCTAGGCTCAACTGTCTACTCCTCAGGTCACCTACTTGGGATTAACCATAACCCCAACCCACAAAGTCATTACTTCTAATAGAAAACAACTAACCCAGTTTCTTGCAGTCCTCTACAAAAGAGGAAATATTATCATTCTTAGGACAAGCTGACTTCTATGTTCCTGGATTTCCTCTTTCTCCCTCCTAGCTCATCCTTATATGAGGCAGCCCTTGGTCTCCCACCTGAACCACTCCTCAATCCCATTAGTAAGCCCTTTCAGAAGCTCCAACAGGATCTCCTCCAGGCTCCAGCCCTTCATCTCCCAGACTGAACTCATCCCTTCTCCTTCTATATAACAGAAAGAGAGGGTTATACCCTTGGGTCCTAGGCCACCAGTTGGAAGCTTTCTTTGCACCTGTAGCATACCTGTCCAAAAAAAAAAATCTAGATCTTAACAACTTAGGGATGGATGGGACTCTGCATATGTATTTTGGCAATTAGTGAACTCTTCATTTGTGACTCAATAAAACCCCTGATCTTTGGGTCACCCACCACTATCTTCTCCTCCCATCTCTTAATTTACAAAGGCTCACAAACATTACCTCCTTCCTGAGTTCTTTCTCTCCAGGCGGCACTAGTAGTAGATGTCACACTTACTTTCCAATCTTGTCCACCCCTCAATATCTCAAGTCTTCTTCCTCAACCCAACACTGACCACTCCCCATCTTATTCTTGCATTGAAACTCGAGCCGAATTACTGCCCCTTCCTTCACACATACAGGAGGGCACACTGCCTCAGGCCATCTGTACTTGGTACACAGGCGGCCGCTCCTTTTTACACGAGGGGACCTGAAAAGCAGACTACACCATATTGTCAGATACTGGGGTGGTTGAAGCACAGACACTCCCCACCCACACTGCTAACCAACAGGCTGAACGAATAGCTCTCACCCATGCCTTCCAATTAGCACGAGGACAACCCCTAAATGTTTATACAGACTCCAGATATGCTTTTCATAGCCTCCTGTCCCATGCTACTACCTGGAAAGAGTGTGGGCTACTTACAAAAGGATCCATAACTCATTCAAATTATGACCATGTTAAAAGCCCCCCATCTCCCCAAAGCTATAGGAATTACTCACTACTGGTCTCATCAGATCAACATCTCCATCATCTCTAAAGAAAATAACAGAGCTGATGAGACAGCTAGAGCAGCAGCCTTCCAAGGCCCAGACTCACCTCCCCCATGGTAGGGAGTCCACACACTACAACCCATATCCCCCCAGTCACCACCGATCCTAACCCTAAGCCCTAACCCGACACTCAATAAATTCTGTCCTATCTACACCAGCTCTCTCACCCTAATAGCCAGGCTCTGTCTCATTTTGTCAAGGCTCACCTCCAGCTCACCCCTGAAGACTCACATTTCTTAAGAACTATTACTGCCTCTTGCAAAATTCTTCAAATGTCAGATCCTAACTCTGGAGATTGTAGCCCCCCTTTTCCTACCCACCAGGTCAGGGGCTCCCTCCTGGGAACTGACTGGCAACTTGAGTTTACCCACATGCCCATAGTCAGATGAGTTAAGCATCTCCTGGTTCTAGTGGACATGTTCTCAGGCTGTGTGAAGCATATCCCATCACCAACAAGAGAGCTCAGTCTCTCACCTCCTTCTCTGGGAGATTATTCCCTATTCATAATCGCCACCTCTTTTCAGTCAGACAATGGTCCTGAGTTTATCTCCCAGATCTCCCAAAGCCTATCCAAACCTGTCAGCATCCCTTGGCATTTTCATATTCCTCAGTCCTTAGGAAAGATAGAATGAGCCAACTGCTTCTTAAAAAAAAACCACTTTTGTTAAAATGTCACAGGAACTTCACCTTGACTGGGTAAAGCTGTTGTCTCTGGCTTTTTTCCTGCTCCAGGCTCTCCCCAAACCACTCCTTTCCATCTCTTCCTTTGAACCCATGTATGGGAGGCCAGGTCTAACCCTTGGCCTTCCATCCAAACCCTCACCTTTCTTGATCACCTATTCACTTTCCTACTCTATCATCTCTGCTCCCTCCTATATAACTTCACTACTTTACTACGGAGGTGACTACTCCCTACCCTGACCATGCACCAACCTCTGCCAATCCCCAATCAACATCTGGGATCAGGTCCTTCTCTCTCCTCCAGACCAATGCCCCTCACCCTTTCTCCATAAATGGCAGGACCCTTTCAAAATAATTCTTGCAACACCTACAGCTGCTAAGCTTGAGGGCCTCGCGCATTGGATTCACTTATCCTATCTCAAACCCTTTACCCCTCCTCCTCAAGCTAATCCTTCTTCATAGACAGTGACTCCAACAAGACCCTGCTTCCTTAAGTTTCAGAGGACACCAGGACACCAGTTAACTGCCTTGTCCCCAATTCCAGAAGAATGAGGCTTCACCCGACAACTGTACTCAGCTTTACTGGATTGGGAACCCTATCTGTTTTTCTTCCTGACCTCTCTCCTTGTTCCCTTGTCTCTACTAATCACACCCTGCTTCATCAATTTCCTCCCTCCCTATGGATCTCCAATGACATATTCAAAATTTCTAATTAAACTAATTAGCTGTTGCTACAGGGCTACCAACTATTAGCCAGAGAGCTGGAGACATAAAGACTGTCAGACACGCTTGGGCGGTAAGAAACAACACCACCCCAGAGATATCCACACCCCTGAACTCGAAAAGGGGACGCACAGAACAGACTTTAATATAATTCTTTGCTATTGACTGCCCTTAGCAATCAACCACCTGTGTCTCCCAAGTGTTAAGGGACTGCTATGGTGATGGGGGAAGGAACAGGTGTTTTAAAAGAACGAGGCATAGTCCAGATTCCTCTTTCTTGCTGTGTTACTGTCCATGGCTTAAACACTAACTGATAGAAGTCTGATAAGCTATTAATCTACTCTAGCAGAGTACTAAACACTATATCTATCACTACATCATCATAGCCACAAGCTCAGGATTTTAAATTCCCTTTGGGTGTCTTTTAATGTGTCTAAAATTTACCTCTTTTTGTAAACTGAAAATTCTTGTAGGCTCCAAGGAGTCGACCCAAAACAGGTCAGATTCACTCCAGATGAGTACCATCCCACCTTTCCCTGGTTTTGGGACTGCCCATCTCAATTCCCAACATCTAAGGAAAAATATGTTTTCCCTAAAGTTAACTTTACCTTCTGCCCTGCCAGCATCCTGCCAGGTCCAAAGGTGCCAGATGCTTCCACAAAGCCTGTGCAGCGGCCAGCACTCGTGCTTTCTCAGGTTCCCCCAAAATGGCACGCCCCCATGTCAGCAGGAAGCAGTCTCAAAGAACTTTGTGTCCTCACTTCCTGCCCTCACTTGCTATCCCTAACTCACATTTTGTAATCAACAGAAGGGAAGAATGTTACCATTCCTGGTATCACCTAGCCAGTCCTGGGGTCCTACGGCTGCACATGTGCTATCAGGACACAGGCAAATACCTAGGCAGCGCTGGGGTCCTATGCCTGCACATGTGCTGTCAGTACTCAGGCAAATCCTAGCCAGTCCCAGGATCCTATGGCCGTGAATGCGTTGTCAGTATTCAGGCAAATGCTTAGTCAGCCCAGGGCCCTACGGCCATATGTCACTACATAATCTATGTGCGTGGGTGCGTGGTTGTGTCTCTGTAAGCATGCTTTGCTTAAAAGCGAGTTCTGCCCATTCCTTACTCTTTCTACATCACTTTCCTTTATGAGGCCGGCTTCCATGATCCCCCTTCTTTTCACCGCTATCAATAAACTTCCATGTCGGATTGTTGTACATCGTGGTTTGTTCTCAGCACTGCTAAACTACAAACACACAGGCCAGAGGTGGACTTCAGGTATCTTCTTCAATCAATCTTCCCATTATTTACTTATTCTATTAATTTTTATTTTTTTAAATTATAATATAATTACATCATTCCTCCTTAATTTTCCTCATTCCAACCCCTCCCATGTACCTGCTTGCTCTTTCTCTAATTTATGGACTCTATTTATTTAGTTATTGTTACACACACACACACACCCCTACTCAGTCCATATAATGTTTCCTTATGTATATGATCTCTTTATGCAAGGTCTCTCACTGAGCCTGTAGCTTATACATTCAGATAGACTAGTTGACCAATGAGCTTCAGGAATCTTCCTGTTTCTGGCTCCCCTCTACTCACCCACCCATTCAGTGCTCTGTTACAGGTGTACAGCATTGTACCTAGCTTTAGATGTGATTACTGGGGATCCACACTCAGATCATCATGATTGTGCATCAATCACTTTACCCACTGAGACATCTGTCAAGCCCTTCACAGCTGGCATTTTCTGTGGGTTCTCGAGATTGAACTCACACCTTATGCTTGCAAAGAAAGTATTTTTTTTACCCACTGAGACATTTATTTCTCTATGCTCTGTCCTGGATTGTTTAAGGCAGACTCTCCTGAGCTTTGGCTCACTGGTCTTAGAAAAAAGGTTCCTCCCAATTAAAACATGCACCAAAAACACAGAACAGGGAACAGAAGTATTGTCAGGAAGAACCTGCAAATTTCTTTTTCTTTTTTTTTTTTTGTAATTTTATTAAATTATAAAAGTTTCCATTTCCGCCCCTCCTCCCACCACCCTCCCACTCCCCCCACTCCCTCTCCTCCTCCCTCTCCATCCCTAAGAGCAGTCAGGGTTTTCTGCCCAGTGGGAAGTTCAAGTTCCTCCCGCCTCCCTCCAGGTCCAGGAAGGTGAGTGTCCAGACGGACTGGATCCGCAAAATCCAGTATATGCAGAGGAAACAAGTCCCAGTGCCATTGTCAATGGCTTTTCAGAAAGACTCCGGGCCAGCCACATTCAGAGAATCCGGCCACATTCAGAGAATCTGGTTGGATTGCGTCCTCGTTCAGTCCCAGTCCAACTGGCCTTGGTAAACTCTCATTAGATCCGTCCCCTTGTATCAGTGGGTGATCACATCCCTCGCAGTCCTGTTTTCCTTTTTCCTTTTCTTCCTCCTTCTGCTCCTCATTTGGACCTTGGGGGGCTCAGTCCAGTGCTTCAATGTGGGTCTCCAACTGTATCGCCATCCATCGTGGGATGAAGGTTCTCTCTGATCTTGCCGTCTTTGCTCACGTTCTCTTTCCTTCTGCTTCTCGTTTGGACCTAGGGAGTTAAGTCCAGTGTTACGATGTGGGTCTCTGTCTCTATCTCCATCCATCGCCAGATGAAGGTTCTATGGTGATAAGCAAAATATTCATCAGTATGGTTATGGGCCTAGGCCGTTTCAGGCACCCTCTCTTCTGTCCAGAGAACAATCTGGGGATTTCCTTAGACCTATGATCCCATTTATAATCAAGTCTCCTGTAAACCCTAAGATGACTCCCTTAGTTGAAATATATTCTTCCCTGATCTCATATCCATCCTTCCTCCCTCCCCCTATCCCAGTCCACCTAGCTTTCCCCATTCTTCCCCTACTCCCTTCTCTCTAACCCTCTCCCCTTCCAACAACCATCCCACCCCCCCCCCGCCCCCCAGCACCCGAGGTTACCTGGGACTCTTGTCTATTTCCAATCTCCAGGCAGATAGCTGCATGATTTTCATCAGGTTCACCTTCGTATTTAGCTTCTCTAGGATCACGAATAATAGGCTCATAGACCTTTAATTATGGTTAGAATCCACATATGAGTGAATACATACCATATTCCTCTTTTTGGGTCTGGCTTACCTCACTCAGTAAAGCGTTTTCTATTTCCATCCATTTGCATGCAAAATTCAAGATGTCATTGTTTTTTACCGCTGAGTAGAACTCTAATGTGTATATGTTCCACACCTTTATTAACCATTCTTCTATAGAGGGGCACCTAGGTTGTTTCCAGGTTCTGGCTATTACAAATAGTGCTGCTATGAACATAGTTGAACAAATGCTTTTATAGTATGATAGGGCATCTCTTGGGTATATTCCCAAGAGAGGAATTGCTGGGTCCTGAGGGAGGTTGACTCCCAGTTTCCTGAGAAACCGCCACACTGATTTCCACAGTGGCTGCACAAGTTTGCATTCCCAACAACAATGGATGAGTGTTCCCCTCATTCCACATCCTCTCCAGCATAGGCTATCATTGGTGTTTTTGAGTTTGGCTATTCTGACAGGTGTAAGATGATATCTCAAAGTTGTTTTGATTTGCATTTCCCTGATCGCTAAGGAGGTTGAGCATGACCTTAAGTGCCTTTTGGCCATTCGGAGTTCATCTGTTGTGAATTCTCTGTTCAGTTCAGTACCCCATTTTTTAATTGGGTTAATTAGAGTTTTAGTGTCTAGTTTCTTGAGTTCTTTGTATATTTTGGAGATCAGACCTTTATCTGATGAGGGATTTGTGAAGATCTTCTCCCAGTTGGAAGGTAGCCTTTTTGTCTTACTGACAGTGTCCTTTGCTTTACAGAAGCTTCTCAGTTTCAGTAGGTCCCATTTATTCATTGTTTCTCTTATTGTCTGCGCTCCTGGGGTTCTGCTTAGGAACTGGTCTCCTGTGCCTATATCTTGTAGACTACTTCCCACTTTCTCTTCTATCAGGTTCAAAGTGGTCAGATAAATGTTGATGTCTTTAATCCATTTGGACCTGAGTTTTGTGCATGGTGATAGATATGGATCTATTTTCATTCTTCTACAGGTTGACATCCAGTTATGCCATCACAATTTGTTAAAGATGCTTTCCTTCTTCCAGTGTATGCCTTTAGCTCCCTTGTCAAATATCAGGTGTTCATACGTTTGTGGGTTAATACCCGGGTCTTCTATTCGATTCCATAGGTCGACTTCTCTGTTCTTATGCCAATACCAAGCTGTTTTCAATACTGTTGCTCTATAATAGAGTTTGAAGTCAGGGATGGTAATGCCTCCAGAAGTTCCTTTATTGTATAAGATTGTTTTGGCTATCCTGGGTTTTTTGTTTTTCCATATAAACTTGATTATTGTTCTCTCAAGGTCTGTGAAGAAGTTTGATGGAATTTTGATGGGAATTGCGTTGAATCTATAGATTACTTTTGGTAGAATTGCCATTTTTACTATGTTGATTCTCCCTATCCAAGAACAGGGGAGGTCTTTCCATTTTCTGGTATCCTCCTCAATTTCTTTCTTCAAGGACTTAAAGTTCTTGTCAAATAGGTCTTTCACTTCCTTGGTTAGAGTTACCCCAAGATATTTTATGCTATTTGTGGCTATCATGAAAGGTGATGTTTCTCTGATTTCCCTCTCTGCTTCTTTATCCTTTGTGTATAGGAGGGCAACCGATTTTTTGGAGTTGATCTTGTATCCTGCCACATTACTAAAGGTGTTTATCAATTGTAGAAGTTCTTTGGTAGAGTTTTTGGGGTCGCTTATGTACCCTATCATATCGTCAGCAAATAACGAAAGTTTAACTTCATCCTTTCCAATTCGAATCCCCTTGATCCCCTTATGTTGTCGTATTGCTATTGCTAGAACTTCAAGCACTATATTGAAGAGGTATGGGGAGAGTGGACAGCCTTGTCGTGTTCCTGATTTTAGTGAAATGGCTTTGAGTTTCTCTCCGTTCAATTTGATGTTAGCTGTCGGCTTGCTATATATTGCTTTTATTATATTTAGGTATGATCCTCATATACCCAATCTCTCCAACACCTTTATCATAAAGGGGTGTTGAATTTTGTCAAATGCTTTTTCAGCATCCAATGAAATGATCATATGGTTTTTTTCTTTCAGTTTATTTATATGATGGATTACATTGATAGATTTGCGTATGTTGAACCAGCCTCTCATCTCTGGGATGAAGCCCACTTGATCATAATGGATAATTTTTCTAATGTATTCTTGGATTCGGTTTGCCAGTATTTTATTGAGTATTTTAGCGTCAATGTTCATGAGTGATATTGGTCTATAATTCTCTTTCTTGGTTGTGTCTTTGTGTGGTTTTGGTATCAGGGTAACTCTAGCTTCTTAAAAAGAGTTTGGCAATGATTCTTCTGTTTCTATATTGTGGAATACATTAAGGTGTATAGGTATTAGCTCTTCCTGGAAGTTCTGGTAGAATTCTGCATTGAAACCATCTGATCCTGAGCTTTTTTTGGTGGGGAGGTTTTTGATAACAGCTTCTAATTCTTCACGACTAACAGGTCTATTTAGATTGTTCACTTGCTCTTGATTTAACTTTGGTAAATGGTATTTATCTAAAAACCAATCCATTTCTTGTACATTTTCCAACTTTGTGGCATATAAACTCTCGTAGTAACATCTAATGATTCTCTGAATTTCCACTGTGTCTGTTGTTATGTCCCCCTTTTCATTTCTGATCTTATTAATTTGAGAGTTCTCTCTCTGCCGTTTGATTAGTTTGGCTAGGGGTTTGTCAATCTTGTTGATTTTCTCCAAGAACCAACTTTTTGTTTTGTTGATTTTTTGGATTGTTTTCTGTGTTTCTATTTTGTTGATTTCAGCCCTCAGTTTGATTATTTCCAATCTTCTACTTCTCCTGGGAGAGTCTGCTTCTTTTTTTTCCAGAGCTTTTAGGTGTGCTGTTAAGTCTCCAATATATGCTTCCTCCGTTTTCTTTAATTGGGCACTTAGTGCTATGAACTTTCCTCTTAGAACTGCTTTCATTGTGTCCCATAGGTTTGAGTATGTTGTGTCTTTATTTTCATTAAATTCAAGGAAGACTTTAATTTCTTTCTTTATTTCTTCCTTGACCCAAGGATGATTCAGTAGTTGACTGTTCAACTTCCACGCATTTGTAGGCTTTCTGGAATTCCAATTGTTATTGAATTCTAACTTTATTCCGTGGTGATCCGACAAGACACAGGTGATTACTAATTTTTTTGTATCTGTGTAAGTTTGCTTTGTTACCGAGTATGTGGTCAATTTTCAAGAAGGTTCCATGAGCTGCAGAGAAGAAGGTATATTCTTTCCTTTTTGGGTAGAATGTTCTATAGATATCTGTTAAGTCCTTTTGATTCATTACCTCTTGCAATTCTCTTATTTCTCTGTTGAGTTTCTGTTTGATTGATCTGTCCATTGGTGAGAGAGGTGTGTTGAAGTCTCCTACTATTAGTGTATGTTTTTTGATTACTGCCTTGAGTTCTAAAAGTTTTTCTTTTATATAAGTGGGTGCTTTTATATTAGGGGCGTAGATATTCAGGATTGAGACTTCCTCCTGATTAATTGTTCCTGTTATGAGTATGAAATGTCTGTCTCCATCTCTTCTGATTGATTTTAGTTTGAAGTCAATTTTGTTAGATATTAGAATGGCCACACCCGCTTGTTTCTTAGGTCTGTTTGCTTGGAAAACCTTTTCCCAACCCTTTACTCTGAGTAGATATCTATCTCTGTGGTTGAGGTGTGTTTCTTGTAAACAGCAGAATATTGGATCCTGTTTTCTTATCCAGTCTCTAAGTCTGTGCCTTTTTATAGGTGAGTTGAGTCCATTAATATTAAGTGATATTAATGACCAGTGGTTGTTGATTCCGTTTATTATTTGTGTGTGTGTGTGTGTAGTAGAGTTTGTGTGTTTCTCTTCTTTGAGTTGTGGTTGTGAAGGGTCGCTAGATGTCTGGGTTATTGTAGGCAGTGATGGCAATGTTGGATTCCTTGGGTTGCGATTTTCCTTCTATTACTTTCTGTAGGGCTGGATTTGTGGCTAGGAATTGTTTAAATTTATTTTTATCCTGGAATATTTTGTTTTCTCCGTTGATAGTGAACGATAGCTTGGCTGGGTATAGTAGTCTGGGTTTTCATCCATGGTCTCTTAGTTTCTGCAGTACCTCTATCCAGGATCTTCTGGCTTTCATGGTTTCCATAGAGAAGACTGGTGTAAGCCTGATAGGTTTACCTTTATAAGTCACTTGACCTTTTTCCTTTGCAGCTCTTAATATCCTTTCTTTAGTCTGAATGCTTTGTGTTTTGGTTATTATATGGCGAGGGGACTTTTTTTTTTTATCCAGTCTATTCGGCGTTCTGTATACTTCTTGAACCTTCATAGGAATATTGTTCTTTAGATTGGGAAAGTTTTCTTCTATAATTTTGTTGAATATATTTTCTGGGTCTTTGATCTGCAGTTCTTCTCCTTCTTCAATCCCTATTATTCTTAGATTTGGTTTTTTTATTGTGTCCCAGATTTCCTGAATGTTTCGTGAAGAGAATTTGTTGGATTTGCCATTTTCTTTGACCAGAGCATTTATTTTCTCTATGGTATCTTCAGAATCTGAGATTCGTTCTTCTATTCTTGTATTCTATTGGTTATGCTTTATTCTGCAGTCTCCGTTCGTTTACCTAGGTTTTCCATATCCAGCCGGTTCTCGTTTTGTGTTTTCTTCATTGCCTCCATTTCAGTTTTCAATTCTTGGACTGTTTCCTTTACTTATTTGATTGTGTTTTCTTGGTTTCTCAGGGTATCATTCACAGATTTACTTATTTCTTCAAACTTTTTGTTATATTTCTCATTCATTTCTATACTCATTTCTTCAATCTTTTCGTTATACTTCTCGTCCAATTCTTTAAGGGAGTTAATCATATCCTGTTTAAGGGACTCTATTGCTTTCAAAATGGCACTTTTTTTCCACTTCTTCTGGGTTAGAGTGTTCAAGTCCTTCTGTTGTAGGGTCGTTGGGATCTGGTGTTTTCATGTTGTTTTTCAGATTGTTGGAGGAGGTCTTGCCTTGGCGTCTGCCCATCTCTTCGTTCAAATGCTCTCTATTGGAACTTCTGGTATCGGGTCGGGTTCCCTTGTTGGGCAGGGAGTTCACTGATAGAATGCCTACCTTTCCTCAGGCAGGCTATTGAAGCACAGGCACTCCCTCTTTCCGGGATGCTCCTACAGAGCAGGCCCAGTGTGCAAGGCAGCTGAGCTGGGGAAATTTTATGGCCCCAGTGGGAAGGGAGAAATATAGAAATTTGTACCTGGATGGAAGCTGGTGTGGCAGGCGGGAGAGTTTAGCAGGGTGGAACCAGCACTGCAGGTTGACCTGGGAGTCTATGGGGTCAGGGAAAATCCGAGCTCCTCCTCGCCGGCCCCTGCCGCGGGCCTGAAGCAAACTTACCCCTCCGATGGCCCTCTGGCTGGAGGCTGGGATGGCTGGCGGGGGCGCTAGCAGGGTGGAGCCAGCAGTGCAGGCTGACCTGGGAGTCTAAGAGGTCGGGGAAAGTCCTAGCTCCTCCTCACTGGGCCCCTGCCGCAGGCCCGAAGCAAACTCACCCCTCTGATGGCCCTCTGGATGGAAGCTGGGATGAACCTGCAAATTTCAAAAAATACAAGTAGTAACAATGAACTCAATCCCTGTTATAGTTAATGAGATGCAGTTATAATTGAAAGGATAAACTAATTCTCCAAATGAAAGCTATTAGCCAATTCACAGTGTGCGTGCGTGCATACACCGTGCGTGCGTGCATACACCGTGCATGTGGAGACCAGAGTCTTTGGTGGGTATCTTCATCAGTTGCTCTCCACTTAATTTTTAAGATAGGGCCACTCCATGTCTGCCAGACTGGTGTGTTTACAGGGATCCTCCTGCCTCGCCCTCTGGAGTGCTGGGATTAAAGGCTTCCCCTACCATGCCCAGTTTATAAAATGTCACTTGTATGTAAATGTTTTTAGGGTTGACTATTTAATACTGGGTGACCAATTGATGTGCTCTTCACTAAGGAAGACTATTTTTCCTGCTCTCAGCATTCCTTACTTGCTGTAGTTATTTGTGTAGGGTTGAGATCTCATGGGCTTTTTTTTTGTCCACTTTGCGATGATCAATGCCATCCTTGTTCAGCTCTTCTTTATGCAGTCACATGGGTGAGACTTTATGGGTGTAACTTCTGCTGTTACTGGGACATATGATCTCACAGGAAACTCCCTGATGCTCTGGCTTTTATAGTCTTTCTGCACCTTCTCTGCATTCCCTGAGCCTTTAATGTGGGAGTTGTATTGTAGATGTATCCAATACAACTGGGCTCTGCAACTCTGCATTTTGATTGGTTGTGGTTTTCTGTAATGTTCTCTAGCTGTTGCAAAGAGAAATTTCCTCAATAAAGAGTGAGGACTACACTTGTCTGTAAGGATGAAGATCCATCTTTAGAACGCAGTTAAGGATATATTGGCTTAGTAAAGTTGTAATTTCTCCCTGATCCATGACTTCCCTAGCCCTGGGTATTTGGTTAGGTTTCTAGTACCAGACACGGATTCCCTCTTTTTGGGTGGGCCTTAAATCGAATTAGGGAGTTGTTGATTACTGTCAAGGTATTCTTTCCACTACTATACCCTTAGGTTTTAAAAATTAAGTGTATTCTCTGACAGTTTCA
Source organism: Myodes glareolus (assembly GCF_982192425.1). Taxonomy (NCBI): domain Eukaryota; kingdom Metazoa; phylum Chordata; class Mammalia; order Rodentia; family Cricetidae; genus Myodes; species Myodes glareolus. The sequence continues at coordinate 93,088,256 of NC_142027.1, read as the reverse complement.
TAGCTATATACAATGTATTCTTATCACACTCACTTCCACCCCTCATCCCCCCTTCCACCCTAGCTGACCTTCTTTTCCTCCAAGGCCCCTCCCACTTTGATGTTTGTTTTCTCCTTTTGTTTTGTGACCAATTGAATTTATTTAATCAGGGATCCACTTTTACAGTAACACATCCAGGAGAGCAGAGTCCTCTTGGCTCTGGAAGAGTCTCATCTTTAATCTTTATTTGTTCCTGATGGGTGTGTAAACTGGTATGACCACTATGGAACTCAGTATTGGGGATACTACAAAAGCTAGAGAGTGAGCTAGTCATATGATCCAGCTATATGATTCATAGGCATGTACCCCAAGGACATGCAGAGGTATTTCACATCCATGCGCATTGCTCTGTTCACAGTAGCTAGGAAACAGAATCATCCTAGGTGGTCATCAACAGGTGGACAAGCACACAGTGGAATCTTATTCAGAAACTGAGTTACAATAATCCATCCATGAGGGCAGAGTCCTTCTGGCCAAACCACCTCTTAGAATCCCTCCTCTTAACACTACCACAATGACAATTAATAGGGCATGGCGAGTCCTGTGTGGAGTACAACCTGCGGTTCCAACTGTTCTCGGGATCTCGAGACCAGCCCAAGCACTAGAGCAGACCCTATCTGAGAAAGGGGGAAAAAAAGAAGGTGGTGTAGAAGAGGAGGGGAGGGAAGGGAAGGGGAGGGGAGGAAAAGCAAAGTAAGAGTTGAGAAGTGAAGCCATGAGAAGAAGAAAATAAAAAATAAATTTGGCATGAACATGGAAGGAGACTTGTGAGTCATAACAAATCCCTACCTCAAACTTTACCACAACACCAATTCCAGAGGAATCAAAGTTCCACAAATGAAACATAGAACTGGGCAATAAACCACACTTGGATATTTTCCTCACATAATAATTCGAAAGTGAGAAATATGTTTCTAAGGGAATAAAAGCAAAAGTCATAGAAAGTATAACTAAGTTCAACTTCATAAAAGCATAAATAGATCCATAAGCAGAAACATCATAAATTAAGTAAAGACACACAAGTGGGGTGAGGGGCACAAGGAAGATAACTCATAGAATACAAGGTCAATTCTTGGGGCTGCAGAGACAGCTCAGTGGTCAACAGCTTATACTGCTCTTGCAGAAGACTTCGGTTTCATTCTCAGCACCCACATCTGGTGACTCACAACTCACCCATGACTCCAGCTCAAGGGGATCTGATACTGTCTTCTGGCCTTTGTGGCCACTGTACTCCTCGTATAGATGTCCTCTTACCCCCAGAGACAAAAGTAGTTAAACAACAACAACAACACCCCCCTCAACAAACAGGGCTGAAATGATGGTTAAGAGCACTGGCTGCTTGCTTTTCCAGAGGACCTGGTTTCATTTCCCTTCACAGCTACCTGTAACACCCGTTTCAGGGAGTCCTATGGCCTCCTCTAGCTTCGGAGAGCACCAGTCACACACATGGTACACAGACACATACACAGGTAAAACAGACAAACAAAGCAAAGCAAAAACCCATACACATAAATTAAAACAGTAATTAGAAAAGTTAAAATACAACTATCTAATTTTACATTGAAAAAGAATCCCATTCCTTAATATTAAAAAGAGCTTTATTCGAGGAGACACCCCAGTAAACAGCTTTCAATGCAAACATGTGGGCTGAGCGTGCTCCCCAAAATCCACAGAAAAAAAGAGATGTGGTCCTTTAACTCCAGTGTGTGTGTGTGTGTGTGTGTGTGTGTGTGTAAGCAGAAATAGCCAGGTCTTTGGCTTGTGGGGCTGCTCCTTTAACCTGACTGATGAGTCCCAGGCCAGTGATAGTCCTTGTCTCACAAAAGCAAGATTGGGGACCAATGAGATGGCAAAGCAGAGAAAGGGATTTGCTACCAAGCCTGACAACCTGTAGTACTTGATCCCTGGAATCCACAGGGAGGGCAGAGAGAACTGATCCCTGCAAGTTGTCCTCTGGCCTCCACTTGTGCCCCCATGCCATGAACACACACATACGCAGATGAATTAAACAAGTAAATAGCACAATAACATATATATATATATATATATATATATATATATATATATATATATATATATATATATATATATAAACCAAACACACACACACACCCAGATTGGTAGCTCTTAGGGAATGACACCCTCTGCCCCTACCCCATGTGCACACACATGAATACACACATACAACTTGTTCTGAGGATGTAGGTGGGGCAATTAACTAGCACAGCAAAGGCCTTGGGCTCTGAGTCCAGCATGGGGCTGGACAACTCCCGTGTGTGTGTGTGTGTGTGTGTGTGTGTGTGTGTGTGTGTGTGTGTCCCCGTGTTCCTTACATAAATACGAAAAAAAGACAACAACCAAAAAATCACACAAAGTCTTCCAGGAAAAGACTACAGATTGGTTTTTTAAGCACAGAGGTGACAAAAATGAAATTGAAACAAGTTAATAAAGCCTTTGATATTAGGACTGTTTGATAACAGTGGGGACCTCTGTGGGAAATATTTGGCATACTGTTCAGAGTCATGTCTCTTCAGCCTCTCTGGAAAACTTTACTCATAAATATTTAATTCAGGAGACAAGCTCATTGGTTTGGAAACTTCTATAATAGATAATCCATTTGCTGTCGCCTGGGTTAGAAGCAACATGGGGGTCATTAAGTGAAGATCCTTTCAGGTGGGACATTTGTGATATTATGTAGCTATAAGAAAGGCAAGCCTGGTAGGAGCCTAAGGAGATGACTCAATTGGTAAAAGCTTGCCCGAGAAGATTGAGGATCTGAATTTGATACCCAGAACCTTTATCATAAAAACCAAGCACGGAGATGCATGTTTGTTGCCCTAGTTCTATAATACTGGGGACCAGGGTACAGGCAGAGCCCTGAGGCTTGTTGGCTAATTAGCTTGGCTTAATGAGCAATCCTATCTTAAAACAACAAAATGAAACCCAAGTTAGATGGCACGTGGGGAATGACAGCTGAAATTAACCTCTCTTCACAAACATGTACGTACTCATACCCACACACTCATGATCTCCCCCTTCCACGCACATACAAGACGGCCAGGTACAGTGATATCTGCCTGCAATCCCAGAAGTAGGGAGTATGAGGTAGGAAGATAGTGAGTCCAAGGCCATCCTGGGCTCCACAGCAACACTATCTTAGACAAATAAACCAAAGGACAGTAGTAAGAAGTGCCAGCCTGAGTTAGCTTAAAAACCCTGGGAGCTGATCATTTTAAATAGTCACATTAATGACTACAAGAAAGAAAGAGGAAAAGAAAGAAGAAAGGAAGGAAGAAAGAAGGAAGGAAGGAAGGACAAGAATAACAAACCAACTCAAACACTAAGAAACATTTACTTCCAAGGGTCCAAGTGTCACTTGAAATTTGGGAAGTTCTAGTGGAATCACTACACGTTGCTGGGGAAATTGAGATTCTTTCTTCAGCTTCTAGTCTTGTTAATAAAAGAATTTGAAAAGAACTCAGAAGAAAACAAAATGTCAATTTTATTACTGCCCAAAATAAGATGCAGATCTTGTCTTTCCATGTTTGGCTGATAACCCTGGAAGGCCTGCTCTTTTCTGAAAGGAAACGGGGTGGGGGGGAAGTGGAATGATGGTCAAGTCCAGAAAGAGTAAGAGAGAAAGTCATGCCAGCATGGAGGTCAGCCACACTGCAGACAAGTACCTCATGTGAGGGAGGGAGTGTTAGAGAAAGAGTAACACCCAAAGCGTTATGGAAAGCCTTCTTGGAAAAGAGATGCAAAGAAAAAAAGTTAAACTTTTTTTTTTTTTTTTTTTTTTTTTTTTTTTTTTTTTTTAGTAATTCAGAAAAGCAGACCAATTTAGGAGGCTGCAGAACCAGAGATGTGTAGACGACCTCACAGAGTGTAGGGATTCTGGGAAGACAAGCACATTCTCTCACTTAGGGACAATTAGTCCTCCTGTCTCTTTAGTATGGCGTAAGGTCGATGTACCTTTTTGAGGGGTGTCCTTAGCCAGGTGATTGATGCACCCACCTGGAATGTTGGATCTCCACTCAGGCCAGAGATTCTATTCTCTGGTCTAGAAGGAAATAGTTTCCCCATAGCTGGTTTTGAATACTATTTTAAAACTGAAGACCTGTGTAGATGGCTCATTCAGTAAAGTACTTGAGCAAGCGTGAAGACCTGAGTTCAAATCCCACAGTGATGTTCATTTTATAATCCCAGGGTTGGGAGTGGGGTTAAGGGACTCTCTGATCAATAAGCCTAGTCAAAATAGTAGGCTCCAGGTGTAGTCAGAAATTCTAAAAAGTAGAAAGCAATAAAAGAAGATAACTAATGTTTACATCCACGTTGTTGGACAATGCTCTTGTACATTGTAAAGATTTGTCATTCATATTAATTTAATAAGACACTGATTGGCCAGTAGTCAGAGAGAAAGTATAGGTGGGGGCGATCAGACTAAGAGAGTTCTGGTAGAGGAAAGGCAAAGAGTCAGTCACCAGCCAGAGCAGAGGAAGCAAGATGAGAATGCCTTACTGGGAAAAGGTACTAAGTCACATGGATAAACATAGAAAAGAATTATGGGTTAATTTAACTTGTAAGAGCTAGTTAACAGCAAGCCTGGGCTAATTAATAGGTCAAACAGTTTATAATTAATATAAAATTCTGTGTGTTTCTTCAAGACTGAACAGTTGTGAGACCAGGCAGGACAGAAATTTTCATCTATAATACAGCATTCATATGCTGATACACACAGATATACATAAACACACATACAAACATATACACATAAATATACAAGCATATACAGTCATACATATATACTCACACGCATATAAACATATACACATACACATAACACAAACATATATACACACATACAAATATATACACACATATATAAACATATACACACACATATAAACATACACACATACAAACACAAACACATTTACAAACATATATATGCATAGATACACACATATACAAATATACAAACATATATACACACATTCAAACATATATAAACACACACAAACATATATATATGTACACAGACACACACAAACATATATAAGCACACATACATACAAAAATATACATATGCACACACACAAATATATACACATGCAAACACATGTGAACATACACACATATCCATACACACACACACACACACATATATACACTTACACACATATGCAAACATACATTCACATACACTCAAACATGTATAAACACACACATACTAACATAAATACGTACATACAAACATATACACACACACACATACGAAAATAAACACACTGACACACCAACATGAGTTCCTAGAAATATTAAGCTAAAAAAGGTTCAGGGCTCTGAAAAAGTTAAAAATATAATTAATATGTGTTAATAATTTTGATCATAAATGTTCCTCCAAAGCTCATCTGTCTCATGTGGTAAAGGCTTAGGCCCCAGTGCAGCAGGCAATGAGTCATGAGGGCTTTGACTTCAATGGATTCATCCACTGATGGGCTAATAGCTTAATGGATAGGTAAGCATCTTAGAAGCATCGGAACCCCTATAACTCCCCCCCCTTTTCCTCCTCTACTCTCAACCCAGCTATAAAATGGGAATTTTTAAGGACCCTTGTTGTAGGACATGACTTGGCCATGACCCTTCCTATCTTGGGCTATGACCTCATTTAGTCATTGAATCAGTCATGGATCCTGGCCCAGCAGGAGGCCTTGCCATTATGAACTGGTTATCCAACTCTGGTTATCCAACTCTCTGGGGCCACGTGCCAGCTGCCTCTGGGAAAACTGGACAGGTTTTCCCAGAAAAGATGAAGAGAAGTCTAACACTCAGCTTTTGCTCTGGGGAATAAGTAGACTGAGGCACAGTAGGAGAGGGTATGGAGGAGGCAAGAAGGAAGAAATGAAAGCAGGCTGCAAGATCTCTAAGGTGAGTGCCAAGGCAGGATCCCATACCGCTTTCCACAGAGTGGGAGGTCCAAGTCAAATGGCTTTTCTCAGAGGTCCCCAGATGAACAGACAAGCACGTACATACATACATACAGAGATACATACATACATACATACACAGAAATACACACACCGATGGAAACACACATACACAGAAGCATATGCAGACACAAACACAGGTACACATTAATGTACACACACTTATAGAAGCACACAAATACACAGAAACAGAGACAGAAATACATAGAAACAGAAACAAAAATATACAGAAATGCAGCAGATACACAGAAATAGAGATACAGAGAAACACACATACCTATTTGAACACATGGACATACACAGACAGGCATACACACAGGAACATACACACACATGCACAGAGATAGACACACACACACACACACACACAAACAGAGAGAGAGAGAGAGAGAGAGAGAGAGAGAGAGAGAGAGAGAGAAACACTCAGACACAATAGAGCAATCCACAGAGGAAACCAACACACAAAGTTACCTACCCAGTCCTGAAGACAAATGTCCCCAGGGACAGACACACCCTCACAATTACACAAAGTAGCACACAGGATCAGGCAGCAGGCGGACAACCAGGAGGGAGTTTCCCACCATTGTTCTAGCCTGCAGCAGCTCTCTGTGCATAAGGCCCTGGTCTAGGCTGTTTGGGCACTGGGATGGATGAGGTTAGAAGTGGGCACTCTCTCGGGAGGCCAAGGATGTAGGAAAAGAGAGCCAGGAAAGAGAAGACTGTTGGGGGAGGGGACAGGCAAGGTGGGTCATTGACTAAAGTGGGTGAAAGGATCGAGAAAGGGGCAGAAGAACCTTCCAGGCATAGGAAACAGTTCACAGTCCTCCGCACTCCATTCTTCCTGTGCTGACCCCGCACTCAGGCCAAGTAGAAACAGTGGTCCCACCCCTCTAGATATCTGCAGCCCCCTCCTTCAAGAGCAGCATGGGAATCAATGGGTATAGAGAAGCTGTGTAAGCATTCAAAATCACACAACAGAAAGATAACCAGCTTATCTTTAACAGAAATCCCTCTAGGGACAAAGAACCACTCCACACCCACCCCCTGCTAGTTCCGGCAGAGAAGAGGAATCTTGCTTGGCAAAGGTCATGCCAGGGAGAACAGGTGTGGGAAAAGCTGTGTGATCAGCGTGCAGTCCTCCTGGCTGCTCTGCTGGGCGTTAGCCATACCCCTGTGCTCTGCTCCCATCCTTACAGAGGGCCTTCGGGACAGGCAGAAAGAGTGGGTGATGGAGCACGGCAGGAGCCTGGGAAGGACCTGAAGGCAAGGGCCAATCCTGCAAGCAGATCTCTGGCCAGGAGGCTCTAGTTTGTAGGATTTTCACAGTTGTTACCAGAACAAATGCTCGCAAACCTGCCAGAGTGATGGTGTGTGTTTGTAATCTCAACTGTTCCCAGACATGCATGGGGCTGAGTAGTAGAATTGACCGTTGAAGATGAGTTTATTCCTGATTATGTTTACTTACATGTGCTGTGGCACTCATGTGGGAGGTCAGAGGACAACTTGTGTAAGTCCATTTTTTTTTTCCACCGTGTGGGTCCCAGCGTTGAACTCAATTTATTAGCTGGGCAGCAATCACCTTTATCCAATGATATATCTTACTGGCCCAACTATTTTTTTATTTTTCAGATGTGGTCTCATGTGGTTAAGTCTGGTCTTGAACTCACGATGGTGCCTCGAAGATGGTCTTAAACTCCTGATCTTCCTGATTCTACCTCCTGAGTGCTATTATGGCAAGCACATGCCACTGTAACTGGCTTGAAAATGACATTTACAAAGGGTCCAGGGGTCAGGCATATGTAGTGCCTGTTATTCCAGCACTTGGAAGGTGGAGGCAGAAGACTCATGGGTTCGAGGCCAGCTTGGTCTGTATAGAGAAACTCTGTCTTGAGAAGAAGAAGGGAAAAAAAAGGAAGAGAGAAAGAAAAGAAAATGACTAGGAGGGAGCAAGAGCAAGGCTCTAGGTTCTATTCCTAGCATCTCTGGGCTCTATCTCTAGCAACACACACACAAACACAGGCACACACAGACACACACAGACACACAGGCACAAAACACCAGGTATAGTGGTGCATATCTGTAATCCTAACACAGCCTAGACTATATCGCTCCCCTCCATCAACAAAAGAAGAAAACAAAGTGATCAAAAACCTGTTGAGTAAAGTAACACATGGGTTGGGGAGATGGCCCCACGGTTAAAGCACTTGATGTACACAGAATGAGGACCCGAGTTCCAGTCTCCAGAGCCAGTATATGATGCCCACCTGCAACTCCAGTTCTGGAAGGTGGAGACAGGGGATCCTCAGAGCGAGTTAGCTAGCAAGGCTAGCCACGTTGGCCAACTCTGGGTGTTGTTAAGAGACCTTGCCTCAGTGAATAAGGTGGAAGAATGAGCAAAGTTATTCCTGACATCAACTTTGGCCTTCTACATGCACACACTCATGCACAGGCACTCACACGCAGTACAAGCCCACATATGCAAAAAGCATGTGCACACCCACATACGGACAAAAAAAAATAGAAAAATAAAACAACAGCATGCACTCTTACCGTGTTGGAGGGCAGCTTACTCACTACACTCAAGTCCAAGTATGTACAAGAAGATGCCACAGTGGGGGCTCAGAGTCTGCTCTGAGTTCCAATATTCAGCAGGCATCTCTGGAACTCAGGTTCATGTCTGCAAGCAATACCATAAGGACCCTGTGGTGACACCGGGTCCCAGATGGTACTGAGTCATCACCCTTCTCAACGTCCTTTATTTCATGCCACATGTAATCTTGTTTATCACAGGAAGCAATATAATCAGGGGCTGATGAGATGGGCCAGGTAGCAAAGCACTTGCTGCTAAGTCTGATGACCTGTGTTTCAGTCCCTGGAACTCATGTGGTGGAAGGAAGTTCTCAGAACTGACTATTGCAAGCTGTCTTATGACCCCCACATATAGACTGTGTCCCCACAAATAAATAAATATAAAAAGAAATTGTAGTATCATGGTCACAGATTTTAGAGGTCATGATAATGTCCAATTGTCCTGACCAATCTTATACCAAGCTATGGTCATCAGAGAATGGAGCTTCAGTTGAGGAAAGGCCTCTATGAGATCCAGTCCTAAAGTCCTAATTAATTTTTTTAATTAGTGGCCAATGGGGAAGGGCCCAGCCCCTTACAGGTGGAGCAATCCCTGGACTGGTTGTTCTGGGTTCTATAAGAAAGCAGACTGAGCAAGCCATGGAGAGCAAGCCAGTAAGCAGCATCTTTCCATAGACTCTACATCAGCTCCTGCCTGCTGGGTTTGAATTCCTGTCCTGTACTGGCTTCCTTAAATGATGAACTACAATGTAGAAGTATAAGTCAAATAAACCCTTTTCTCCCCACCTTGCATTTGGCCATGGTGTCTCATAGCAGCAATAGAACCCCTAAGACAGTGATCATTTTTGAATTACTACTACTACTGTGTTTTTAGCCCAGGCTTCATGGGTTCAGAGTCCAGTGTCCAATCTACAAGCCTGGCCACAATGAGCCCAAAGTCTGGAGAAGATCGATACAGGTGTCTGCTTCAGTCCCTTAGCTGGAGGCTGTAATGTTCAATCTCAGTTAACAGCTTTGGGAGAGAGACCTGTAGATCTGCCTGGGTGTCCTCATTAGATGCAAATGGGAAGACCTGTCCACTGCGGTGGCACTGCTCCGTGGCTGGGGTGTTAGAGTATTTAAAAAGGGGATGGCGAGCTAAGCACCAGCATTCATCTCTGTTTCTTGACTGCAGATGAAGTGTGATCAGACGCCCCAGGAGTGTGACCTCCTGCCACCGTGACTTCCCCTCAAGGACAGACTGCACATCTTGGAACTGTGAGCCAAAACAAATCCTTCCTTCCTAAATTGGTTTTGTCAGAGTGTTTTATTTATTGCAGTAACAGAAGAGTAATTACATAGAGGAGAAGAGGGGGAGCAGCCCAGAGTTGCTTCCTGTGTTCTGTGCTCATCGGTTCCCTTAATCAGATGAGGCTCATATGGATGGGGAGATCATAAAGGGTGTGAAAGTCTGTGAGGGTTGGGGTGGGGGTGGGGCAGTAATGGGATACAGCTCAGTAGGAGAGCGTTTTTCCAATTGTGTAAGAAGTTCAGGCCTGTGGAAGAATCCAAGCCGTTTTTCGCCGAACCTATCAGTACATCTGAAAAACAGGACGCAGGCGGAAATGCAAAGCTAGGGCATCATAAAGAGATCTAGGTCTGGGAAGCGGGAACTAGAAGTTGACCAGCTGAAGCAGTAGTCTGAGAGAGCGCCCAGCAGGCGGTGCTGGGTTAAAAGGTCAGAGATAAGGTAGTGCAGAAACCAACAGCTTGACTGGAGTAAGGCCAGGTGCCCAGAAGGGCCGGAGCTGGGGCAGGGCCTGACAAAGCCGGTCTGGGGCCAGGCGGGGGACCAGACCTTGGAAGCAAGAGGAAGAGCCTGAAAGCGGGTTAGGAGCGCAGCTAGGCTGTGCAGGGTAGACTGCCAAGGGGAGTTGGGGGCGGGTCCTGCAGGCGCCGGGGAGGGGGCTGAGGGCGGGGTTTGGGAGCTTGGGGCAGCGAGCCATAGACTGGGGCGGAGCCTGGTTTCTCAAGACAGGGCCGGCTGGAGGCGGGGTCTCAGGGTACGGGGCTAGGGGCTGAGGGCGGGGTCTGGCGGCGGCCGAGGATTGTGGGGCGGGCTTTAGGGAGGGACCTTGTGCTGTGGGGGCGAGGCCAAGACGTGGGCTGAGCAGTTTGGGGCACAGGGGTCTTAGACCCGGCGGTTTGCTCACACCAGGGGTGAGCGCTCTGGGGCAGAGCGCCCTGAAGTCACGCCCCTCCCCACCCAGACCACGCCCAAGCCCCCACCAAGCTCCTCCCCGAGGCCCCCTTGGGCTCTATTTCCTCCCCTGTGGGTGGAGGCTCTGTGGCGAGCACAATCCCTCGGTCCTGCGCCGTCAGCCGCGTGTCTACGGCATCTTCGGGTTTGCTGATTTCCACCCCGCCTGGGCCTCCACATATCCGCTTGCACCCCAGGTAAGCGAGTGCCCCTCTCCGGGGGCGCCGGCCCAGAAGCAACCCTCGCAGCGACCTCCAGTCTCGCCTCCCAGGCCAAGACCAGCCAAACTCGGCCCCAAGGTAGGGTCAATGAGCTCCCTATCATTCCGTCCACAAGGTACTTCTCAGGGTTTCCCAGCAGGTCGGGGCTCGGGCTATCTTTTCCAGAGAGTTTTGGGCCCCCGAGGGCGAAGGTGAAGGTGGATGTGACTGGAAAATGAGCGGGAGCGAAGAGGGGCTATCGTGGCCCCGTGTTGCGGGGAATCCGGATGTATGAACGGGCGCTGCGTCACAGGAGTGTCTGTCACCGGAGAATCGGTGCCGAGCGCCTGCTGGGTGCCGCGGACCGGGCGATGGCCGCAGACACAGCAGGGCATTGTCTGGGAGCCGCGTAGACCGGCCCCTGAGAAACGTCTTTAACAGGATTGCAACGTTTCAGCTGGTGCCGGGAGCGTGTAGAGCGCACATCCTAAAACTGGAGCTAGAGGATTAGAGTGTCTTGAGAGAGCCCCTGGGTGTGTGAGGGAAAGGGCCAACCGCAGCACCTGCTATGGAGTGCTCTCTGGACCCAGGCAACAACATCCCGGGGAAAGGCCCAGGTTGATGTGTTTGCAGATCAGAAAGGAGGCTGACGTATCAGAAGTGTATACAGGGAACAAAGAAGGTAGGGAATGGTTGACAAGAGATTGGAAGACAATGAGGAGCCCACAGTTCCATTCTCAGGGCTATGCATAGGAGGGATGCTTCAGCCAGCAAGCAGCAACCATCCGATTGTGTCTTGAGAGGAAGAACCTGCAGCCTATATGTGGGGGAAGGTTGAAAGGACCTGGGCAGAGGCAGCTGGCAGGACCTCTGATGGAAAGTGTGTGAAGAAATGAGAAGTTAGAAATTCTTTATTTCCTCCCAGAAGAACTTGTGTTTCATGCATGCTTGGAAGCTGGCCACGAGGGAAGGCCTGTGTGGAGACAGAGCTGGGCTGCTGAGGGAATGGAAGGGGCCTTATTATTCTTTCTTTAGGACTAGGTTGAATCTAGGGCCTTATGCGAGGGGCGCACTCCTCCACCGAAACACTTTGGTTGCTTCCTTCCTTTATATGTGTGTGTGCTCACATGTGGTGTATGTATGAGCTCAAGTGTGTGGAGGCTGGAGGTTGACTTCTTACGCATCCCTCAGTCACTCTCCCCACCTTATTTTCTGAGACAGGGTCTTTTACTGTTTGTTTTGGCAAAACAAGCCACCTGCCTGCCTCTTCCCTCCTCCCTGCTCCCCCCCCCCCCCCCCCCGAGTTACAGGCACACATCACAGTGCCCATTTTTTTCCGTGGGTGCCGGGAATCTGAACTCAGGTTCTCCTGCTTGCATAGCCAGCACTTTACCTACCGAGCAGTCATCTACCTAGCCCTTATGTTTTATTTTGAGACAAGAGTCTCACCAACTTGTTCATTCTGGCCTTGAACTCATTCTGTTGACCTGGCAGGCCTTGAACTTTAAGTCCTCAGACCTCAGTTTGTCAGATAACTGGGTTGACAGATGAACCATAGACCTGGGCATGGAGGGGCCCTTTATTTCTGGGATGTGGAGGTAAGAGGAGGCTTGTAGGACCCAGCCAGGCTTGCAAAACCCATGAACTGCCTGGGATATGGAGATACAGGGCTCCCCAAGACTGTAGCCTGAGCCCCGCCAAGGCTCTAGGCAGCGGCGTGGCCTCTGCTGGGGTGAGCTGAACCCATTGTCTGGCTGGAGCACTGGAGAAGAGGAATCCTAGACTGGGAAGTTGCCTTGGAAGCTCACTAGCCTGTACAGCTGGTCCCTCCTAGTCATAGCTGCTGTCTGGGTGGAGTTCCCAGAGCATCACTCAGCCTGCCTTGAGTCCAGCCGGGTCACAGGGAATATTGGGAATGTTTTTGGCCTCCCTTCTCACTTCACTCACTCCCAAAGGGAGTGTTTCCAGGAGTCAAGGAGCGAAGGGGCAATGGATATAAGCTGAGAGCTCGTGGCAGTGGGAAAGGGTTCCAACTTTCTGTTTGCCAATCTGGGAAATGGGTCTGCGATATCTTTTCTCTGAGAGTATTGATGAGCCCTCAGCTGCGGATAGTGCTTGACAAATCTTAGTGCCTTTACACTCTTGAGGTCCTGGGAGTGGCCTCCACGCTCCACTCTGAGATAAGAAGAACACTATCCCCTTCATACCCAAGGCCATTGGCATAGTGCCTGGGAGCCAGTGATCATTTGGCGAAGGAGCCTCTGGGCTTACGAAAGATGACAAGGAGAGTGAACAAAGGTCTCTTCCTCCCACTCCTGGGTTGACATAAGAAATCATTGCAGCGGGGATGCTCCCCTGTGATCTGGGTGCCCCAGGATGCCACATTCTACTGCCTGGGCTCGTACCTACCTCCTGTTTGAGTGCTGCAGCCCTCAGGCTAGTAGGTTTACCTCATTTTCCCCAGCTGTAAAATGGGAATGATACCACTTAAACACCCTGTATAGTTAGAGAGCTGAGGACAATGCCTAGCTAGTAATCAGTGACTGATGAAACCAGCCTGTTATAGTGCAGAGTTCATGCCTCAGGGCAGAACCGAGTACAGTAGCATGACTTGTCCCAGGGAGAGTCAGAGAAGGCATCCTGAGTGGGTGACAGTGATTCAGCCAAGGATGGATAGCTGTGTTCACTGGACAGAGAAGCAGCATTGCAAACTAAAGGATCAGGAGGTACAAGGCTCTAAGCACAGAACAGAGGTATGAAAGGGTTTTGAGATCCCTGGGGGCTGGAGAGGTTGATCATTGGTAAGAGCACTTGTTTTTGCTTGCAGAGGACCTGCGTTCAGATCCCAGCACCCCCATCAGGTGACTCACAACCATCGGATGTAACTCTAGCTACAGGGAATTTGATGCTCTCTTCTGTCCTCTTTGGGCATTGCAATCATGCCCCCCCCCCTTTTTCTCAAAACAAACAAAAACCCCTTGAAGTCTGGAGGGTAACAGGATGACTAGACCTCAATGGGCAATTTAGAGACTATTCTGACTCCAGAGAACAGACTGCTGGGTGTGTGTGATGCTTATGAGGGCAGGAGCCAGGAGACCCGAATAGAGGTGACTTATCTGGTTCAAGTGATGGGACTGTATCAAATGGATGTTTGGGTGGGTGGATGGACTAGGTGGGCTGGGGCAGCCATTGATATGTGTGGCTAGCGTGAGGGGAACAGATTACATTCAGCCCAGCAATCTGTTTCTGGTATTTGCCTCCTATCATACCTCCGGATAGCAAACTGGTGGAGGAGTGGCAAAGCACAGGCTGTGGAGGAAGAAGATGGGAGCTGGCTGGAAGGGAGGGCAGGGAGTAGGTGGGAGCCAAGAGCAAAAGGCACTGTGGGTTAAGTAAAGAGGGAGCCTGGCCAGCAGTGTGGTGAGCCGTTGGGTAAAGGCCCCTGCTACTAAGCCTGATGACCTGAGGCTGATCACCAGTATCCGTATGGTGGAAGGAGAGAACCAACTCTTGCAAGTCGTCCTCTGAGACATAGATACGATGGCACTTGTGTAACCACATCCACACACCCACATGAAAAAAATAAAATTGTGAAAAATAATAAGAGAAAGGCTGTGTGGTGCTGGAGACCTGGGTCAAGGCAGAACTCTTGCCTAGCGTGTGTGAAGACCTGGGCCACATCCCCAGCACTACAACAATAAAAACTGTCTCTGAATGCCCTGCTTGGGTAATTCATGGACAGGAATCTTCCTCCCTTATGTACCTGTCCTTTTACAGCATTTTTACTTTATTCATAGTGGGTCCTCCCCACATTATGTGTGTATGTGTAAAACTTGTAGGAGTCAGTTTTTTTTTTCTTACCATGTGCGTCCCAGGGACTGAATTGAGTCATTTGGTGGGAAGTGCCTTTACCTGAGAAGCCGTCCTCCCTCCTCCTTCAGACCTTCTCTAGGTCCTCTTTGGTCCCTTTCTAATAGGCTACCTCATACTCAGAGTAGCTCTTGTCAGAGGAACGTAAAGAAGCCTGTCTCTCCCCTCAGTTTGGACTCTGTATCTTTCTAGTGTGATGATGTTATATGTCCCAGAGTGGCTAGCACTCAGCTCCTTTTGGGCTCCTGAAGCCATATTTTGGTCTAAGGTTCCATGACTGTCTAAAAAGGGATTTTTCTCTCTTAGTCACATCCTGGTGTCCCCATTTGTCCTGATTTTTGGCTTTATCTTCCTCCCATCACTGTTTGTGTTATTTGTATCCAAATCTATATTGGGTGGTTTTGGGAAACCTTTGTTCTTGGGGGAAGGGACAGGGAAAAGGATGAGGAGGCAACCAGATAATTCTGTGGAGGGAGAGCACTCCAGGCAGAGGGATGAGCAGGTGCAAAGGTCCCGAGGCCACCACAAGCTTGGTATGTACTGGAGACTCAGCAAGGAGGCTGGTGTGTGTGTGTGTGTGTGTGTAAGAGAGAGAGAGAGAGAGAGAGAGAGAGAGAGAGAGAGAGAGAGGGAGAGAGAGAGAGAACATGAACTAAGAGGAGCAGGCAAAGATCCTGAAGATTCTCAAGGACCTGAAGACCAACCACAGCAACCCTTGGAAGATCCTTACCCCAGAGAGGATGGGTGGGTAGTTAGAACTTTTTGCTTTGTAATTTTGTTCTATATGTGTGTTGATGAATTCAAAAAAAAGCAGAAGACAGGACTACACCTCTCCCCACCCCCCACTCAACCAGGGCATTACATCTTCCCTTTGCACATGGTGGGATTGCGCAGGGAAACTTCCTAGCGGGGTCCAGATTTCCTTCTTGCCCAAGGGTAGAGAGAAGGAATTAGCCAGGGGAAGAACTCCGTTGGTATGGAGGCAGGGTTGATAAAGGCCAGGTAATACTTAGAGCAGAGTAGCCAGTAAGAGGAGCCTGAAGACACAAAGTTGCGGAGAAACCACAGAGGCCAAGCACATGTGTTCTGAGGATGGGGCAGCTACTGACCAGTGGCTACTTTGTTCCCAGGGAGTGGAGATTAAACTTCTTCCCTCTCCCTGTACTCTCACATGGGCAAGCGCTGGTGCCTGACTCTCGGCACCCTCCCCACTCCTGCCACAGACTAAGGCATTCCATCTGCTCCGACTTCACTGAGCTTATTTCGATCTGAGTTGCTGGGGGTTAAAAAAAAAAAAAACAAACTGAAATCCAAAATTAATTCATTCTGAGGCAGAATCTCACAATGTAGCCCTAGCTGCCCTGGAACTCTTTATGTAGACCAGGCTGGCCTTTAGTTCACAGACATCCCTAGTGGTGGCTTTAAAGGTATGTGTCACCATGAGTCTTTCCTGAGTTTGGATAGTATATTGGGCAGTTGTTCTCTGTCCCTGTCCAAATCGGTGGCAGGTACTCTTTGACCCTGGTTCTGCTCTATAATGTGGCAGGTGTAATGGGCTTACTTCTGGGTTGGAGGCAGAGGGTCTGGACATCTGGGAGATGGCAGGGGACACAGACAATGACGGAGGCAAGAGATGCAGGTCTCAGGCTGAGCGACTGTTGAGAACAGTTCTGTGTGGATGGCTGACCCTTGACTGCTCTCACTTTATTTCCTCTGTTGTGGCCATGTCACTGTCTCTGTTTCTTGAATCCAGGGCCTGGTCCTGCCTCAGGGTCTTTAGACTGGCTGTTGACTCTGGCTCGAATGTCCTGTTTTGCTTCTTTGTCTTCTGCACTTAAAATGTTGCCTTCTCAAGGAGTTTTTATTGACCATTGTTTATCTGTCTGTTTCCTTTCTCTTTTCCCCTCTTTCTTTATTCTTCCCTTTCATCCCTTCCCTCTCTTCTTTGTGTGTGTGTGTGTGTGTGTGTGTGTGTGTGTGTGTGTGTGTCTGCAAGCACAGGGGGAGGACAAACTCAAGTGCCCTTCCTCAGGAGCCATCTTTCTTTTCTGAGACTGGGCCTCTCACTGGGATCTGGTGCTTGCCAATTAGGCTAGGCTGGCTGGCCAGCAAGTCCCAGGAATCTTCCTTTGTTTTTGCTTCGCAAGTTCTGGGATCACAAGTGCACACCCCTTGGCCTGGCTTTCTTTTTAAAAAGTGCTTTCTGGAGATAAAACTCAGGCCATCCTGTTTGTGGCTTACACTTTATTGAGAAGCCATTTCCTCTAACCTAGGTCTTTCAAATGCAGCCTCTGGGCTCCTTTGGATCCCTCTTCACTTTCTCCTCCAGGCCTTATTCTGTCCTCAGGACTAGCTGCTGACTGATACAATGAAACAAACTGATTAACAAAAAATTAGTATGTATCTCTCCCCCATGCTTTTAAACACATGAACTCCTGAGTTAGCTATACTCAGTTCCCTGTGGAGATTCCCACGTGTAGATCAGTATCTCGAGCATGGCAGGTACCAAAAAAAAAAAAAGAAAAAAAAAAGATGACAGGCATCCAGGTACTTGTGGATACAGCCTAAGTAGAGATCAGGCTGAATGTTGACATGAGGCTCAGTTTGAGTAGAGGTTTATAAGACAGATAAGCTCACCTTCTGGGTCTCAGCTTTCTATTTCCTCCTTTATGATCTTGAGTGATCCTGTGCCTCAGTTTCCCCAGCAATCTGCAAGATGATAGAAGCAACCAGTCCTCAATGGACAGCTCAGCTGTGGCTTTCTGGAGACGTAGGTAGAGACCAGAAGGACTTAGGGATGAGTCTTATTTAGTCAGAGATTCCTGGACCTCACATCCAGAAACAGAGCATTTAAGATTTTTCTGTGTATGTGTGTGTGTGTGTGTGTGTGTGTGTGTGTGTGTGTGTGTGTTTCCAGAAGCAGTCTGAGGATGTGGCGATTTCCTTTATTTTGGTTGGTGTAGGCCTCTCTGGGAGGTACATTTTGAGCTGAGGCTGGATTTGGAGCTGGCCATAGACACTGCTAGTCAGGGTTCTCTAGGGTGGTGGTTCTCAACCTTCCTAGCGCTGTGACCCATTAATACAGTTTCTCATGTACTGGTGACCCCGCGCCACCGTAAAATTATTTCACAGCTGCCTCATAACTGTGATTTTGCTTCTGTTATGAATTGTGATGTAAATATCTGATGTATGATCACTGTGGGGGTCAAGACCCACAAGTTGAGGATTACTGCTCTAAAGGAACAGAACTTAGAGAAAGAATGTATCTTACAAAGGGGATTTATTAGGTAGGCTCGCATAACATACACTGGGCAGTCCAGTAGTGGCTACCTGCACACCGGAGTGGGTGACAACTCAGTAGTTGCTCAGTCCTAGAGGTTGGGTGCCTCAGTTGTCCCAGTTTGTCACTGAAGGCCTGAAGGATTCTCGGAGAGTCTTCAGTTTCTAGTGTGGCTAGAAAGTCAAAGGAGATAGGTTGTAGTGTTAGTATAGGTTGGTGGCAGCAGAAACAGCAACAGTAGATGCACCCACCAGCAGCCAGTGAAGACAAGTAGGCAAAAGAAGTCCTGTTTTCTCCCCAGACCTCTTTATATCTAGGCTGCCATCAGAAGATGCTGTCCACACTGCGGGAGGGTCCTTTCCCTTTAGTTAATTCTCTCAGGGGATACCTTCAACTGATCCTTAGAGGCACATCTCTTAGCTGATTCCATAATCTGATCAAGTTGACAACCAAGATTAGCCATCAAGGTGGGAACTGGTGCACTTACTACCTTCTTAGGTAGCCCTATTCTAGGGGACGAGACAGGTGCCTGGGCAAGTAGTTGCAAGGCAGAGTAATCCTAGCCCAGCAGAGGCACTGCAGTCCCTAGAAATGATGAATCCCCTAAGCCAGCGTGGGAATCCTGGAAGGCTTCTTGGAAGCAGTTGCCGGCAGTTTCTCACCTGCAAGGTCAGCTGGGTCTCAGACAGTGGTGACAGGAAGACTCCGCTGGAGGGAGCAGCCCAGCCAAAGACCTGGCATCATAGGTCGGCCCGGTGTGCTGTTTCTAAAGTTTGAATGGATCTTCGGAATCTGTGGACCTAGAGTGAGAACCGCAGAGTCAAGGAGATCAGTGGGGCTGGGTGGAGTGGTAGGAAGAACTAGGTAACTATGGAGACCTTAATTGACAGGCCAGGAGCCATAAGAAGCCCTCAGGTTTGTGGTCAGAAGAGATAGGTTGGGGCTATGAGCTGCTATTGGACTGATGTAGGAGGGCCAGAGTGGATGCCTTCTTTCTTGCTGCTACCATCAGTGAGTATCATACCTCTGAACCTTTAAGGCTATGATATTTTCACTGGGGACCCACTTTTTGAGCTATATCATTGGCAAGGACCCTCAGCCCACCCATTCAAGCTAAAAGAAAGACATGTTCCCTGTGCCCACGGCTGTTCTTGTCTCCACAGGGTATTGCCACAAAGCCTGTGACATCTGGAGGGCCACCTACAGATTGGTGTCCTTCACTGCAGCTCTCCTCTCTGCTTCCTTCTCTCGGTACAGGGTCAGAGGCAGCATAGATGCTGTTATATTTTTAGAACAGACAAGCCTGGGATTGGAGAGATGGCTCACCTGTTAAGAGTGGATGTGGTTCCTATGGCAGATCTGCCTCCCAGCACCTCTCAGTTGGCTCACAACCCCTGTAACTCCAGTTCCAGGGAATCTGATGCCTGCTTCTGATGTTTTCATGCACTTGCATTTATGTGTACATAACCACACATAGACATATATATTACATATAATTAAAAATAAGTCTTTAGTAAAAGTGAAACAAAAAGCAGCAACCACCCCAGGCATGGTAGCACAGGCCTTCTATCACAGGTACTTTGGAGCCAGAGGCAGGAGGATTGTAAACCCAAGGCTAGCCTAGGAAATTCAGTGAAACAGTTTCTCAAAACAAGCAATAAAAGAGGCTGGGAATATAGCTCAGTGACGGAGCACCTGCCTAGCACCTCCCAGTGAGGGCATGGAGGTATGGCTCAGTGCTAGGATGCTTGTCTAGAACCAGTGTGGTTAGGGGTTCTAGTACACACACACACACACACACACACACACACACACACACACACACACATCTAAAACCAAATCAAACAAGATTACAGCAGTAGCCACTTGCCTCAGCAGCTCCAGGATGGAACTTGATTTTGTTTTACTGTGTTTGTTTTTATGGCCACGTTGCTCTCCTTGCACAGATGCTGGTTTGCTAAGGGAGGAAGGGAAAGTCTCTTTGAAAATAAACAACAGTCATGTGACTTTAATGACCTAGAGGCACCCTAGGACATTTGGCAGTAGGTGAGTCCATTTGTAATATGAATACTTGTTCCATGTGGCTTCTGGTTCTAATACAGAGAATTTAACCAAGAATGGTTGAACTGGGGATACAGCTCAGTTGGTAAAGGGCTTGCCTAGCATACATAAAGCCCTGGGTTCAACTTCAAGCAGGGTGGTGCATGCCCCTATCTCAGCATTCAGGATACGAGGGCAGAATGAGAAGTTCAAGATCACATTTGGCTGCATAGGGAGGATAGGATAGTCTGGGATCCAGGAGACCATATCTCAAAACAAATAAACAAAAGCCCAAAGAACCCCTCAAAACTCCGATAATAGCAAAACTTTTAAACAAGCAAACAAACCAACCCAAACTCTTAAAAACTTAGAAACTGGGGGTGTTGGTGCATGCCTTGGGAGGATGAGGCAAGAGGATGGCAAGTTTGAATGCATGCATGCACACGCGCGCGCGCACACACACACACACACACACACATACACAGAGAGACAGGCACACATGCATGCATGGATGCATGCACGCTTGGGAGTGGGGAAGAGTGAGGGAGAGAATATGAGGATGGGGGTCTCTGAGATGGCTCAGTGAGTAAAAGTGCTTGTTGCTCATCCTGAAGACCGGAGTTTGATTCCTGGGGCGCACTCAACACCGTAGAAGGAGAGAACTGACTTCTCAAGGTTGTCCTTTGATCTCCACATACACACGTGGCATGTATCCATGCATAAATGCACAATAAATAAATTATAAATAATTGATCAAATAAATAATTTAAAAACAGAATAGCGTTCTGGGATATAGCTATGTGGTAAAGTGCTTGCTTAGCATACAGCCCTGGTTCCATGCCCACCCCTACCCCAAATGTATACAGTATAGTAATCACATAAACGGGCAGCACAGGCTCCCATTATCATTGTGTTAGTCTGCTTTCTGCTAGGTGTACTTTGCCTGAGACTTCCAGAAGTTCCAGTTTATGACTGGGTGGGTATTTGGTATTCTTGTTTTTGAAGGTGGGGGGTAGATGGTAGAGTCTAGGCCCAGCAGCCATGTGTAGAAAAGAAAAGAAGTGTAGTGGTGGGATGGCTTAGGGGGACATGTCTGCACAAGAAATGACGAGGCAGTGTTGGATATGTGAATTTGGTCTTGACAGGGAAATCTGGAAATTCATGGTGTGGATGGGCTGAACATCACTTCTGAGCGGGTGAGCTTCCTCAAGGTCAGTGACAACAGATCAAAGACTAGCATGATTTGAGGACAGAGGAGAAGAAGACAGCCTGGATTGGAGCTGGAGTCGCTGAGAGGTGGTGAACGAGCAGGTCGAGGTTCTTGGAAGCAGTCATAGATAGATGCCTTGTTAAGGGCCATAAACCCTGGGCAAGGAATCTGGTGAAAGGTGAGGCCCTTAGTGTAGGGAAGAACCGTGAAGAAGTGTACTTACCTTCCAGCTGGCCATGGTGGCACACGTGTTATCACAGCGCTCAAGGGGCTGAGACAGGAGGAAATCAGCCTTGAGGCCACAGAGACCCCCCCTCTCAAAACAAAGAAATGGTCACTGAGATGGCTCAGCAGGTAAAGCAGTTTGCTGCCAAGCCTGACAATCTGAGCTTGGTCCCCAGAGTCCACATGGTGGAAGAAGAGAATGGATTCTTAGAGATTGTCCTCTGACCACCACGTAAGTGTTGTGGCCCAAATGCTGAGTGCCAATAAACCAACAAACAAATAAATTAGTAAAAACCAAGCAAGCAGCCAAACCAACCAACCAACCAAACAAACCTTTGTTTCTTTTCTTATTTCTTTAAAAATTAATTTTGTTTTCTATTATTTGTGTGGCTGCGCGCGCGCGCACACACACACACACACACACACACACAGACTTGTGGAGCCCAGAGGTAAACTCTGGGTATTTTCTGCAGTTGTGCCCCCTACACCCCCCCTTTTTTTTTTTTTTAAAAAAAAACTAGATCTCTCACACTGCCACACCTGGCTGTTATGTGGGTGCTGTTTAGCAGAGGATGACTTTGAACTTCTTAGCCTCCTGCTTCTATCTACTGGTTTCAGAACTATAGTCTGTTTCCTAGGAGAACCTGGGTAACATGGACCTCACAGGCCCACAGTAAGGATTTACATCATATGGACCAGGCACTGGGTCAATGCTTTCTTCAAGAGTTCTTTTCCCCTCTCCCAATCATGCACGTGTAAAGATCAAAGGACAACCATTGCCTTCCGTGACCGAGGCAGGGTGTGGGGTGACTACTAGGTGAGCCATGAGTTTCCCCAGAACGTCCCGTGTTAATGAAGCAGTGCTGAAATTGTAGACACCTACTCACACTCTTGGCTTTATAGGGGTGCGGGGAATCCAAACCCAAGGGCTATGTTATTGCAGTAAGAGCTTTACCCATTGAGCCATCTCCCAACCTTTTAATTTTTTATTTTATTTTATTTAAGATTTCCTTTTTTTGAGACAGGTTTTCATGTGACTGAGGCTGGTTTCTACATTTCTGATTCTTCTGCCTCTACCTCTCCAGCTCTGGATAACAAGTCATCACCTCAGCTGGACTTATTTAGCACTGGGGATGGAACCATTATTTCATGCATGCTAGATGAGAGCTGTACCAACTGAGCCACATCCGCTTGGTCACCCCCCCCCCATCCTCTAGTCTTCTAGTCCTACCTACATGTGTGAGAGAACTTTTCGACATTGTCCTAGAAGCTGTTCAGGCTGTATACATTTTTAGTTTTTTAAAAAATTTTTGTTTTATTGTGTTTGGGTGCAAGTATGCCATAGCCTTCTCTCTAGTAGAATTTTCAGAGTCAGTTTTTCTACTTTCATCATGTGAGTCCTAGGGGTTGAACTCAGGGCTTCAGACTTGACAGCAAGCACCTTTACCTGCAGAGATACTTTGATGGTCCCTATACATTCTTACTTAATGATAAACTATGTAAAGCATAAAATGGACCTCCCCTCCCCTTCCCTGCCCTCTTCCTGTTTCTCCTCTCCTCTTCCTTCCCTTCTCTTCCTTTTTAGGAGTCAGGGTCTTGTTGTGTAGCAAATGCTAACCTGTAACTCATGATTTCCCTGCTTCAGCCTCCTGAGTGCTGGATTACAGGCATATGAATCTTCATTTGGCTCATTTCTGGCTCTGGCCGTTGTCTAGAGCAGTCTTGTCTGGTACCATGTTGTGTGATGATCATCATTGGCAGGCATAGTGACTGCCAGTCATATGTGGCAGTGAATGTGTATATATATATACATATATATATATGTATATATATATAAATATATAGCTGGTAAGACTGAGGAACTAAGTGTGTGTGTATTCTCACAAGTGTGTTGTTGGTGCACATGCATGTAGAGGTCAGAGGTCAGCTTCAAATGAATTCTTTTATTGTTCTGCATTTTTTTTTTAAGACAAGGTCTTTCACTGGAGCTTACCAGTTTGGCTAGATTGACCAGCTGGCTAGCCCTGAGATATGCCTGGTTCTGATCTCCAGGGCTAGGATTATAGATGCATCTGTCATGCCCAAGTATTCTGTGGGTTCTGGGAAGTGTGTGTGTATGTATGTATGTATGTATGTATGTATGTGTTACTGGGGATGGAACTTAGAGCCTGGAGTGTGGCAAGCAAGAAAGAGCTCTACAGCTGAGCTAACCAAGTCCCCAAGACAAACTGGTTTAACTTGAAATAGCCTCGTGCTTTTGGGAGGCTGAGGCAGTAAGATTGAGAGTTTGAAACCACCCTGGCCTCCATAATAAATTTCAGACTAACCAGGGCTAAGTTGCAAGACTCTATCTCTAATTAATTAATTAATTAAATTAAAAAAACTGCACAAGGACTAGAATTTCTAGGTATTATTGTTATTATTATTGTTGTTGTTATTATTATTAGTGATGCTGGCGATTGAGCCCAGGGCTTCCTGAATATTAAGCAAGTGTTCACATTTAGCCTCGCCCCAGCTTATTACTAGTGGATTCTGGGTAGTTTCTTTACCCCTGAACACATTCTTTAGTTTAGTCTCTACTGGAACTTGCCATTCTTCTGCCTCAGCTTCCCTTTTAGCTCTATTTTCTGGCATGCTGCATCTCTCCCAACTCAGGTAGTGTTTTTATATTTTGCCTGAAACATATCATTAGCATCTGTGAGTCTGATGAGGCTGCCTCTGTCATTACCCCAAACTGAACTGTGTTGGTGGTTTTCCATTACATAAATTAGAAATGGGGTCATTAGTATCTCCCTGCATTTTGCTTTGTTTTTTTAATTCTTTGATCTACCCACACCAGACAGCATAACTTACTCTTCTCTCCTGTCATCTCTGACTAACTTTGGGTAATTTTTGTTAATTAGAGCAAATAATTTGGTTGAACTACCTTAGCCACCTTAACCATTTTAAGTGCTCAGTTTGGCATTCCTAATTTATTCACATAGCTGTGCCCCAGTTTACAGAATGTTTTCATCTTGCACAATTCAAGCAGTAATCATTAAACATTAACTTCTCAATTCTCCCTCTTCCTTGCCAAGCTCTGGCAACCTCTAGTCCGTGTGTGTGTGTGTGTGTGTGTGTGTACATGTGCATATACGTGCATGTATAGGTCAGAGGTTGACAACAGACATCAGTTGTCTTCCTCAATTGTTCGTCTAGTTTTTTTAACACAGGGTCTCACACTGAACCTAGAGCTCACTGATTCAGCTAGATTGGCTGACCAGCAGGCCCTGTCTTTCTCTCCACTTCTCCAGGGCTGGGATAGCAGGTGTATGTTGACATGCCTGATTTTATTATTTAGGTACTGGGGATACCCTTCAGGCCCTCATTTTTTAAAAACGATTTATTTATTTCTATTTTGTGTACATTGGTGTTTTGCCTGCATGTATGTCTGAGGTGTCAGATATTGGAGTTACAGACAGTCGTGAGCTCAGGCCCTCATTCTTGCATAGTAAACTCTTTACCCACTGAGCCATGTCCCCAGGCCTCTGTCCTTTTGACTGCTCCAGGGACCTCCTGTCATTGGAATCATGGCAGTGTTTGCCTTGTCTTCTTTTACTCACTTAAAAGCCTCCAAGGTTCATCCAAGGCCGCAACTTTCTCCCCTCCTCAATTTTCCTGTGGCATCTTAGAGTGGGGAACCCTAAGATTTCTGTCCAAGTGCTGCACGTCAAGATTGCTTCTACTAGGAGAGAAGGAGGGGCTCCAAAGGGAGCTTTTCAGGGGAGGAATGAAGATGCTCATTTTCATGACAGAGGCAGTGATGTCATGGGTTTTGATGTATGTCAAAGTACATCAGAGTGTACTGGGAGTGCATGCCTTAATCTCTCAACACTTGGAAGGTGCAGGCAGGAGAAGCAGGAGCTTAGGGGTTGTCACAGTTACATAGTGGGTTTAATGTCATCTGGACTATACTGAGACCTTTCTCACTCCCTCTTCCAAAATAATGTGTGTGTCTGTGTAAATAACCACAAATTTTAAGCACATAGTTATTGTGTTTTCCTTTTCTTTTTGATGTTTCAAGACAGAGTTTCTCTGTGTAGCCCTGGCTGTCCTGGCATTCTCTCTGTAGACCAGGCTGGCCTAGAACTCAGAGATTGCCTGTCTCTGCTCCCTGAGTGCTGGGATTAAAGGCGTACGTCACTACCAGCTTGTGTTTTTCTTTTTTATTTATTTTTTTTCCTACCTTTCTCCCTCCCTTTCCTCTTCCTTCTCTTTTCCTTTCTCCTTTTAACTCCTCCTTTTTGCTCCCTTCCCAGGCCATCACACTGTAGCCTAGGCTTGCCTGAAACTTACCATCCTCTTGACTTAATTGTTTCCAAGTACTGGGATGACAGACCTGCCCGTCATCTTCAGCTGTCCTTGAATGGCTCTGCTCTCACATACCATGATGCTGGGACCCCTGGAGAAATGCTACTGTGTGGGGACCCAGACCCAGCCATGTTCGTTCCAGGTCTCATGGAAGTGGCGGTGGGGTGAGGTGGTGGTGGTGGGTGCTTGGAGGGCTGACTTTTAAGTCGGGGTGTTAGGTTTCCAGATTTGTGATGAACTATCTGAGATAGCTAACTTTGAAGGCAGAAAGGTTTGTTTTGGGATCTCAGTTTCAGAGGTCGTAGTCCCTGGCTTGTAATGAGGCTGAGCAGACTGCTCACCTCATGGGGTCCAGAGAAGATGGATGAAGGGGAGAGAGGAGGACGGAAGTGAAGAGACAGGGAGAGAGAGAGAGATATAGAGGAGAGACGGAGGGAGAAGTGACGCCCAACGTTTGCGGGAGAATTGTCTGTATTCTGTCAATCATATTTTAATAAAATGCTGATTGGCCACCCAGGCAGTATAGGCAGAAAAGCCAGACAGAAAGTAGGGGTGGAGCAATGAAAACAGGAGAATTCTGGGAAGCAGGGAAGTTCCTCTGCCACTCCTGCGCAGACCACCGAAGAGGTAGCATGTAACTTGCCCAGCTGAGAAAGGTACGGAGCCAATGTGGCTAATGTAGATAAAGA
The DNA here is from genome assembly GCF_982192425.1 of Myodes glareolus. Classification (NCBI taxonomy): domain Eukaryota; kingdom Metazoa; phylum Chordata; class Mammalia; order Rodentia; family Cricetidae; genus Myodes; species Myodes glareolus. The sequence continues at coordinate 93,061,538 of NC_142027.1, read as the reverse complement.
TAATGGAGTAACATAAGTTATAAGAGTTAACAAGAAGCCTGACCTAATGGGCCAATCAGTTTATAACCTTATGGAGTCCTGTGTGTGATTTTCTTTGTTGCTTGCCGGCTGTTGGGGTACTGAGAGGGACAAAAACCCCAACAAGCCGGCCCCCTCATGTTACAGAGAAGAGGCAGAGAGGAAAGAGAAGGAGGGGGAAAAGAGGAGGAAGGAGGGAGGATACAGAGAAACAGAAAGATAAAGATAGATAGATAGATAGATAGAGAGGGGGAGAGAGAGAGAGAGAGAGAGAGAGAGAGAGAGAGCGTCCCTTCATCAGTGACCTGCTTCTTTGTTGCCACATCTAGGTTTCCATTGCTCTCAGTAGTGCATTAAGCTGCGAATCCATGGGTGACTCAGTTTTCTTATGAGCCTAGAGTGCTCACGATCCAATTACATTCAGCAGCCTTCCTCGCTGAATGCTGACCCGCTAGGGACCTAGCCCTCAACACGTGTACTTCTGGGGAATATTTATAATCCAGATCCCCACAGGAGGAAAGTTCACATGATCCAGCAGTCAAAAGAGACAAAGGGGTCATGTGTGGTGGCACAGGGCCCTCTCTGCACGGAAGGGCCGAAGGAACTAAGCAGGGCTCACACCTGGCTGCGGGGTGGCTACTTTGCCTGTGGTCCAAAACTTGTGGGGTGGCGAGGAGTGAGCCGAGTCGAGAAGGACGAAACGTAGGTTGACTTGCAGATGCCTGAAGGATCTGTTGCACTAAGACACTTAATTTTTTTTTTTAACCTTTACTTTTATTTTGTGTGTATGGGTGTTTTGCTTGCATGCATGTCTGTGCACCGTGTATGTACAGTGCCCACAGTGGCTAAAAGAAGGCACCAGATCCTCTGGAGCTGGAATCACAGATGATTGGGAGCTGCCATGGAGGTGCTGGGAATTGAACCTGGGTCTTCTGAAAGAACAGCCTCTCTCTTAATGAATGAGCCATCTCTTCAGCACCTCACTAAAAAATCTGAAACTCAATATGTGATGCCATTGTGTCTGTGTGGGCACACCGGTGTCACAGTGCCCATGTGGAGGCCTGAGGACAATTGAGGGGTTAGTGCCCCCTTTCCACTCAGCAGTTGAACTCAGGTCATCAACTTCATGGCAAGCCAGAGGGCTTGCTGAACCATCTTGCTATCCTGTTTTTTATTTTTATTGTGTTGAAGCAAAGTCTGGTGCAGCATGAACTGCCCTCAAGCTGTTTAGTCAAGGGTAGTCTTGAACTTCTGATCCTGCTGCCTCTACTTCCCACCAGTAGGGCTGGCAATTGTGTGTCACCATTCTTACGGAGTGGAGTGCTTGCTGGGCATGGAAACCAGGGCTTCTTGCGTTCTGGGGAATTGCTCTACCAACTAAGCCACAGCCTGCGCCTCTTTTTCTTTTTTCTTTTCAAAATACAGTTCAAGCTGCTGACCTGGAACTTGCCTTCTTCCGGTCTCTGCTTTCTAAGGGCTGCGATGACAGATGTGTACCACACCCAGCTCCTAACATTAAACTTTAGAACAGTTTTTGAAAGTGTGTGTGTGTGTGTGTGTGTGTGTGTGTGTGTGTGTGTGTGTGTTCCAGTCCTCCAAGCAAGGGGGTCTGAGACGTTTTGTGCGCCTTCTGAAACAATGTTTCACTGCCCCTTTGCTGGCTTCCGCTGGAGGTTTTCTTCTCTCCCAGCAGGAGATCCCTGGGGGAATTCCAGTTTCTTGGGGCCCATTGTTTCAATAGTCTGATACCCGGAAGTGAGGAACACAAGTTTCTGTTCGGAGTATGCTCATCTCTGTCCATTGGGACTTTCAGAACAGTAAGGCTCAAACTTAAATACACAGGCCCCTGTTAGGCATGGCAGAGTAGGGCTTTTAGCTCCTTCATCCACTCCCCTTGCCTTTCCTTTCTCTCCTCCTCCCTCTCTCCTCAGCTTAGCTGGCCCCTCCGTTGGGCCCTTCAGCACAAAGCCCTGGTTTCTCCCTTCTTGCATACAGGGATATTTTTAGTTAGTAAGAGGGATTATCAGCTGAGTCCCAGGTGGCAGGGGCCTGGCTGGGAGTAGGGCCAGCTAGGCTTCAAAGAGCAAGCAGGCAGGGGAGTGTGGGGGTGGTGGTGGGAGGTGGGGGTGGCCTGGGGTGGGGAGGAACTCAGGGGTAGGAGGGCCTTGAAGATACTAAAAGCTGAGACTGAACATGCTGGCCCAGCCACCTACGCTGACTCTCCCATTGACCTCACTCACATTAACTTGCCTTGTGGGCTGCTCTGGCTCAACCCAGCTTGAGCACAGGAGCCAGACTTTAAGGGAAGGACAATGGAGGTCAGGAGGGTTTCCAGGCAGAGTGAGTCTGCTGGGAACTGCTTAGGAATCATCTTGAAAGCCTGTAGTGATGCGTACCATCTATCCTAGCCCCGGGGAGGCAGAGACCGGGGGATTTTGAATGCCAGCACATCCTGGGTTGCTTAGGGAGACCCTGAATTTAAGAACCAGGAGCTAGGGTAGGGTGACCCAATTATGAGCGCTTGCCTAGCATGTGAGGGGCCGTGGGTCCTGTTCCAGCACTGCAAAAATGATAGTAATATTTTTCATGTCAGGTGTGGTGATATATGCCTATTAGCATTTGAGAGGTGGAATCAAACTGGGCAAGATTATATCTTTTAAAGCAAGGGTTGGGGATATGGCTCAGCAGTAGAGCTGATACTCCTACAGCGAGGAGCTGGAAGTGTATTGCTAAGCCCAAGAGAGTCTTTATCTAGAATTTACCAGGGGACTGGGCCTGCCTATGATCCTCCAATAAGAGGGTGGAGGCTTGGTTTGGCAGTAGAGAACAGGCTTAGAATCCATCATTGTGAGTCTGAGAGTGTGACTTGGTGGTGGAATCCCTTCCGAGAAATCCCCCAATGAGGGACTGGGGTCACGGCTTAGTGGTAGAGTGCTAGTTAGGGCCGGGGATGTGTCTTACTGGGGAGCATTTGCCTAGCCTGGTCAAAGCTCTGGGTTCCACTCTCAGAACTGGGGATGGGGGTGGGGAAGGGGCATGAAGAAAATCATCCAAGGCCTCAGTGCTGACTCAGTGTGCAAAGGGCTTGAGTTCAAGTCCCCAGCTCTCACGGAAATGCCTGTAATGCCAGTGCTGGGGATCAGAGACAGGAAGCTCTTGAGAGCTCACTGGTTAATCAGTCTAGTCAACTGGCAAGCTGTAGGGCCAGTGAGAGACTCTGTCTCAAAAAATAAGCTGGAAAACAAGTTAGGAAGATAGCCACTATATCTGGGCCCCACATGTATGTGTATGGGCCCATGAACTTGTACATGTATGCATATACTAACTTGTTGCACGAATAATAAAAACCCAGAGACAGATATTGGGGTTCAAGATGGAGATCAGAAAATCAAAGCAGTCAAGCCATTGGAGAGATTTTACCTCTCCCAAGGCTCAAACAAAGGGGCAATCTTGCAATGGTCTCCACCAAACTCAGACTCCACACTCCTGTGAGTTCCTGTCTCTTCCCCTTTATATTTCTCTCTCCACCCAGCCATATCGCTCCTGTCTCCACCTCTCTAATACTGGGATTAAGGGCGTGTGACTCCCTAGGATTGGGATTAAAGGTATGAGTCACCACCACCTAGATCTGGATCAATCTTGTATAGCCCAGGGTGGCCTTGAACTCATAGACATTTGTCTGCCTCTATCTCCCAAATCCTGTGATTAAAGGTGTGTGCCACTGCTGCCTGGCCTCTTGTGGCTTAGCTTTGCCCTCTGATCTTCAGGCAAGCTTATTTATTAAAACAGAAATTGTATACCACTATATACACCACACCACAAAGAATCTTCCAGAAGCTGCCGTATACCAGTGACTTCTCAGTCTTTCACAGACCACCAGTTTTCTCTCTGGTGACCATTATTGACACTGCCACTTGTGCTCATACCGCTCTAGGCATCATTCCCAACCTCCCAGTCCGCCCGGAAGGGACCATTGTGGATCCCATTTACAGATGGGGAAGCTGAGGCACAGAGCGATTAAGTCATCTACTACCAAGGTTACATAACTGGAACATGACCGAGCCAGAAATTAAACCAACCAAGATGAAATGCTTATGAATAGTGGCCACCTATGTCCCACCTCCACTCCATTCTAGCCCTCATTATAACCCACTAAAGAAGGGATTTGCTGTACTCAGTTTTCAGATTGGCCATAGCAGATATGAGGAGATGGAGCTGAGTTTCAAAAGAAAATGTGAAAACTGAGGAACCCTGAAGCCCTTCATCTTACTGCTGCTTAGAATCCCCCAGCAAGGAGCTGGGAGTTTTGACTGAGATTTCTGTCTCTTCTGGACAGGTGGTGGCTGGGGGTGTTGACCAAGATTTCTGACCCTTCTGGATAGGTGGTTCAGTCCCAAAGAAACACATAGAGGTCTACATTAATCATAAACTGGTTGGCCTATTAGCTCAGGCTTCTTATTAACTAATTCTTACATCTTATATTAGCCCATAATTCTTGTCTGTGTTAGTCACGTGGCTTAGTACCTTTGTCAATGAGGCATTCTCATCTTGAGTACTTTGCATCTGGGTGGCAAACTGATTCTCTCTTCCCAGAATTCTCCTGTTCTCATTGCCCAGCCTCTATTTCCTGCCTACTTGATCCACCTCTACTTCCTACCTGGTCGCCCCACTTATACTTTCTGCCTGGCTACTAGCCAATCAACATTTTATTAAAATACAAGTGGCAGGGTACAGACCATTGTCCCACAGCATGGGGCATGGCTCAACTGTAGAATTTAGAGTTTTGATACTGGGAAAGACAATATCCAGATTCTCCCAGGAGCCTCCAGGGCAAGCCAGCTGGCCCATTGATTTGAGCCTAGTGAGACCCCATTTGGAACTTTTGATCTACAGAACTGTCAGATAACCAGTTTGCAAGAGTAGCTGTAGGAAGCCAGCCTAAGCATCATAAATTTGGCTAATTTTGAATTTTATATTGATAGCATTTTGTGTAGACAGTGTGTGTGTGTGTGTGTGTGTGTGTGTGTGTGTGTGTAAGTCTTTCTGTGCTTTGAGGAGAGAAGGGGAAGGGTGCCGAGGGACAAACTTGAGTTTAGATAGCATTTTGTGTAGACACACCTGACCTCTGTTGATTTTGTTATTCTTTTCTTGTTTGTCAATGAAAATTTGATTTTTCTTTTTTAGTTAGTCTTACACAGCCTAGGCTGGCCTCAAACTCACCAGGAAACCAAAGGTCTCCTGCCTCTCATGTCTTGAGTGCTGGGATTGCAGGAACATGCTACCTCCTACTTTTGTGAGGTGTTTTGTTTTTATTTGCATGTGTAGTGTACATAACTCTGTATGCATGTTTACTTGTGTGTATGAGTGCACACATAAATGTGGGCATGTGCATATAGGGGCTCTTGGTTGATTTTATGCACCTTTCTAAATTCTTCTCTGTAAATGGAGACTTATTTTTGTTTCCCGGCCACCCAGACCCAAATAATCACACAAAAACTATATTAATTGCAACATTATTTGGCTAACGGCTCAAGCATATTCTTAGCTAACTCTTACATCTTAAGTTAACCCATTTCTATTATTTTATATTTTACCATGAGGTTTGTGGTTTGTTACCTCACATCTTGCTTCTTGGGCAGTTACATGGCATCTACCTGACTCCATCTTGTTTTTTCCTGCATTCAGTTTAGTTTTGCTGCCTGGGTATATTCTGCCTTGTTACAGGCCAAAGCAGCTTCTTTATTAACCAATGGTAATAAGACATATTCATAACATACAGAGGGGAATCTCACATCATCTCCCCATTTCTGTCTAAATAAAAAGGAAGATTTTAACTTTAACATAGTAAAATTATATGTAACAAAACAGTTATCAAGCAAGAATTATAGTTACAATATTTAGTACATTTACATTTGACAAATTAAGGAAAATACTTTATCATCTATCCTATCTTTGTGAGTCTAAAGTTTTATATCTAATTTATCTTTTGTCGTAACTAAAAAACTAATTATAACTATCTAATCTTCAACGCCATCACGACCCCAAGGATATAATATTACCTAAGTAAGCAGGAAGTGCATTGTTAGCAACTTCCAAAACTCTAAAATTGACAGAGACATCTTGCTGCCTGTACAGTCACCCTGGACAGCATACAGAGGGGAATCCACATCAGTTCATTACCTTACTCATCCATGCAAGGTCTTTTTCTGGACCTGAACTTGCTTTTTCAGTCCTTCTGATTAGCCAGCACACTCTCGGAAGCTCCTGCCTTCACCTCCTATGGGGGGGGGGGGTGTTAGCCATGCCCATTCTGGCTTTTATGTGGTTCATTCTATTAAATTTCATCTTGAAAGAAAAGAAAAGCAAAACAACTGCCCCCAACAAAACAAAATAAACAAAACCAAGCCAGTAGACATCAAACCTCAGTTAAGCGGATTCATCACTGTGACAAAGCATATATCAAACAATTTAATGGACAAAAGATTTATTCTGCGTTTCTACTTGGAAGGCATCATTACATCATGTGGAGGGTGTGGTGGAGCAGAGCAGTTTGAGACACTGTGGTCAGGAAGCAGATAAAAAGGATTAGAGGCAGGGCTCAGGCACAATGCAGCCCCAAGAATATGCCCCGCAACCTCCAAGTTTCCTACTTTTTTCTGTATTCTAACATTGGGGATCATCAAAGATGAACCACTGAGTCAGAACTTCCAGGATCTAACCATGGAAATGCTTTCTCAGACAAACCCAAGGTATTGTTTACTGACTTTTAAAAGATTTATTTATTTTTATGTGTGTCTTAGTCACTGTTCTATTGCTGTGAGGAAACACCATGGTCAAGGCAACTTATAAAAGAAAGTTTTTTTTTTCTGAAAAAATAAACATTAATTCAGAGAACAAATAGAACAAAGGGATCAAACAATAATAAAAGGAAAACACTGAAAGTCTACAGAATTAAAGAAAAATCCTTTGGTTTCTTATTAGTCAGATGATGCAATTGTACTGTGATTTTCTTTATGTCCAATTAAATATAAAATAGTAAGAAAAATATTGATCTGTAATGTTGAAATAGAAATATACTCCATACCTATTATTAAATGTGGTAAAAGCCAAATAAATGCATATATTTGTGAAAATTATTATAGGAAGTTACTTTAAACAAACAAACTCGTCCGTGTGCTTAGTGAAATGTCTGGAAGAGTACACACCCAACTCTAAGAAAGTCTTCTTAGAAAGAAGGAAGGAATCAGGGTCGCTGTAACAAAACAGAATGTCAGTGCTTGTTCTAGGTAATTCTTTACTGTTTGACTTTTTTTTTCCACATTTAGGCAGAAGAATTTTTATTTATTTTTTGTATTTAATTTTTATACTTTTTGTTTCACTAACATGTGGAATATACTTAATCCCTTAACTTCTTTAGTTGTTCCTGTTAGGCGATGACTTGCTAACCCGTTCTATATACTCTGCTGACACTCCCAAGTCCATTTCCATGTCCCAGTGAAAACAGGCCTGTTTCTGTGGCACACATGGTGCACTGTGTACTCTACATTAGTTGTTCTTACTCTCATCAAAGTAATTATAATCTCTACATCCAAATATGTCCAGTCATTATAGCCATGAATGACTTTTCTTAATGTTGCTGTAGCATGTCCAGCTCTTCTACCACTGCCTAATCACTCTTCTTTTCTAAAAATTGATTTTATTGAGATATACATTTTTCTTTACCCCCTCCTTTCTCCTCCCCTCCCCTTCAACCCTCTCCCGGGGTCCCCATGCTTTCTATTTACCCAGGAAACCTCGTCTTTTTCTACTTCCCATGTAGATTAAATCCATGTAAGTCTCTCTTAGTGTCCTCATTGTTGTCTAGGTTCTCTGGGATTGTGATTTGTAGTCTGGTTTTTCTTTGCTTTATGTTTAAAAACCACTTATGAGTGAGTACATATGATAATTGTCTTTCTGGGTCTGGGTTACCTCACTCAGACCCAAAAATATGGACCCAGAAAAAATATGATGTTTTCTAGATCCATCCATTTGCCTGCAAATTTCAAGATGTCATGTTTTTCTGCTGTGTAGTACTCCACTGTGTAAATGTACCACATTTTCTTTATTCATTCTTCGGTCAAGGGGCATCCAGGTTTTGGCTGGGACAAACAATGCTGCTATGAACATAATTGAGCACATGTCCTTGAGGTACCATTAAGCATCCTTTGGATATATACCCGAAAGTCCCAAAAGTGGTATTGCTGGGTCTTGAGGAACTAAAAGAAAGTATTTAATTGGGGCTTGCTTACAGCTTCAGAGGGTTAGTTCATTGTCACCATGGCAGGGAGTGTGGCAGCAGGTAGGCAAGCATGGTGCTGACCTGTAGGCAGAGGGACACTGGGCCTAGAGTTGGCATTCCTTCTCCAAAAGCCATAGCTTCTAATTCTTCTTAAAATAAAAGGTCCACCAACTAGGGACCAAACATTCAATATGAGTCTATGGAGGCGTTCCCATTCAGACCACCACAGTGTGTATGGGTGTTTTGCCTGCATGTATGTCTGCACACCACGAGTGCAGTGCCTGTGAGAACCACTAGAGCTGGAGTTGCAGATGGTCATTAGTTGCTGTGTAGTTGCTGTGCAGGAGGCGGGAATTGAACCCTGGTCTTCAGGAAGAGCAGTCAGTGCTCTAAACCACTGTGCCTTCTCTCCAGTATTCCTCTCTTCTGACATTCCTTCAAGTAAAATGCTCTGTGGCTCTGGATGCTCAGCCTCTTCCACTGTATACACACTTCTAGTTGAGTTGATCTGCACTTATCTGATTGTGTCTCCACAGCATGTTGTTCAGCTTCAACGAGTGGCTATGGCAGGAGAAGTACTGGTTACCACCCAACAACACATGGGCACAGCTGGAGGACCGAGATGGCCTGATGTTCGCCCACCCTCACCACATGCTTGCTGCCTTGCCAGTGGCTCTGGTCCTGGTGGCTGTGCGTATTGTCTTTGAGAGGTGAGTGCCATGCTGTGGCTGGTGGAGCCCTGCATTTGCATGCATGCGTGCATGTGTATGTGTACCATGTACATGCAGGTGCCCACGGGTCAGAAAATGGTGTCAGATTCCCTAGAGGTGGTTCTGAGCCACTTGGTTTGGGTGCTGGCATCTAAACTACATTCCTGGAAATGCAGCAAGTGCTCTTAACTGCTGAACCACCTCTCTAGCCCCTTGAACATCTTGTTTTCCTGCCTCTACTTCTTAAGTGTTTTATGATAGGCATCTGCTACCACTCCCAGTTCGTGCTCCGCAAGCATTCTGCCATCTCAGTCACATCTCCAGACTTCTGCAATTCTTCTAAGGTTGTGTTTCAAGGCAGAGCCCTTGGTCTATCTCAGGAGGATCCCATTTTAGGTTCAAGCCCTAACCAGAAGTGTATCTTGGTTACAGGCAGGCATATGGTCACATCCAGGTTTTTGCATGGGTGTTGGGGATTTGAACTCATGTCCTCATGCTTGTGTGGTAAATATCCTTACTGAACTATCTCCCCAGTCCCTTCATATACTTTTGAAGGCTCCTCTGCCATATACAACTCTATCTGCATGTCTTTGCTCAATTCTTGATGCCAATATATGAGATGGAACTACTCTTAGTCCCGCTTTACAAAGGAAGAAATGGAGATACCGAGCGCTTTAGTAACATGTCTAAGTAACATGTTCAGTAACATTTGTAGATCAGCTGGGTGTATAGGAATTGTGGGAAGCTCAGTTTAGATAGGCCTTGAAAGAAGGGGTTGCTTTCCCATAGGAGTTGGGAAAAATTGGGATGGGAGATGTCTTAATTAGGGTTTCTATTGCAGTGACAAGACACCATGACCATGGCAACTCTTATAAAGGAAAAGCTTTTAATTGGGGTGGCTTATATTTTCAGAGGTTTAGTCCATTATCATCATGTGACGTGGTGGCTTGCAGGGAAACGTGGTGCTGGAGAAGTAGCCGAGTGTCCTACGTCTTGCAGGCAGTAAGAAGTGACTGAGACACTGGGTGTGGCTTGAGCTTAGATGAGACTTCCAAGCCCACCCCCACATGACACTCCTCCTCCAACAAGGCCACACCTCCTAATGAACGGTACTGTGCCTGACTTTACCACTGGAGCCCAGATGGGGGTATTTTTCACATTTAAGTGGTGATCTTAGGCTGGGCATGGTGTTACATGACTGTAGTCCCAGCATTGGGAAGGCTGAGGCAGGAGGATTGCCAGTTTGAGCATAACCTGGACTGCATAGGGAGACTGTAGCAAGCAAGCAAGCAAGCAAGCAAGCAAGCAGACATGATAAGAGTGCTAAAGTGAGCCTGATCATAGCTTGGACTTCCCCATGTGGGGTAAGTACTCAACAGAGACTGGTCTCCCTTGCTCCACCACCATGGTATCTAACTGGAGTTCTTCACTAGATGGATCTAGGCCTCAGGTTTCTTTTTTAAAAAATTATTATTTTATTTTATTACTTAAAAAAAATGCCAATCCAAATTTCTACTTCCTCCCTTTTTTCACTTTCCTCCCACTCCCTCCACACACCCTTCCCCCCACCCTCTCCAATCCTAAGAGAGGGCAAGGCACCCTGCCCTGTGGAAAGTCCAAGGCCCTCCCCACTACATCCAGGTTGAGCAAGGTATACATCCAAAGAGAACAGGATCCCAAAAAGCCAGTACATTCAGTAGAGACAAATCCCAGTGCATCATTGGCCCCTCAGTCTGCCCCAACTGTCAACCAAATTCAGAGGGACTAGTTTCTTTCTTTCTTTTCTTTTCTTTTTCTTTTTCTTTTTCTCTTTTTCTCTTTTTTCTTTCGGGACTAGTTTCTTAAATGAGGTTTAGAATGCTAGAACCCTGGAGATGGCGTTCAATCTCCATTTGTGGTCTTGGGGCACCCTCTTGTGGGCAATGTGGGGACTGATTAGCCAGGTACTTTCCCTGCAGTAGGGTTTGCATGGTATCAGACTTAACCCGTGATGCCCCTCCCTTGAGGAGCCTCATGCAGGGAGACTGAGACTCAGAGGACTTTTGTTCTGGTTAAGGATGGATGAAGGAACCTGGGTTCCCTGTGAGTTGGCCTGAACATCCCTATCCTGAAGATGATGCTAGTCTCTTTTCCTAGGTTTGTTCCAGGGACTGTGGCTGAGAGAAGTGGTAGAAAATTTCCTTCCTGCGTGGGCGTTTTGACTGTGTGCTTCCACACCCTCTGTTCTGTAGATTTGAACCATACATGCTGATGAGGCTTGCCTGAGCCTCAGGTTCTCTCCAGTTCCTCTTGCTATGGTCACATCCCATTCATTTGAGTTCTACTGGGTTCTGTCTCCCTTGCACTCAGATTTGTGGCCTTGCCCCTGAGCCGGTGGATGGGTGTGCGGGATCAAATGAGGAGGCAGATGAAGCCCAACCCGGTGCTGGAGAAATACTTCCTCAGGATGGGGCAGAGACCTGTGGAGGTGAGCCCCCATATCCTCTTGACATCCGCATGGTGGTACCCTGGGACCTGGCAATGGAAGTCCTTTGTAGCACTTATTGGAGGTTGCACAGGGACCTTGAACTCACCCATAAGTGCCCCCTTCCTACATTCAATCTGAGTCCACAGATTCCCTGGTACATGAGACTCTACCCCTCATCTCCTGGGATGTGAGGCTCCACCTCTCCCCGCTGTGCTAAGACTAGCAGACCAGTCATATCCTCCTCAGGCTCCCTGTAGCTTGGAACCACATCTCTTCCAGCATGAGACTGCCCTTCCTAGTCTCAGTTCCCTAGGTCTTGAAGCCCCATCCCTCATGTCTTTCTGAGATGTGAGGGCACACCCCTCATCTCCCTGAGCCATGAGGGTCTGCCCCCTTTTAGGCTTCCTGAGTTATGAAGTCCCACCCTTTCTGGTCTCCCTGGGACCTGGGGAAGTGTTTTAAAGATATCAAAACTTGAATCTGCCCCTTCTTAGACTTTTTGAGACATGAGGCCCTGCCCCTTTTGGTCTTCCAGAGACTTGAAGGAATTATCCTTCTCAGGTTCCCCAGGGTTTGAAGCTCTGGTACTCACAGCCTTCCTGGGTCATAAGCCCCTGCACCTTTAGGTTTTTTGGGACTTGAGACCCTGATGATCCCAGACTTCTTGGGACTCAAGGTCATAGCCCTGCTAGGCTTCCTGGGATATGAATCCCCACATCTCTTAGTGTGGGACATCAGCCTTATGATCACTCACCAGACAGATTCTGGGATCACAGAAGAGTAGGTTTCTTCCCTGTTCTGGAGAGGGACAAGGTGTCTGTTCCAGTGGTTGGAATACTAGAAGCTGTCCTGTGACTCTGCTTCTATTCCCATCCTTGGTGGGGCTACCCAATTGGCTTGGTCTGGGCCAGGTTCTCTAGGGTAAGGTGCAAGTGAAGTCTGTGTATCCTGGCTGGGGATAGAGTAGCTTGTTTGTTTGTTTTTGTTTTTTGAGACAGGGTTTCTCTGTGCAACTCTGGCTGTCCTTGAATTTGCTCTGTAGACCAGTCTGACCTTAAGCTCACAGTCTGCTGGGCTCTGCCTCCTCAGTGCTGGGATTAAAGACATGCACCGACAGCCTGGCTGGCAGGTTAGCTTCTATAGAGCAGAGAGCTAAATGCCTGCCTGGGGTAGTAGCCTAGTCTGCTTTCTGTTGCCGTGCTCAACACTGAATGCAAGTTGGAGAAGAAAAGGTTCATTCCGAATCACACTTTCAGGTAACAGGCGATCACTGAGGAATGTGAGGGCAGGAAACTGAGGCAGGAATTGAAGCAGAGGCCATGGAGGAATACTGCTTACTAGTTTGCTACCTCTGGCTTGTACTCAGCCAGATTTCTTAACACAGCTCAGATTCATCTGTCTAGGGGTGATACCTCTCCCATCAGTCAATAATCAAGATAATTCACCAATGACATGGCCATAAGCCAAACTATTCTGGGCAGTATTGAGATGCCCTTTTCCAGTTGATTTTTGGTGGTGACAGTTTGACAATAAAAATTAAGCAGCAGGTAGGGTGAGACTCAACTCCCCAAGAGGCTGCAGGAAAGCCTGCCTCTCATCCTCATATATGTTCTTCTTGTGCTGGGGATGAACCCAGGACTTTGTTCATGCTAGGCAATCACCACAGAGCTGTATCCCCCATTCTCTAGTCTCATTCTTGATGCCAGGCTCCACCAGTGACCTGTGTGCTGTATAAGCAGGACCAGTGTTCTGGAGGTCTCTCTACCCATACAACCTCTCTTCCCTCCCACTATAGTGGATATGGCTCTGTGGGAAGGATCTTGAGCTTTCAGAGGGGAGTGGGGTAGGAATCAAAGTGGGACCCATGCATCTGGGGACAAAGGTAGGAAACCAGCACTAGGCCACTGTAACCCTTCTCCCTCATTATCCTCTGCTCAGACCCAGATGGTCCTCCTGGCTGCCCAGTGTGGTCTCACACTACGGCAGACTCAGCGCTGGTTCAGAAGACGTCGGAACCAGGAACGTCCTTGCCTGTCCAAGAAATTCTGTGAAGCTAGGTAATTATGGGGAGGTAGTCTTTCTGAATGATAAGGCCCCACTCCTAGCCTGCCTCAGTGATGAGATCCCATCCCTTCAAATCTGTCTGGATAATGAAGCCCTGTCACTCCTAGCCTGTGGGTGATGAGGGTTTACCCCTCCCTAGCCTCCTTGTCACTTGAGGTCCTTCCCTTCCCAGACTCCCTGAGATGTAAGGCCCCACCCTTTTACAGTCTCCCTGTCCGATGAAGCTCCACCTCTGGGGCCTGGACACTGCTCTTTTGGCAGCTGCCTCACTAGCTTCCTCCCCCTCTGCAGCTGGAGGTTTGTCTTCTATCTGTGTTCCTTCGTGGGTGGCATCTCTGTCCTCTACCATGTGAGTAAACCTGAGGGTCACCTATCCCACAACCACAAGCTTACTGAAGACCTTCTTGCACCAGGTGCTGGCCATCTGCAGTGAATGAATCTGCTGGGGAGGAGAGGGAGGCAGAACTGGAACAAGCAGGAGAGAGCAGGGCTGAGCTATGGTCGGGGAGAGAGCAGGGCTGAGCTGTGGTGGGGAGAGAGCAGGGCTGAGCTGTGGTGGGGAGAGAACAGGGCTGAGCTGTGGTGGGGAGAGAGCATGCTGTCCTACTTTCTTTTTCTGTTGCTGTGACAGAATTTCCTGAGAAGCAGCTGAAGGGAGAAAGGATTTATTTTAGCTCTTGGTTCGAGGCAGAGGAAGTAGCTTGAGGGAGTTGCTTATATCCCTAGTCAGGAACAGACAGCAAGGAATGCATGTATGTTAGTGTTCAGCTCACCATTTTTCATTCAGCCCAAGACCCACTTCATGAAATAGTGCTGTCCACATTCAGGATGAGTCTTCCCATCTCAGTTAACACAAATAGGAAAAGTGTCTCATGTAGACATATGCACAGACCAACCTTATTAAGATAATCCCTCATTAGACCACCTTCCCGGGTGATTCTCAGTTGTGTCAAGTTGACAGTTAAAACCAACCCTCAGATTTCACACTCAACAGCTGTGGGCAGATAGTGAATTTGAGGACCATGTGAGCTACACAGTGAGACCCTTGCTTGGAAAGCACAAAAGCAGGGCAGAGTGAAATCTGTGCATGGAAGGCTGTGGACGTCCTGGTTGTGGAGGGTTCAGATCCAGGGTAGGAGTCTGGTTTTTGCCTTTGGAGAGCTTGAGATCCTTTGTTCATTCATAGGAGCCATGGTTGTGGACACTGGCATTGTGCTGGGAAAATTACCCACAGCAGGTGAGTGGCAAGTGAACTGTGGAGAAACTCAGTTCTTGTGGTCACAGGCACGAGAGACCCCGCCCCACTCTCTGCCTGTATGACGAGGCTCCGCCCCACTAGCTGCCTGTATGATGAGGCTCCGCCCCACTACCTGCCTGTATGATGAGGCTCCACCCCACTACCCGCCTGTATGATGAGGCCCTGCCCTTTTTGTTGCTTGGATGATGAGGCTCCTCCCCTGGGAGAATCTTTATCCAGGTCCCTTCCAGGCAGGGGCCTCCACACACCACAGTTAATCTTTCCTTACCCTGCTATAGACCCTGAATCTGGCCCTGTACTGGTGGTACCTCCTGGAGCTGGGCTTCTACATTTCACTGCTAATCACTCTGCCCTTTGACATTAAACGCAAGGTGAGTTATGAGTTACACGTCAAACTGGATGCCTGGGCACCATGGTGGAGATGCCTCCTAATCTCTGGGGAGAGGCTGAAGTGGGATGAACTGGCCTCAGTATTGCACTATGAGGTACTCTTGATTCTTGGCAGAAGGTATGGGATCCAGAGGCCTTATAGATCTCCTGAAAAGGCTTGCTTCCAGGCATGGGGCTCTCCAGCCACAGAGGCTTGTCCCAGTGGTGACCCATTGTCTTCTGCAGGACTTCAAGGAGCAGGTGGTTCACCACTTTGTGACCGTGGGGCTGATAGCTTTCTCCTACAGCTCCAACTTGCTGCGCATTGGCTCTGTGGTGCTGCTGCTGCATGATTGCTCCGACTACCTGTTGGAGGTGGGTTCACCTCTACACTTGCCCTGCCAACCCTGCTATTTTCCTGGCCATGGATAGTAGGCCCTGCCACAACTGGGCTATCTGATAGACCCCATCTCTCCTAATCTGCTAGGGTGATGATGCCTTAACCCCTCAACCTCTCTAGGAGGTGAACCCTCAGTTTTCCCTCTTTAGTGTCCCAGCAACGTACGGCCCATTTCCTCTTGGTCTCTCTGGGACAGGAAGCCCTTATCCCTGTCTGACTCATTTGGATGTGAGACCCTGCCTTTTCCAGGCTTTCAGGAACTGAGGCACCATGCTCCAGTCTCCCTGGAGATGAAATACTCTGTGTTTTATTCTTGCCACTCTCTCTGTTTTTTGTCCTTCCTATATAGATCTGGAGATCCAACCTTACCTCAATCACTTGCTCCCCCCATAACTTCTTGTCCCCAAGTAAAGGATTCCCCCTTCTCTGATCTACCACTTTCCATGGATTCTTGGTCCTAAACCTATTTCTCTTTGCTGCTCTCCCCAGGCTTGTAAGATGTTCAACTATTCCCACTTTCGGCGAGTGTGCAACGCTCTCTTCATCATTTTCTCCTTGGTCTTCTTTTACACTCGCCTCATATTCTTCCCTACCAAGTGAGTCCCGAGGGACAGGGAGATGGGAGGGTGTGCTCAGGGTCCAGGAAGGCCTCACCCTTGGTGCTATACCTCAGGGAACTGGAGGTGTTGACTGAAGTTTGTCCAGGAGGCAGGAAATGGTGTGCCTGGCCAAAGCACAGCATATGCAAAGGCCCAGAGGTCAGAGAAACAGAAACTGAGTGCAGTACTGATGCAGTGCACTCCCAGGACAGGAAGAGAGAGGAGGAGGCTGTCTGAGTCCCTGGTCACTAAAATTGTCTAGTAAATATTTTTTGATATTTGTTGAGTCTCTGAACTGTGTTAGAAGTGAAGAAATATCAGAGAGCAATGCAAGTGTCTGCCCTGGAGCCAACTGATAAGGGTGAGAAAAAGGATAGACAGGCAAGCAACAGACCACAAGTCATAAGGGACTGATAGCACTGAAGAGAAAATAAAACTACAAAGTGTACAGGAAGCAGGCCTTGTAGGTAGATGGCCTTAGATTAGTCCCTCTTCAGGGGTATTTCACTGATAGCTGTTGTGTATAGAGAATGAATGGGGCTCAAGAACCGTACTGATCACAGAGGAAGATGGTCCAGGTGGAGAGAGCAGCATGTGCAAAGACTCCGAGACTTGACTGTGTTCCAGTCTTGGAATAACAGAAATGAGTTGATGTGTTTGGAACAGAGAGAAGGATGAGGTGCATGCAGGTGGGTGACCAGGGGAAGTAAGGAAGGATTCTATGAGATGTTATCTGCAGGGAGGTGGGAGCCATGGAGGACTGAGGCAGATGTGGGAAACTGGGGCAGATGAACCAGAGCAGTCGAGAGGAGATGACCAGAAGACACCAGCAGGACTAGAAGAAACTTCAGGAGGCACCAGGAGCCCAGCTGCTCCGTGCTGGTTTTGAGGGCCTTATGCTCCTTGGTAGACATGGAGGCAGATGGCCTGTCAGGTTGGGCTTACTGGAAGGGTGGGCATGTAAATGCAGGAGTTGCCAGCTTGTGGCAGGCATTTGCAGCAGGGTACTGGGCAGTGTCATCTGGGGCTAAGGTCTGGCTACAAGCCAGTTCCTAGAGCTCTCTGATTTTTGTTGGAGAGTGATGGAGAAGTTCTGAGAGCTGAAGACTGGATCAGTAGTGAAGTTCAGTGATAAAGATCTTGTCTAGTGCCTCTTAGTCCAGGGTTGGGCAGAAAGGGAGGAGTCAGAGAGATGAGAGAGAAGTAAGGGGAAAAGAAAGAAAGTAAAGGGAGAAGATGGCTAATAATATGGAGCAAAAAGTGAAAATGAAAGGAGAAGAAGATGAAAATAGATGAAAGGAAAGACTAAAGAAGGGAGTGGAAGTTGGTGAAGAAGATGGAGGAGGAATGTGGAGGAGGGAGATGAGTGTGGAGGAGGGAGAGGTAAGAAGTGTGGAGGAGGGAGGAAGGAGAGAAGAAAGAGGAAGGGAGAGAGTGCAGAGGAAGAGGAGGCAGAAGAGGCAGTAGAGGAGAGGAGGGATAGGCATTTGGGCTCCTAGAAGTCATAGGAGCCTCGGGGAAAGGAAAAGAAATAGCTAGGGACAAAGATTAATCAAGGGGTTGTGGTTGGATTTTTCTTTCTCGCATATGACATAGCAGCAGGGTTAGTTTTGATGGTAGAGGATATGTGTAGGACACGAGAGCTGTGACCTTGCAAAGAGTCGGTATAGTATGTTTGGGAACATTGTCTGACTGGCATCCAGTGGCTCTGTGAGATGAATAGGTAAGTCTCAGGTTGATGTAAAGAGTCACACTGTATCTGAGGACAGATGGGTAATCATAAAGGGTCACCTGGGAGGGCCAGTGGTACACTAGTTACTGCCTTGGAGTATGTGGTAGAGAAAGGCCAGTTGATACTCTTGTATGCTTCACTGACTTAAGTAGGTCAAGAGAGATAGCATCTCAGAAGGTGCACTAGGGAGGCTCAGGAGCACAGATGATCCATGAAAGTTCCTAGAATGGGGAGCTATACAGACTGGTGAAATTCCTTCTTGCTTCCTGCTTTAGGGTCCTCTACTCCACTCTGTTTGACTCCATCAAGAACAGGAGTCCCTTCTTCGGCTACTATTACTTTAATGTGCTCCTGCTGATGCTGCAGATCCTTCATGTGTACTGGTTCTGTCTTATCCTGCGCATGATCTTCAGTTTCCTGTGGAAGGGTCAGGTATGGAGGCCTAACAGGGTCGGCTCCCAATGCCCGTCCTTGGCTCAGTGCTTTTCGCTATATTCTGAGCTTTGGCCTTGTCTGTTTTCACAGATGGCAAAGGACATTCGTAGTGATGCAGAAGAATCAGACTCCAGTGATGACGGGGCAGTTCCTGAAAGTCCTCAGCTGAAGAATGGGGTGACTCGAGGGTCTGTCCCAGCCATTGCGAATGGCCCACGGAGCCGGGCAGCTGGGCGCCTGGCCAATGGGCACACCCAGTCCACATAGACAACCTAGGACTGACATTGAGGGTTGCCTCCAGCATTGTGGATGGATATCCAGATGCTGGGCTGGTGACCCTGGGAGACAGGGAGGTCCTCCTCAAGGTAGGAAGAGGACTGGTGATCTGTTTCCAGCACTTCCCTTTTTATCTCGTCTCCCTTTATCCCTTTGAGCAACTGGACAGAGCCTGGGGGAGCAGTGGACTCTGCATTTGGCCAGAGCCACCCTCAGGCTGTAGCCTGGGGGCTGTGGGGAGCCTTGGCTCCAAGGACCAATAAAACTTCAACAGAGATGAAGTCTCTGCCTGAGAGTTTTGGTTCCCTTCACAGGTCTTCCTCTCCATTCCTCTGTTGAGAGCATTCCTCACTGCCCATTCCCACACACAGTATCATGGCGTGAAGATATTCCCCACCCCCTAGTCAGTGCCTTAACCATGTTCTCCTCCAGAGTAGCTCTTCAAGAACATTGTTATTAGCTGATAGGCACTGGCTACAGGAAAAATGTTATTAAGTTTAGATGCAGCATTCCTGGTCCAAGTCAGAAGGTAGAGCAGAGACCCAAGCATGTCCTTGTAGTCTCTTGCTTAAAGCAACCTGCAGCCTCACCCTGGGGTCTTTATACTCTTGGGACAGTGGAGACCCAGGATAGTGAAGTCATTGTCTTCAGAAGTGCTCTAGGAAAAGTTCTTCCTCCAAGATGGAAGCTTGGTGACCATTGTCACTTAAGTCAGAAATCCAACCACAGGATGTTAGACCATGCTATCTTTAAGAGTATGCAAGAGAAACTGAGTGTCATGGAAGAGAGCAAAGCAGAGACAGTGGGGAGAAGAGGGCCACCTTAGGGGAAATCCAAAAATAAATGCTCTGGGGACAAAAAGCAGAGCCTGTCATGACATCTTATGACTGTCATCTAACACCAGGGAGGAAGAAGCCAACAGACTGGGAAAACACACAAGCCTAATACAAAGCAGGATCCAGTCTCCAAAGAAGCAACGGGAGGGAGTGTCAAGGAACAGGTGCCCAGAAGAGAAAACTGGGCTAAAATCTGAGATCAAAGCAACTAAAAGAAAATGGAAAAATGTGCAAAGAATACGGGCCTGCTCTGGGGGTAGAGCAGGTGGTGAGATGACATGTAGGGTTTGTCTTCTTGGGAGATACTGGAGAAAACAGGAGAAATAGAGCTTCTATTGAGAGAATAACAACTCAAGGGGAATGAAAGTTAAGTAACACAGGCAGAGATTACATAGAGACTTTTGAAAGGACCAGGAAGATAAGACAACAGAAGGAAAGGAAAGGAAAGGGAATAGGGAAAAGAGATGAAAGGGAGAATAAGGGGAAAAGGAAAGGAGAAAGAGAGAAATATTGTAGGTAGTGCATGGATGGAAAGCCTGGAAAGAATAGGAATGGGCATTTGAGATGGAAGAAAGGTGGATACTGAAGATAAAAACAGCTTTGAGAGAATTTGAGGGTTCGAAACCAGAATGGCTACAAGCCTGAAATCACAGTGCTGTGGATGTTAAGGCACAAAGACCATAGGTTTGATGTTGTGAGTCTTTATCTGTACAGCTACTAAGCTTCCAAATCGTGACAAAGAGACTTCTTATTAATTGTGAAAGCTTGAGCAATAGCTTAGGCTTGTTTTAACTAGTTCTTGTAACTTAAATTAACCCATATATTTTAATCTATATTCCTTTATGTGGCTCAGTTACCTTTACTTTGTGAAGCCCATGCTACCTGCTCTGCGTCTGTGGAGTCTCCTCATGACTCTGCCCTTCCTCTCCCCAGCATTCTCACTGTCCTGAAAGTCCTGCCTAGCTATTGGTCATTTTTATCAAATCCATTAGTGACACATATTAACAGTGCATAAAAGACTGTTATATAACATTTCCCCCTTTTTGTCTAAATAAAAAGGAAAAATTTTTACTCTAACACAGTAAAGCTATATACAATAAGAACAATAATCAGATAATTTCTAAATAGAAAAGAAAGGTATTAACTTTAAAAAATGAAACTCTATACAGTAAAAACAGTTATCAAATAAGAATTAAATTTAAATGCCCAGTCCTTTTATATTTGGCAAATTTAGAGAAAATACTCCTTTATCTATCTTCTCTTGATGAGTCCAAAGTTTTGTACTAATTTATCTTCTATTATAACTAAGGAAAACTGAACTATTCTTCAATTCCATCAAAGACCCCAGAAGGACATAATATTGCCTGAGTGAACAGGAAGTGCAGTGCAACCTGCTTTCAGACCTATAGAATTACAGACATCTGGCTGTCTAGACAGTCACTCAAGATCCTCTTCAATGTTGGGACATCTATCTTTACCCTATAGCCCTAGAATATCTGGCAGACTTTTCTATGAAGTAGAAATTTTTAAGGACTGTCCTGCTTTATCTTGCCAAAGTTTGGCAGTCTTTTTCTTTTGTGTTCTGCTTATCCAGTTTTTAAAGCATACTGTCAGCAGTCAAGGCAAGAACAGTTTCTTTGCCCAGTGGCTAACTTTGCCACAGTGAAATGAAACTCCAGAAGGAATTTCTTCAATGCCCATCATCTTTTCTGAAGTAAGTTGGTGCTGCCAGGAGCAGACATGTCTCACTGTCCTGAAAAGCCTCAGGTTATTTAATCTTAAGTGTCATATTCTGTAAGTCTTTGAAGTGTTTGAAGACCATCTATCTAAATGTATAGGCTTAACCTTTCAAGGTTTTCAAACATACCTAATATGACTACAAGTTTGATGATCAAAGATGACTACTAACCTGCATCTTTTAGTTATTCATTACATTTTTAAATGAGCCGCATAATCCCAACAAGAGCAATATCCCAACAAGAGTAGAAAAATAACTCAGTATAACAAAAATAACCTTAAATTTATGTCAATATACAAAAAGTCCATACCAATGTAAAATATTTGAAACAGTGGTTGTTCAAAAATAAACTTAACAATGCACACTTTTATCCCATCATTTAGCCCAAATATACTGTATTTCTTCTTTTGCCTTCAGAAAGAGATCCCTGAATCTAAACTCTTTTATTTAGCTTTTTCCCTGACCGTGACCAGTGACAATTTGTAACCCCCTCCAAGTGATGAGAAACATCTATAGCTCAACAAATGACCAAAAAAAAAAAAAAAAACCCAAAAAACAAAAAACACCAACCCTACCTCTTGGGAATGGGCACATTGTGTTCTCTAATCTGCTTCTTGCTGTCTGGAGATAATGACATCTTTGGGGGACTGTGAGAAAATTATGATAATAGTAAAGTCTTTGTTAGAATAGCCTGTGAGGATGGACCATCTCAACCAGCAGCCTTGAAGCTATTCTGGATGCAGAACGCTGAGGATACTACAACAGAGGCAATCTGAGAGGCTGGATCACCTGGGTCATCCATTTTTATTGGTGCCTTGTCCCCTTGCTCTGAAAACACAAACTTTGAAAGGTAACATACATTAACACAAGTATGGGCTATGTGTTGTATACAAGCCCACCAAAGATGTATTGTTTGTTTGAGCAGGTAAAATATGTTTTTCTGTCTTTTAGTTATTTTAGGTTTATTTCTCTCTGAAAGCAGGCTTTTAGGGGGTCTTTCTGATCAAATCTGGTCTCTTATCAATCTTGAATGGATCCACAGCCTTTTGTTTCCTGTGGAAACAAAAGTATAACTTCTTCCCCAAAGCAAGACTTTTCTTTTTAAATTCTATTTGAAAGTTAAGGCCTTCTTAAAGTTTGTAGACTGGTTTATTCAGGGCATTCTTTTTTTTTTTTTTGAAAGTAATTTTATTAAATTATAAAAAGTTTCCATTTACGCCCCTCTTCCCAACGCCCTCCCACTCCCCCCCTCCCTCTCCTCCTCCCTCTTTGTCCCTAAGGGCAGTCAGGGTTTCCTGCCCTGTGGGAAGTTCAAGTTCCTCCCCCCTCCCTCCAGGTCCAGGAAGGTGAGTATCCAAACAGACTGGATCCCAAAATTCCAGCATATGCAGAGGAAACTAGTCCCAGTGTCATTGTCAATGGCTTCTCAGAAAGACTCCAGGCCAGCCACATTCAGAGAATCCGGCCACATTCAGAGAATCTGGTTGGATCACGTGCTCGTTCAGTCGCAGTCCAACTGACCTTGGTAAACTCTCATTAGATCCGACCCCTTGTATCAGTGGGTGATAGCATCCCTCGCAGTCCTTCGTCATTTTCTTCCTCCTTCTGCTCCTCATTTGGATCTTGGGGGGCTCAGTCCGGTGCTCCAATGTGGGTCTCCGTCTGTATCGCCATCCAACGCCAGATGAAGGATCTATGGTGATAAGCAAAATATTCATCAGTATGGTTATGGGCCAAGGCCGGTTCAGGCACCCTCTCCTCTGTCCAGAGAACAATCTGGGGATCTCTCCTTGGACCTGGGATCCCATATATAATCAAGTTTCCTATAAACTCTAAAATGACTCCCTTAGTTGAAATATATTCTTCCCTGATCCCATATTCATCCTTCCTCCCTTCCCCCCATCCCGGTCAACCGAGCTTTCTCCATTCCTCCCCTACTCCCTTCTCTCTAACCCTCTCCCCTTCCAACAACCATCCCACCCCCACCCCCCATGCACCCAAGGTTACCTGGGACTCTTGACTATTTCCTACCTCCTGGCGGATAGCTACATAATCTTCATCAGGTTCGTCTTCTTATTTAGCTTCTCCAGGATCTCGAATAATATAGGCTCAAAGACCTTTAATTATGGTTAGAATCCACTTATGAGTGAATACATACCGTGTTCCTCTTTTTGGGTCTGGCTTACCTCACTCAGTAAAGCGTTTTCTATGTCCATCCATTTGCATGCAAAATTCAAGATGTCATTATTTTTTACCGCTGAGTAAAACTCTAATGTGTATATGTTCCACACCTTTTTTAACCATTCTTCTATTGAGGGGCACCTAGGCTGTTTCCAGGTTCTGGCTATTACAAATAGTGCTGCTATGAACATAGTTGAACAAATGCTTTTGTAGTATGTTCGGGAATCTCTAGGGTATATTCCCAAGAGAGGAATTGCTGGGTCCTGAGGGAGGTTGACTCCCAGTTTCCTGAGAAACCGCCACACTGATTTCCACAGTGGCTGCACAAGTTTGCATTCCCATCAACAATGGATGAGTGTTCCCCTCATTCCACATCCTCTCCAGCATAGGCTATCATTGGTGTTTTTAACTTTAGCAATTCTGACAGGTGTGAGATGGTATCTCAAAGTGGTTTTGATTTGCATTTCCCTGATCGCTAAGGAGGTTGAGCATGACCTTAAGTGCCTTCTGGCCATTCGAAGGCATTCTTAAAGTTTCTAGGCTGGTTTATTTCAGCAGTCCCTTTCACAATCCTGTCTACCAGCAGCTGTCATTTGCTTCTCAGCATTCAATTCACAGGCATGTCGATTCACAGACATCACAATAAAAATAATAATGATACAGGATCAGACTTTCTGTGTATTTCCCATCTCTGTGTGACTTATTCTTTTTATATTTTTATGACTATCTATACCCTTTTTATTTTTTTTCTTATGCCTACATACATTGGTAAACACACTCTGTCTTGTTTAGAGGTTATTTTCCCTCTGAACCTGTTTTACTATATATCTGTAACATTTTCTGTCTGCATGAACAAAATCTTAAATGCAGCTTAGCTCATGGTGTGCTGGTAGCTGGCTCTACCCCGTCAGTTTTCTGAGAGCCTCGCCTCATGGCAGATGTACTGCCCAGAGCCATGTTTACTACCCCAACTCTGGGAAGTTTCTGGGTCCATGATGCTGTAGGCATTTCTACCTAGTCTCATGCCACCAAGTAGCGCACTGCCCACTGCTCATAAACCCCATTCAAGTTCTTAGTAGCAGGGCCTCTTAAAAGAGGCATGCCTCTATATATCACTAGCCTCTAGCCTATCTGAGACACTATGGCGCCCAGGAAACCATGTTTGACTCTGTGTTGCAAATTCTCTCTCAGGCCTTATGTTGCCCCACATTGGGTGCCATATGCTGCAAGTCTTTCTTTATCCCACCAGCCAGCTCCCATATCATGACACAGAGACTTCTTATTAATTATGAAATGTTGGCTGATAGCTTAGATTTGTTTCTTTCTAATTAGTTCTTTTATCCTAAATTAACCCTTATCTTTCAATCTATGTTCTTTTATGTGGCTTGGTACCTTTACTTTGTGAAACTCATGCTGCTTGCTCTGCATCTCTAGAGTCTCCTCTCAACTCTGCTCTTCTTCCTATCATTGTCTTTGTCATGAAAATTCTTCCTAGTTATTGGCCATTCAACTTTTTGTTAAACCAATCATAGTGACACATTTTAAGTATACAAAAAGATTATTTTACAGTGTTTTGAGGCCAGCCTGGGAAGGAGAACCAACCTAGAAAAGCAACAAAAAAAAACACAGAGCAGACATACATAGAGGTTCATGGACACAATGAGATTTCATGCAGCTGTAAAGAATAAATCATGTAGTTTCAAGAAAGTCGATGCAACTGGAAACCATGTTTTGTGAAATAAACCATACTCTGAAGGACAAATACTGAATGTTTTCTTTAATGTAAAACTTCGATTTTAAATTATGAATATTTGTGCATATGTATATGTTTGCATTTATATGTTTATAGGTCATGAAAATATAAGGGATCATAAGAGAGGAGGAAACAATCTTAAGAGAAATGAAGAATGTAATACATGTGACATGGAAACAGAAGGGAAAGAGAACCAAGCAGGAGGTGACAACTTGGGGAATGTGGACAGGAAGAGTAATGAGTAATTGAATAAGAACAAAGTATAACTACTCATGTATATGAAGATTCTGCAATAAAATTGATTACTTTTTATGTAAATGTAAGAAACAAAAATAGGACCAATAAATGGCCTTACTAATAACTTTAGTGCAGAGTAATGCTGGATTCTAAATATGGGATTAGTTGTGAAGGTTAACCTCCATTGTCAGCTTATTGAGCTATAGAATCAACTGGGAGATGGGCCTCTAGGCATACCTGTAAGGGAGTATTTTGATTAGGTTAATTGAAGTGAGAAGACCTGCCTACTCTGGGTGGTATCATTCCCTGCTAAGAAGAATTTTATAGCCAAATATGATGGTTAATATTGATTGGGTGAAATATTCTGTAGGAATATGCTAAGTCCATCTGATCTATGGTATAGTTTAACTCTGGTGCATTTTTGTTGACTTTTAGTAAGGATGACCTATCTATATGAGATTTTGTTATTGGATTCACCTACTAGTATCATATAAGGACCTATTTTTCCATTTAATATTTGATTTATGAAGTTGGAGTCCCAACATTTGGTGTGGTTGGTTTTAATGCTCTTGATGCAATAATGTTTTCTATCTTTTGATTTTATCAATGAGGTGTGTTTCTTGGAGACAATATATAGTTGAATCTAGTTTTTTCTTAAATATATGAATAGATTTTATTTTTATTTCATAAGAATTCTTTAGAGCTTTAAGTTTACTAGAACATTGAGAGGAAGGTACAGAGGTTTTATTGTTCCCTTTCCCTATCAAGTGTAAGCCTCTTCCACTGTCAACATCCTCTATCACAGTGATGTATTTGTTATAATCCACAATGACACATCCTCACCCAAAGTCTACACTTCACATTAGTGTTCATATTTTCCTTCTCATTCTTTTTTAATTCAGGATTTTATCTGTAGCCCAGTTTACCCTTAAACTTGTCCTACAAACAGTCTCCCAAATGCCACAAATACATGTGTGCACCGTCACACCAAACTAGAGTTCCTATTTTGTATCCTACATTCAGTGAGTTTTGGCCAACGTGTAACGACCTGTGTTCACCACTGAAATACCATGTAGAGTCATTTCACAGCCCCCAGTTCTCCATGCATTTCTAGATACTCTTCCTCCTTCCTCACCCCTGTCAAGCAGCGACATTCCACCATTCTCCATGATGTTCCTTTTCCATTTTTAATCCAGCCAACTGATCTGTATCGTTATTGGTGAGTTGAGTAAATTACATGGAAATTATTATTGAGAAATAGCTATGAATTTCTGTTATTTCTGTCAGTTGGATCATTGTCTGTTCTTTATGCTGTCCCACATTCATATCTGGCTTATTTTGTTGCATATAATGGACTCCTTTCAGCTCACCTTTATTCAGCTAGTCTGTCCATGAAATCTATTTTTTCCTCTGCCTTAGTGACTGAAATTTCTTCTATTGCTTATAGTATTCCTTTAGTGTCTTCTGCAGTACTGGCATGGTGGTCAGTAACTCCTTCAGTTGTGTTTTCCTTGGAATGTCCTTATTTCTTTTCAAATTTAGAAAATCACTCGGCTGGTATAGTAGGCTTGACTGGCAATATATCTGCTTTGGGGACTTGAAATGTATCATTTCATGACTTTCTGCATATGAGGTTGCTAATTTTACTCTGTTATTTGCTTTTGTAGGTGATTTGATGCTTTTTCCTTTACATCATTAAATATTGTTTCTTTGCTTTGTATTTTTGACATCTTGACTATAATATGCCATGGGAAGGTTCTTCTCTGGTCATGTATATTTGGGGCTCTGAGTGTTCATCCACTAAAATAGCTTTTAGACCTAATGGGGTTGTGGAAATTGAATGCTAGGCATCCCTGGAGCAAGCAAAGTCTACCTTAGCTAGGCCCAATCTTGCTGCTCTGGCCACTGCTGAGATCAAACTCTTGGCACAAGCTCGCGGCTTCAGTAAGAATCTGATAATCGACAAAAGTAAGTATGAATGGGTCCCCCCAAAGCCCTATAGCATAGACAAGAAAAAGGGACTCACCAAGATGTAGCCATTGTAGCCCAGGAGCTGGCTTTAGCATGGCATGGAGAGCTCAGATTGTGGACTGGGGGCCTTTGACACATGGCCTAGGGCCACACAGAAAGGCTGCCCATCCTACCTGGTGGCACCTCCAAGTGATTTGGTGCTTTTTCCTTTACAGCATTAAATACTGTTTCTTTGCTTTGTATTTTTGACATCTTGTCTATAATATGCCATGGGAAGGTTCTTCTCTGGTGATGTCTGTTTGTGGTTCTGAATGTGTTTTGTGTTTGAATATCTGAATGTTTTCTAAGCGTGGGGATTTTTCTGCTGTAATTTTGTTGAATGAATATCCTGCACCTTTGGTTTTTATGTTATTCCTAGTCCTGTGGGTTCCTGGGTTTGGTCTTTAATGGGCATTGTGATCATGCTCATTTATTTTTTGCTTCTTGGTGTCTGTCTGTATTATTCTTTTCACCCTTCTCCATCTGGCAGTCTTTCTTTTGCTTCTTTGAGTCCATTGTTCATGCTTGCCACTGTGCTTTTTTATTTGATTCGTTTTTTCATTTTCAACACTTTTTTTCTATCCTCATCAGAGTCGCATTGCTGAAGTGTTCTCTCATGGTGCTGATTGTTTTCCTCTGTATTAATGACTTTGTTTACAGGTATTGATGGTATGTATGAAATTAATCTGCCTGTGGATATCCTCCTTCAGGTCTTTGATCATTTTTTGCAAGAAAACTTCTGGAATATTGTTAGAGGAGTGCTTGTTCTTCCTGGTCACCCAGAACCAAAGTAACCACACAAAAACTATTAATTAAATCACTGCTTGGCCCATTAGCTTTATATTCTTATTGACTAACTCTTACATCTTAATTTAACCCATTTCTATTAATCTGTATATCATCATGAGGTCGTGGCCTACCAGCAAAATTTCAGCATGTCTGTCTCCAATGGTGGCAGCTTCATGGAGTCTCTGTGACTCTGCCCTTTTTCCCTCTCAGAATTTCGTTTAGTTTTCTCCACCTCGCTCTGTTCCCCTACAGCTCTGGTATAGGCCCAAAGCAGTTCTTTTATTAACCAATGAACACAACACGTAGACAGAAGGACCTCCTACATCATTTCCCCTTTTCTGTTTAAGCAAAAAGGAAGGCTTTAACTTTAACATAGCAAAACTACATATAACAAAACAGGTATAAAGCAAGAACTACAGTTACAATATTTGTATTTATTTTTTATCACAACTAAGGAAAACTATAACTATAAATTCTTCAACCCCATCAAAGACTCTGGGAGGATATAATGTTACCTAAATAAACAGGAAGTGCATTGCAAGCAACTTCCAAAATTCTAGAACTGACAGACATCTCACTGCCTGGACAGGCACCCAAAGTTCCTCTAATGTTGGGGCATACATCTTCAGCCTGCTGGTGCATAGTATTCAGCAGATTCTTTCATGAAGCAGGAAATTTCAAAGACAGTTCAGCCTATATTGGCAGTTTGTCAGTAACTTCTGTGTTCTGCAGAATGTCTGGCAGACTCTTTCATGAAGCAGGAACCCCAAAGGACCATCTCACCTTTAGGCAAGTTGAGCAGTCATTCTCCATTGCTCCTGCATCCAGTTCATCTAACAAACTCCATATGGAGCCTCTTCAATGCCCATCTTCCTTTTGAAGTACATTGGTGCTGCCAAGAGCAAATGTGTCTCACTGTCATGAATCTGTAACTAGCTGATAAATATATCTAGAAAATCTAACATTTTAAAAGCTTCGCTATTATAGATGATTATTTATTAACCTATATTTTTTAATTATACGTTACATTTTTAAAATTTTTTCTTCTTTTTCTTTTTTTTCTTTTTTTATTAAAAATTTCCATTTCCTCCCCTCTTCCTACTTCCTTTCCCTCCCCTCCCCCTCCCCTTGCTCCCCCTCCTTCTCCAGGCCAAATAGCAGTCAGGGTTCCCTACCCTATGGGAAGTCCAAGGTCATTCCCACTCCCCCCAGGTCCAGAAAGGTAAGCATCCAAACAGACAAGGCTCTCACAAAGCCCGTCCATGGAGTAGAATCAAAGCCCAGTGCCATTGTCCTTGGCTTCTCAGTCAGCCTCCACCATCAGCCACATTCAGAGAGTCCGTTTTGATCACATGCTCCATCAGTCCCATTCCAACTGGCCTTGGTGATCTCCCATTAGATCTGTCCCACCGTCTCAGTGGGTGAACACACCCCTTGTGGTCCTGACTTCCTTGCTCATGTTCTCCCTCCTTCTGCTCCTCATTAAGACCTTAGGAGCTCAGTCCAGTGCTCCAATGTGGGTCTCTGTCTCTATCTCCATCCCTCACCAGGTGAAGGTTCTATGGTAATATGTAAGATATTCATCAGCGTGGCTATAGGACAAGGCCAGTTCAGGCACCCTTTCCTCTGCTGCTCAAGGAACAAGCTGGGGACCTCTCCTTGGACATCTGGGAACCCCTCTAGAATCAAGTCTCTTGCCAACCCTAAAATGACTCCCTTAATTAAGATATATACTTCCCTGCACCCACATCTACCCTTCCTTAATCCCAACCATCCCATTCCCTCAAGCTCTCCCCATCCTCCTCTTCTTCCTTCTCTCCCCCATCTCCCCTTATCCCTACCTCATCCCCACCCCCGTGCTCCCAACCCTTGCCCAACAATTTTGTCAATTTCCAATATCCAGGAGGATAACTATGTTTTCCTTTAGGTTCACCTTCTTATTTAGCTTCTCTAGGACCACGAATTATAGGCTCAATGTCCTTTATTTATGACTAGAATCCACTTATGAGTGAGTACATACCATATTCCTCTTTTTGGGTCTGTGTTACCTCACTCAGTAAAGTGTTTTCTGTTTCCATCCATTTGCTTGCAAAATTCAAGATGTCATTGTTTCTTACTGCTAAGTAGAACTCTAAAGTGTATATGTGCCACACTTTCTTTATCCATTCTTCTATAGAGCGGCTCCTAAGTTGTTTCCAGGTTCTGGCTATTACAAATAGTGCTGCTCTGAACATAGTTGAACAAATACTTTTGTAGTATAATTGGGCATCTCTTGGGTATATTCCCAAGAGTGGAATTGCTGGGTCTTGAGGTAGGTTGACTCCCAGTTTCCTGAGATATGCATTATATTTTTAATGAACTACAAAATCACAATACCTTATCAAGAGCAGAAATACATATGCATATAACAAAATTGACCTTAAATTTGTATCAATAAAGCAAGAACCATATCAATGCAAAGTATCCATCTCTATAACATATCCCCCTTTAAATATAAACAAACATATATAGACAATATTTGGGAATATGGGTGTAGTTATTTCTCTCCAAACTGCTTCCTGCTGTTTATTGGGTGAAGTATTTTCTTTTGGGGGTGTTTTTAGCAACCTTTCGGGGGGTCTTATTCCATCAAACCATATTGGTCTGGAGGCAATCCACAGGTTTTCATCTGTGAAAACAAAAGAACCTCTTTTCCAAAGCAACATAGCCTTAGACCCATATTCTGAAATCAAGATACCTTTAAAATATATATGCTGGTTTAGCTTAGCAGCCCATATAATAAAATGTCTCTCTGTACTTAGCTTGTCATAGTCAAAAAATTCAAAGATAACACAATAATACATATCATCCAGACTTTCTGTGAATTTTCCATCTTTACATGGCTTATTTTTACTCTATTGCTTTTTAATATTTATTTTATTATCTTTACTCCTTTAATTTATGACTGTCTTTTTCAACTCTCTATACTCTTTCTTCTTTCTTCCAAGCCTATGTACATTTATCCAATATTATGACTCATCTGGATTTGTCTTTATTGCATATCTGTAATTCTTTACTGTCCAAGAGAGCCTTTTAAAATGCCAAACGCTTCTTAAAACTTAAGCTGTGCCATTAGTATGGCATATATGGTATTGCCTGCTTTCCAGTCCAGTCTAAAATTTAAGCTGCACCATTACTATAATATATATGGTACTTCCTGTTTGCTTCATACAGTCCAACATAGCAGAGCTGATTGTACCTCTGAGCTGGCACACACCACCCCAGTTCCAGGCACAAAGCTGGTCCATGTTGCTATCAAGCAAGTTGCGGCATGCTGCTCACAAACCCCTTCCAAATACTTGGTGTCCTGAAAGAGCTAGAGATCTTGTTGGCAGCATGGCCCAGAAAGACAACATTTTAAAACAGCTGTGGCTTTTTTCCTGCTAAGGCTGAATCAGGAAAATCTCTCTTAAAGGAGTTGCAGCAAGCTGCCAGCAAACAGCAAGAAGCTTTGTTAAACTCTATATTTTTTGTCTTGAATTCCTTTTCAAGCGCTCTCAGGTTGTATGTGGATTTACTTGGCCACGTGGGTGCTAATTTGTTGGAGGAGGATCTTGTTCATCCTGGCCACCCAGAACCAAAATAACCACACAGAAACTGTATTAATTAAATCACTGCTTGGCCCATTAGCTTTAACTTCTTATTGGCTAACTCTTACATCTTAATTTAAGCCATTTCTATTAATCTGTATATCACCACAAGGTCGTGGCCTACCAGAAAAGTTTCAGCATGTTTGTCTCTCGTGATGGTGGCTTCATGGCCTCTCCATGACTTTGCCCTTCTTTCTCCCAGAATTCCATTTAGTTTTCCCCATTTTGCTTTGTTCCCCTACAGCTCTGCTATAGGCCCAAAGCAGTTTCCTTATTAACCAATGAAAGCAACACATAGATAGAAGGACTTTCTACACCAGAATGTTCATCTGATGTTTACCTATTTCAGAATGTTGATTTCACCAGTTGAACTCTTTCAGGGAAATTATGTTGATTTCCTATTTTATGTTTCTTGTATTTTGTGGTTGTAGTCACACATCTGCTTTTTACCCATAGTTTGTATGTCTTTCCTGGATTTTGGAGAGGTGGTGTTGGTGAATTCCAGCAGTGGCTTCGATAACAGGGAAAGTCAGCACCACAAGTTCACTGATCTTAGAAAGCTGACCCCACACCCTATGTTTTCCTTAATGAATTTTGTTACATCTTTAATAGGATGTTTGTGCCACTGTAGAAAACAATGAAGTTTCTAACAAAATTAAAAGAAGAAGTACCATTCAATCCATCATACCACTCCTAGGTATATAGACCCAGAAGACATCTACAGAGATAATTGCACATCCATGGTTATTGCTGTACTTTTGTGGTGGTAAGAAAAGGAAGCACACAGGCATCCATCATCAGGTGAAGAGGTAAAGTAAATATGGAGCATAGTCACAATGGCATTTCTTCAGTCTTAAAGTAGAATAAAGTCATGACATTTAAAAGGAAAATTTTAGAACCAGAAATTATTAAATTTGGTGACTTAAGCCATAGTCATAAGTATAAATACCACAGGGAGCTGGCATATTCTCTCTCTCTCTCTCTCTCTCTCTCTCTCTCTCTCTCTCTCTCTCCTCTGCCTGAAAGTAGAAAGTATCCAAGAGAGGAGTGAAAGTATGTGAGGTGAGGTGGGAAAGGCAGGGGGTAGAGAAACAGACATGAGTGCAGAAATGAGGATTGCTTTTAGATAAGGAAGAAATAGGAAGAGGTTGATAGAGATGATGAGGTATCAGTTTGTGAGGGAGATGATTAGGAACAAAATATATGTATGAAAATATAATAATGAAATCTCCTTCGTGTGCTAACTTTAAAGTTAATACTAAATTTATTAAGCCTTATACCTATAATGTATTTTGTTCCTGAGACCCTGAATAGAGTTCATTTGTGGTCTGAACAAAATGATGTAGCACTTGGGAGCAAAGATACAACCTAGGAGCCCTGCACTGGATGCCAAGATGGAGAAGACCTCCACAGCCACCATGACCTTCCCTTTGGTGCTGTGGTAGACAGGGAGGAAGGTGACCCAGACGCTGCAGAACACTAGCATGCTGAATGTCAGAAACTTGGCTTCATTGAAGGTGTCAGGCAGGTTCCTAGCCAGGAAAGCTACAGTGAAGCTTCCCAAAGCCAGAGCCCCCAGATATCCCAGCACACAGTAGAAAGCAGTGACTGAGCCCTTATTGCATAGGATGATAATGTGTTCACGTTCAGAGTGTACATCTGTGTCAATAAATGGGGGAAATTTTCCCAGCCAGATCCCACACAAGATAATCTGGATCAAGGTGCAGATGGGAACAATGAAGTTAGGTGCCCGTGTTACCAACAACCACCTGATTCTTCTTCCTGGAGCAGTGACCTTGTAGGCCAGAACCACAGTAATAGTTTTGGCCAAGACAGTGGAAACAGCCACAGTGAACAATACTCCAAATGTGGTCTGCTGCAGGATGCAAGTGGTTGTGTTGGGGTGGCCAATGAAGAGAAACGAGCAAAGAAAACAGCAGTTAAGGGTGATGAGCAGGATGTAGCTGAGAGTCTGGTTATTTGCCTTCACGATGGGAGTGTCTTGCTGCTTCAGAAAGATCCCAAGAATGAGAGCTGACAGTGCAGAGAAGTACAAGGCCAAGCATGACAGACCTATCCCCAGGGGATCGTCGTAATCCAGGAAGGTCATAGATTTCTGGAGGCATTGGTTTCGGTCTGTGTTGGCGTATTGATGATCTAGACACTTCACACACTGATCTGCATCTGTGAAAGCATGTATATTTGTTATTTCAGGTTAGTTTTCTTTTGTTCACTTTATTCACTCGAGAAGTTTAGCCTAATAGATATCCCTTGTTACTTCAGACATCAAATAAAAGAATGCTTTATGGGGAATAATGTGACTACCTTGTATTTCCTTCAATGTGACATGAACAAAGCTACAGTTTTTCCTCCTGATTCAGCTGTGTGTTGTTTTGAAGAATTCTGATATCATTATTTTCCCCTGTCCAGAAACTTACACACTTATTTACAATATACATATTCAATTTGTTCACAATATTGAATTCACATGAAATATTTATTGGGCTGGGGAGAGCTGATTCACTGGGTAAATGAATTGCTGCCCAAGCCTGATGATTTGAGTTTGGATTCCCAGCAACCACATAAAAGCTTGATGCAGTAGCACAAGCATCTATAACCCCAGGGCACCCCTCTTATAAGATGAGAGACAGATAATATTTTCCAGGAGGTCATGGGCATCTGGCCTGGCTAATGCATCTGTGAAGAAATGTGATCTCAAGCAAAGTGAGGGTGATGACTGACTTTCCAGTTCCATCTGTGCACCATGACACATGCACACCACACTCTTGGATTCGCTCTCTCTCTCTCTTAATATAAGTTTAGTGGGTTAAGAAGGTGTTTCTCAGGTTCTTTTCTTGTAATGGTGTTTTCAGATATGGGGTTCAAATGGAGCTACCCAATGAACTGACTTCTCTGGTTGATTTTCTTCTGTCTGAAGGCATTTTAATAAGTACGTATTGCATTACAACATTTTGCCACATGGTGGTACATATCTGTAGTTCTCGCACTTGGGATGTGGAATCAGGAGAAATAGGAGTACAGAGCCAGGCTCAGCTACTTGGCAAGTTAGGGCACAGCCTGGCCTTCATGAGATCTTTTCTGGAAAACAACAACAAACATCAAAAAGGGAACTGTTTAAAGGTGTTAACACAACAATTGTGGGAAGGAATTCACTTCATATATAGACATTGGATTCTTTTTTAAAGATTAATTTTTATTAAAGAACATTTAAAAATTTTAGTTATGTGTATGTGGGCATGTTTGTGGGCTTGTGCACATGATGCAGGTGGCCTAAGATCACCTGGAGATTTTGGAGTTACAGATGATCTCCCAAAGTTGCCTTTTATTTCCATATGCATGCCATGCATATTGAGGTCATTTGAATAAAAATTTCCCTCAAAGGTCACAAACATTTGGATACTTAGATTTCAGGAAGTGGCACTACTTTGGAAGGATTAGGATGTATGACCTTGTAGGAGGAAGTGAAGTGTGTCACTGGGGGCAGGTGTTGAAGTTTCAAAAACCCAAGCCAGGCCAAGGGGCTTTCCTCCTTCTGCCTGCAGACCCAGATGTAAAACTTTCAGCTATTCTTGCAGCACCATGTTTGACTGCATTCTGCCCTGCTTCCACCCATGATGGTAGTGGACTAGACCTCTGAGCCTGGAAGCAAGCCTCAATTAAAGGCTTCCTTTTATAAGAGCTGCTGTGGTTATGGTGTTGGTACACAGCATTAGAACAATGACTAAGACAGAAGATGATACCAGGCGTGGGGTATTGCTGTGTCTGGACTGACTATGATGGGAAGACTTTGGAACTTTGGACTTGCAAAGTAATTGGGTGATTTAAGTGGGGCTTAATGAGCCATTCTAATAGAAGGCAGTGGTGATGCAAACAGTGTAGATTTTATGGCCTGTCTCAAGAGGTTTCAGAGAAGAATATTAATAAATGGCTTAGAGATTTTTCTTGTATTTTGTAGAAGAATGTGACCATCTTCTGCTTTTCCCCAAAAATCTGACTGATACTAAATTGAAGAGTTTTAGATTAATGACCCTTAAAGAGGAGATTTCAAGACAGCTTAAAATTGAGTATGTTTCATGGTTAATAGTGATCACTCTTATGCATGTCTATATATAAAAAGGAGCAAGCTGAGCATGAAAAAGTATAATATGTACAGTTTGAGGGAAAAAAGGGCACCATGAAGTGTAAAGAAGCTAAATCCAGAGCTCAAGGGGACTGTGGTGGTTTAAATAAAAATGTCCCTCCCATAGTCCATAGAGAGTGGTACTATTAGGAGGTGTGGCCTTGTTGGAATAGTTATGGCTTGATTGGAAGAAGTGTGTAACTAGGGGTTGAGCTTTGAGGTCTCAGCATGTCTCACTCAGTTCTTTTCTTGCTGCCTGCAGATCAAAATGTATAACTCTTAGCTACCGCTGTAGTACAATGTGTGCCTGTGTGCCACCATGCTTTCCACCATGACGACAGTAGACTAAACCTCTAAACTGTGAGCCAGTCCCAAATAAATATTTTTTTTATAAAGGCTGCCATGGTCATGGTGTCTCTTCACAGCAGTAGAGACTCTAGCCAACAAAGAAACAAACATTTAAATAAAAGCCCCATGCTAATTTAATAAAGGGTGTGGTTACTCCAGGAAGACCCCACCCAGAATATCTTCCAACTTATGGAAAGAAATGAAAGAAAAGTTTCTGCAGTGAATGAAGCCATGATAACAGAAAGCTAGTACAAATGTAATAGAAGTAGGGGTCATCTTCCAGCTCTATCAAGAGTAAAATTTGGCAGCTTTGGCTACATCGTTCTGCATTTTAGAGTCAAGAATATATGAAAGAGGTTATGGGATCTTCCTCCACAGTTAAGGTAAGCTGGTGAGATTGGGGGTGTGTCGGGATGTGCATGGCAACCCAGAAAGGCCATTGTATGAGGTTGTGAAGGTGATGCCTCGATTTGTTGGAGACCCAAATGAGATATGTGCTGAGGAAAGCTGCAGACTGGCTCTGGAACCAGTCCAAGAGAGATGTGTGTTGCAGTTAACAAAGCTGGAAAGAGTTGGAGTACTGGAAAGTGCTTTGGCATCAGATATAGAGATGCAGACTTTAGAGGTTTTTTTCTGTTGACTTTTGGTGTTGCTTTGGTCTAGTATTTTCTCTGTATGCTGCATTTCCTTCTTTCTGGAATGGTGATATATATTCTTTGTCATTGTATGTTGCAAGTATGTGACCCACTTTTTTATTTTGATTTTATAAGGGTAACAGTTAAAGAGATTGCATGAGTCTCAGAAGAAACTGAACTTTGAACTTGTAAACTGCATGAAGACTGTCATGGATTATGGAGACTTTTGAAATTAGACTATATGAGGCAGCAAACTCCACTAGAGCAGATATAAGGGAGCCACTGCTGAGGGAGCTGGCTGGAGCCTGAGACCTCTACCGATATAGACATGAGTCTGGGATTTTTGAGGGAGTAGAACTAAACCAGAGACCTCTGTGGGACTGGGCCCAAGCCTGGGGCTTTTGAGGGAGTGGGCCCAAGCCAAGGAATTCCATGGGAGTGGGACCAGGCCAGGGAAGTCTATTGAAACAGGCCCAAACAAACAAACTTCTCTGGAGCAGGCCTGAGGCAGTGAACTCCACTGGAGCATGTACAAGGGAGTGACCATAACAGGATCAGGCCAAGTCAGAGACTTCTCAGGTCCAGGTACACGGGAGCTACTACTAAGGGAGCAGGTCCAAATCAGAGACCTCTGTGGAAATGGGTGTGAATCAGTGACTTCTGAGATAGCAGGCCTGAGCCAGCAACCTCCACCAGAGTCGGCCTGAATCAGTGACCTCTACCAGAGCAGGCCTGAGCCAGCAACCTCTGCCAGAACAGGTCCAAGGCAACAACCACAGCAGAAACAGCTCTAAGCATGCAATCTGTGGGAGCAGGCACCAAATGACCCTTGGTATTGCACAGCAATCCCTAGAAACACCAAGCAACCTTCAGGAACATGGAGTGACCAAAGGGGTAATGGAAACTGTGACCCTCACTGCACCATGAGGAGCAACCATCTGAACCTTGGATTCAGTAGCACCTAGAAGATTGATCACTATACGCACAGATAGTCCCAACTACTCTAATCAGAGGAAAAGATGAGTAGACAAGGCCAGAACACATGCAACACCACAAAGAACAACATGACACCAATAAAAGATAGTGGCTCTACAACAGCAATACTTGAGCAACCAAATATAGATAAAGCAGAAGAAAATGACCTAGAAAATAACTTTAGGAGAATGTTTGAGGCCTTTAAAGGGGAAATGAATAATTCAAAGAAATGGAGGAAAAGACTAATGAAAATTTGGAAGAAATCAACAAATTCCTTAAAGAAAACCAAGAAAAAGCAATCAAACATGTGAAAAAAACTATTCAAGACTTTAAAACTGAAATAGAGACAATAAAGAAAGCATAAACTGAGGGAATTATAGAAATGGAAATTATGAGAAAATGATCAAAAACCACAAATGCAAGCATAAATAGCAGACTACAAGAGATCAAAGAGAGAATCTCAAGGGCTGATGAGATTAAATAGAGGAAATAGAAGGGAATAGAAGGAGATTGAATAGAGGAAATAGACCCACTGTTCAAAGAAAACATTAAATCTAACAAAAGCTTAACACAGAATATCCAGGAAATATGGGGCACCATGAAGAGATCAAACTTAAGAATAATAGGTATAGAGGAAGGAGAAGTCCAACTCAAAAACACAGAAAATATAATTTAAAAAAACATAGAAGAAAACTTTCCCAAACTAAAAAGAGACATGTCTATAAAGATACAAGAAACTTACAGAACACCAAATAATCTGGATCAAAAAATGTCTCCTTGACCCACATTGGAGCACCGGACTGAGCCCCCCAAGGTCCAAATGAGGAGCAGAAGGACGAAGAAAATGAAAAAGGAAATAAGGACTGCAAGGATGCTATCAACCACTGATACAAGGGGACGGATCTAATGAGAGCTTACCAAGGCCATTTGGACTGGGACTGAACGAGGACGTGATCCAACCAGATTCTCTGAATGTGGCTGGACAGGAGTCTTTCTGAAAAGCCATTGACAATGACACTGGGACTTGTTTCCTCTGCATATACTGGATTTTTGGGATCCAGTCTGTTTGGATACTCACCTTCCTGGACCTGGAGAGAGGGGGGAGGAACTTGAACTTCCCACAGGGCAGGAAACCCTGACTGCCCTTAGGGACGAAGAGGGAGGAGGAGAGGGAGTGGGGGGAGTGGTAGGGTAATGGGAGGAGGGGCGGAAGTGGAAACTTTTATAAATTAATAAAAAAAGAAAATTCTATAACAAAAAGAAGCAAATTCACCCAAGAGAATTAGATGGCAGGAAATAATCAAATTGAGAGCTGAAATCAACAAAATAGAGACAAAGAAAACAGTACAAATAATCAATGAGACAAAGAGTTGGTTCTTTGAGAAAATCAAGAAAATACATAAACCTTTATCCAAATTGACCAAAAGGCAGAGAGAGAATATGCAAATTATCAAACCCAGAAATGAAACAGGAGACATAAAACAGACATGACGAAATCCCAAGAATCATTAGGTCATATTTTGAAAACCTGTACTCCCCAAAATTGGAAAACTTAAAGGAAATAGACAACTTTCTGGATAAATATCACTTATCAAAATTAAATCAAGACCAGATAATAAAATTAAATAGATGTATAACTGCTAAAAATGTAGAAACAGTCATTAAAAATCTCCCAATCAACCAACCAACCAAAAAAAAAAACCAAAACCAAAAAACAAAAAATAAAACAAAAATATCCAAATACCCCAGAACCTAATGGTTTCAGCTCAGAATTCTACAAGATTTTCAAAGAAGAACTAATACCAGTACACAATAGTAAAAGAAGAAACATTGTAAAACTCTTTTTTATGATGCTATAATTACTATGATACCCAAACCACACAAAGACGAAGAAAGAGAATTACAGACCAACCTCCCTCATGGACATTGATGAAAAATACTCAATTAAATACTGGCAAATTGAATCAAATACACATCAGAAAAATCATTCACCATGATAAAGTAGGCATCATCCCAAATATGCAGAGATTGTTCAATATATGAAAATCTATCAACATAATCTACCATATAAACAACGTAAAAGTAAAGTAAAAGCCACCTGATCATCTCATTTGATACTGAGAAAGCCTTTGGCAAAATACAACATCCTTTCATATAAAAGTCTTGGAGAAAGCAGGGGTAAAAGGAACTTATCTAAGCATAATAAAGGCAATACACAGGTAACCAACAGCCAACATCAAACTAAATGGGGAGAAACTCACAGTTATCCCACAGAAATCAGGAACAAGACAAGGTAGTCC
This sequence comes from Myodes glareolus, assembly GCF_982192425.1. Classification (NCBI taxonomy): domain Eukaryota; kingdom Metazoa; phylum Chordata; class Mammalia; order Rodentia; family Cricetidae; genus Myodes; species Myodes glareolus. Next base: position 93,021,360 of record NC_142027.1, on the reverse strand, counting down.
ACTCTCTTCATATCTATTCAAGATAGATCTTGAGGCCCTAGCTAGAGCAATAAGAAAGCAAAAGGAGATCAAGAGGATACAAATCAGAAAAAAAGAAATCGAACTCTTACCATTTGCAAATGGTATGATAGTTTACATAAGCAACCAAAAATTCTACCAAGGAACTTCTACAACTTATGAACACTTTCAGTAATGTAGCAGGATACAAAGTTAACTCAAAAAGAAATCAGTATCCCCCCTTTAAACAGATAATAAATGGTCTGAGAAAAAAATCAGAGAAACATCACACTTTACAATAGCTACAAATAGCATAAAGTATCTTGGAGTAACTCTAACCAAATGAGTAGAATATCTGTATGACAAGAACTTTAAATCTTTGAAGAGAGAAATTGAAGAAGACAGCAGAAAATGGAAGGATCTCCTATGCTCTTGTATAGGTAGAATTAATGTAGTAAAAATGCCAATCTTACCAAAAATAATCTTCAAATTTAATGCAATGCCCATCAAAATTCCAGCAAATTTCCTCACAGACCTTGAAAGAACAGTACTCAATTTTATATGGAAGGGCAACAAACCCAGGATAGCCAAAACAATCCTGTACAGTAATAGAACTTCTGGAGGCATCACAATCCCTGACTTCAAGTTCTACTACAAAGCTACAGTACTGAGAACAGCCTGGAATCTGCATAAAAATAGACAGGGGGTCAATGGAACCAAACAAAGACCCTGATATTAATCCACATGTTGTCTGAGGTTTCTGTCCTGCCTGATTCCTGCAGTCATTAAGTCCCAAAGAAATTACACAGAGTTCTACATTATTTATAAACTGATTGGCCCATTAGCTCAGACTTCTTATTATCTCTCATAACTTATATTAGCCCATTATTCTTGTCTATGTTAGCCACTTTGCTTGGCTCCTTATTCAGCAAGGCAGTCACATCTTGCTTCGTCTGTGGCTGTGTTATGACTGCAAACTAGAACTTTCTCATTGCCCTGCCTCTACTTCCTGTCTGGTTGTCCTGCATTTACTTCATGCCTGGCCAATCAGCGTTTAACAGGGTACAAACCATTGTACATAACACCCCCCCCCCTTTTAAGAAAAAGCAAGAACTCTGAATCTAATATCCTTTGTTTAGCTTTTTTCCTGACCATTATCCATAACATCTTGCAACCAACATTCTAAACAAAGGAAAATATCCATAGTCCATTTTTTTGGAATGTTGGCATAGTTTTCCAGGCTACTTTCTGCTGGTTGGGGGCTCTGATAATCTTATGGGGACCTAAAGAAAATTTATAATTATCATCAAGTCATGACTGCACTATCCTGTGAGGCTTTATCATCTCAGGCAGCAGTCTTGAATCTGTTCTGGACGTAGAACTCAGACATCTGGGCCATCCATTCCTATCAGAGATTTCTCAGGTGGTCTTCTTTGATAAAACCTGATTTTTCTTAACTCAGAATGAATTCATGTCCTCTCATTTTCTGTGAAAACAAAAACAGAACCTCTTCTCCAAAGTAACATATCTTTTGACTTCAATTTTGAAGTCAAGGTATTTTTAAAATATTTATCTTGGATTAATTCAGCAACATTTATAAACAAATATCTTTTAGCAGTTGTTGCTCCTTCCTCAGCATTCAAACAATTCAAAGAGAACATAATAGCACACAGTATCAAGATTCTCTGTGTATTTTCTATCTTTATGTGGCTTTATTTTAAACTCTATTTTGTTTATTTTTATTTTTAAGTTTTTGGCTTTTTGAGACAGGTTCTCTGTGTATCTTTTCTGTCCTGGAACTCCCTCTGTAGACCAGGCTGTCTTGGAATTCACAGATATCTGCCTGGCTCTGTCTCCCAAGTGCTCGGATTTAAGGTGTGTGCTACCACACCTTGAACTCACAGAGATTTGTCTGTCTCTGTCTCCCACGTGTTGGGATTAAAGGTGTGTACCACCACACTGAACTACTCTCTTTCTTTCTTTTTTATTTTAAGGACTTTAACCTTTTTCTTTTCTCTCCCAAGTCTGCATACATTTTCAACACACTGTAAACCATTTAGTGGTTTTCTTTGTTTTTGAATCTCTCTTTACTGTATATCTCTCTTTTTCTGACCACATGAGTCTTTAATTTGCTAGGCAATATGGATAGGATTAGAGCTGTGACTTTGATGGCTGGATCCAGCCCATTCCTTAGCTTTCTGAGATTCCAGCCTCATGGCAGAGGTACCAGCTGTAGCTATATATATTGATACAATTCTATGGCATTTCAAGGTCCCTGCCACCAAGCAAGCTGCAGCACTCTGCTCAAAAACTACATTCAAATGTTCTGTAGCTGGACCTTCTGCCTGAAAGAGTCAGATTTTGCACTGGCAGGACTGCCCAGAAAGCCTGCATTTTAAAACAGTGTGGCTTTTTTTTCTGCTATGGCTGAAAACCAAAAAGTGCGCAGTCAGTTTTTCACCAACACCATTCAAGTGTTTGGTGTAGGAGGTCCTTCTGTATTTGTGTTGCTTTCATTGGTTAATCAATAAAGACACTGCCTGGCCTGATAGGGCAAAACTTAGATAGTGGTGGAAAAGACAGAGCTGTATTCTATGAGGAAGAAAGCAGCAGATAGAGCCAAGTCACCTTGAAGCTGCCAGGTCAGAAATGCTGAATCTTTCCTGGTAAGCCACGACCTTGTGGTGATATACAGATTATTAGAAATGGGTTGAATCAAGATGTGAGAGTTAGCCAATAAGAGGCTAGAGCTTATGGGCCAAGCAGTAATTTAATTAATACAATTACTGTGGTTATTTCAGGGGTTAAGCTAGCTGGGTGGGATGCAGCTCACTTCTACAACAGAGATATAAAGAAAAATAAGCCAGGGGGACCAGGCAGGACAGAAACCCCAACAAGCAGGCCCTCATGCTACAAGTGTTTTGTGGCAGGACCTCTTAAAAGAGCTGCAAGGTTTTACAGCCAAAGTTGAGTTAGGAAGCCTCTCTTAAATGAGAGTGCTTGCCTCTAGCAAGCAGAGCCATCAGAGAAAGTACTGCTATCAATAAGTCATGCTTAACTCTACTCTTTTCTGTCTAGAATTACTTCCCAAGCTCTCTCAGGCTTTGTGGATGCAGTTGTCCACATGGGCACCAATTGTTATCTGATGTTTGTGTCCCATCTGATTTCCACAGTCATTAAGTCACAAAGAAATCACACAGAGTTCTATATTAGTTATAAACTGATTGACCCATTAGCTCAGACTTCTTATTAACTCTTATAACATTATTCTTGTCCATGTTAGCCACATGGTTCGGTACGTTATTCGGCAAGGGAGTCACATCTGGCTTCTTCTGTGGCTGGGTCACAAGGGCAGACTAGGACTTCCTTCTTCCCAGAATTCACATTGCCGTGCTTCTACTTCCTGCCTGGCTTCTGGCCAATCAGCATTTTATTAAAATGCAATTGACAGGTACAGACCATTGTGCCATAGCACTTCAACCCAACATCCCCTATCCCAAAAAATTTGTCCATAGGGTTGGGGACACTGTTTAGGGGTTGTTGATTATTACTTGTACTAGAATAGAGGGTTGGGGTGAAAACTATGTTTGTTCAAAAAAAGGGGGTGGAAAGTAATAGTTGGTAATAGAGTGAATACTCGTGAGCTATTATTTATGGATAATTCACATCGGTATAGCTTTTGTATATTTGTATAAGTTCAAATTATGTTCGTTACTTCTGTTTATATTTGTACACCTATGCAAAGTTATTTTGTCAGATTGTATATATGCATGTTTCTACCTTGGTTTAGGGCATTTTGTATATTGATACAACTTTTAGAATATATTTTCATTTTGTATTATATATTACTCCTATCTCTGACCAAGATACTTATATATTGTTTACATTTTGAAGTCATTGTCCTCATTCGCTGCATATTTGTTTACAGATTATTTAATATTCTAACATGAAGTTTTACTCTTTAAATTATAAGGTATTACTTATTATAGGTCAATAGTTGTTCATGTTTGTTGTGCATACAGTCAGATCAATTATGTTCTTTAGATACATAGAGATTGTATTCTGTCTAGGTAGTAATCTTCAACCGCTTCAAGAATGTGTGGAACATGGTATTTAAATAATTTAGGGTTCTGTTGGCATGAGCATGATTGCTTCTGACAGCACCAGTCTATTCCCAAGAGAACGTTGAACATCGAAGAACTCCATTTGGAGTTTGTTTTCTTCTTGGCAAAACTGACCTTTGGGCAGTAACTAATAATGCCTCAACCACTGACAAGTTACATTGTATCCAGAAATGGATAAGCAGGACTGTCAAATCTTGTCAAGACAGGGTAAGACAGTTTTCAAAAATTTCCTGCCTTGGAAAATAGTCTGTCAGTCACTCTAGGCCTTAGCCAAAGTTGGTTGATTCAATGTTGCAAAATGAGACTTTGGGTGATTGCTCAGGTAGCTAATTGTCTCTGTCATATATTGCTCACTTTTGAAGCTACTTGATTGTACTTCCTGTCTGCTCAAGTAATATTATCTCCCTTCTCAGGCCTTCTATGGGGTTGAAGATTAGATAGTCATAGTTATTGTACTCTTATGATCTAGCCAAGCCATTTCCTATACAAGACTTAGACTCCATAGGATAGAATATTTATTAAAACATTTAGCATATATTCCTTGCTTAATATTGTTTATGCTAGTTGTAATTCTAATTATACTTGATATCTGTTCCTAGTGTATATAGTTTTGTATTGGGTTTGGAACTCTCTTATTTAAACAAAAGGGGTAAGTGCTGTGGGAGCACATTCTGCCTTTAAGATACCAGCCCACTTGGGTGTGTTCTCTTATACTATAAAAAGCAGCTTTATTATCCATAATTCTAAACTGGTGTGGGATTGTTTTGTGACTTAGGACATCATACACACACCTACGAAAAGCTGAATTTTGACAAAGAAGTAAAAAACATCAAATGGAAAAAGAAAGTGTATTCAACATATGGTGCTGGAATACCTGTAAATCAACAAATAGAACAATAAAAATAGACCCATATTTATCACCAGGCACAAAACTCAAGTTCAAATGGATCAAAACCCTCAAAATAAAACTAACCACACTGAACCTCATAGAAAAGAAAGTGGGAAGTACACTTGAATGCATTGACATGGGAGACCACTTCCTAAGTATAACCCAGTAACGCAGATGCTGAGAGGAACAATTAATAAATAGGACCTCCTGAAAATGAAAAGCTTCTGTAAAGCAAAGAACATGGTCAACAAGATAAAACAACAGCCTACAGAATGGGAAAAGAACTTCATAAACCCACAACAGACAGAGGTTTGATCTCCAAAATATACAAAGAGCTCAAGAAACTGGTCATCAAAAGACAAAATAATACAGTAAAAAAGTTAGGTACAGACCTAAACAGAAAACTCTCAACAGAGGAATCTAAAATGGCTGAAAGACACTTAAGGAAATGCTCAACATCCTTAGCCTTCAGGAAATGCAAATCAAAACAAGTCTGAGATTCCATCTTACACCAGTAAGAATGGCCAAGATCAAAATCACTGATGACACCTTATACTGGAAGGGATGTGGGATAAAGGGAACACTCCTACATTGCTTGTGGAAGTGCAAACTGGTACAGCCCCTTTGTATATCAGTATGGTAATTTCCCAGAAGATTAGGAAACAACCTTCCTCAAGACCTAACAATACCATTTTTGGATATATACCCAAAGGATGTTCAATAGTACCACAAGGACATGTGCTCAACTATGTTCATAGCAGAATTGTTTGTCATAGCCAGAACCTGGAAACAACCTAAATGCCCATTGACAGAAGAATTGATAAGGAAGATGTGGTACATTTATACAATGGAGTACTACACAGTGAAAAAAATAATGACATCTGAAGATTTGCAGCAAATGGATGGATCTAGAAAATGCCATATTGAGTCAGGGAACACAGACCCAGAAAGACAAATATCCTTACTCATTAATGGCTTTTAGACATAAAGCAAAGAAAACCAGCCTATGCTCTATAATCCCAGAGAATCTAGACAATAATGAGGACCCTAAGTGAGACATACATGGATCTAATCTACATGGGAAGTTGAAAAAGACAAGATCTCCTGAGTAAATTGGAAGCATGGAGACCATGGGAGAGGGTACAAGGGGAGGAGAGAGAAAGGGAGGGGAGCAGAGAAAAATGTATAGCTCAATAAAATCAATAAAAAAATTAAAAAAGAAATTAGACTAAACACATTTTATATTATAATATGGCTACATGTCAATGAGAAGGCAGGTAGTAGAGTGTGGTGGTTTGAAAAAGAATGGTCCCAAAGACTTGAATGGTTAGTCATCAGAGAGGAGTACTACTTGAGAAAGATTAGGAGAACTACTGTTTTTGGAGTAGGTATGGCTTTGTTGGAGGAAGTATGTCACTGGGGATGGACTTTGAGCTTTCAAAAACCAAAGCCAGTCTCAGTGGCTCTCTTCCTGCTTTCTACAGATTCAGATGTAGAGCCCTCAGCTACTCTGCCTGCACCATGTCTGCTGGTGTGCTACCATGTTTACTGCCATGATGATGGAGTAAACCTCTGAAAATGTAAGCAGGCCCCAGCTTTCTTTATAAGAGTTGTTGTGATCACAGTGTCCCCTCAGATCAGTAGAACAGGGAACAAAACTTGCATGCCTTTATAACACAATTATAAGACAATACATTTTATTATTTATTATTTGTTTGTTTTTTCTTGTAGATTCATCTATTTTATGTGCATGGGTGTTTTGCCTGTACCATGTATATAGCTGCTGTCTTCAAAAGTCATAAGATTCCTCAGAACTAGTTATATATGGTTGTAGAAACTATCTTATTAAATAAAATTAATCAGGTTTCCAAAGGCAATATTTGTATGCTTTCTTTCATTATTGTAATCTAGGTTTTACACACACACACACACACACACACACACACACACACACACACACACCCCAGGTGCATGCATACATACTCACACACATGCACACACACACACACACAGATTAGACTACTTGGACAGAAGTAGAACTTCTAGAAGGAAGGAGGGGGACAAGGGAGGATGTGGATGTAAATATGGTCAAATTGTATGTTATATGTGAACAAATATTCATAACACCCATTTTATTATACACCAAATATACGCTAATGAAATACTTTATTTTGAGATAGTCTCTTGTATTTACTGTGTTGCTGAGGATAAACTTGGACTTCTGATCCTCTTCCCTTCTTCTCCCAAGTGCTGGAACTATGTGTGAATCACCAAATACAGCACATACAGTTTTGGAACTGAAACCTAGGCAAGCACTCTATCAATGGAGCTAGATGGCCAATTCCACTCATCAAAGACTTAAAAAAATACATTAGAGAGCCTTCAAGATGGCTCACTGGGCACAGGTGCTTGCCACCAAGTCCACAACCTTAGTTCAATTCCATGGAAGATAATTACCCCCCCCCCTTTTTTTTTAAAAAAAAAGTAAATTAAAAAAGTTTAATGGAGACAGTAGAAGGGAGGGAAGCAGAGAAACATGTGTAGCTCAATAAAATGAATAAAAATTGTAAAAATATATGTAAAGAATGTATGTGTGCATATGGGCAATATGTACATGAGTGCCCATGAGGGCCAGTGACATTTGACCATAAATCTAGACTTTTATAGGCAGTTGTGAACTGCCTGATGTGAGTGTTAGGAAATAAATTTGGGTCCTCTGAAAAAGCAAGCAAGCATTTTAAACTATGACCAAACTCTTAAACCCTCATTCAAAAATACTTATTTAATGTTTTTGCATTTTAACTTACAGTATAATTGTATTGCTTACCCTCTTCCCTTTCCTCCCTCCAGTCACTCCCATGTTCCTGCTCCCAACTCCCCCCATATCCCCAGACTCTCACATTGATAGCCTCTTTCCCCCATCAACCACACACACACACACACATACACATATGTGTGCACACACACATATACACATATGTGCGCACACACACAATGCATACATTTACATATTTACACATTCATGGACACATGTACAAATACAATCTGCCAAGTCATTTTTCTTGTCTGTGTACATGGTTTCAGGGCTGACCATTTTCTATTAGACAGGTAATTAGCTTCATCCTCAGGAGGAGACTAATTCTCCCTTTCAGCAGTCACCAGTTGCCTTGTCACCAGTTCTTTGGGTTGGGACCCCATGATAACTCACCCTTCTGAGTTAGTGTGTCTATTGATATTGCCATTTTCCAATGGCTTGTTTATGAAACCATTTTAAAACTGTTTCAAATACATGTCTCACCATGCTGTCCATGCTAGTTTTAAAATTTATGCTGAAACTATCCTTTTACCTTTGTCTCCTAGTTCCCTGAGTCTATATCATGCTCCACCACTTTGAATTTCAATACTAAAAGAGTTGGGAGCATGCCATTTCTACTTATATTCACGATACTAGATTCCATGAATCGTTAATATGGTAATTTCTATAATGTTTATCAACTACAGGTATGCAGTAATTGATGTGTATCTTTTATTTCATTCTTAAAGGTGTAAAGAACTTCATGAAAGAGGAACTGTAGTAGAAAAGAAGCAGAGAGTACTCTCCTGTTTTCCCACAAGATGGAACTGAAATGACATTGGCTGGTTGTATGTTAACAGGGATACGACATATAAGCTCTGGGATTCAACAAGAAAACTCCAACCTGGCGCAACCCAGAACTTTTACACAGTTAAATGGTCATAAAAGTGCACCTAGACCCATATTATGACAATAGTAATTCAGGAGTGGGTTATGGGAGAGAGGAGAAAAAAAAGAGGGGGAGAGAGAGAGAGAGAGAGAGAGAGAGAGAGAGAGAGAGAGAGTTGGAGTAGAATCTAACTTCCCTTCAGACTATAACCTCAAAAGACAAGACACTTAACCTGCTAATCAGGGTCATTTAGAGGAAGAGACCTCTGTGTTACTCTTCAGATTCTCAATGTGCAGTACCATGAGCTGGCTGAGAGAGGTTCTATTGTCTGAGCTTCTCTGGGATCACAAACATCTGCCTTTCTTACTTCTAGAATGGTCAGTGGGTGTCACTCATGTGACAATCTTGGTTCTGGGGTGCACCTCTGACATAAACTTGCTATGAGATCTATACTGTGGGGGATTCAGACTTGCAGAATGAGGTGGAAAGTGCTTCCCTTGAAAATGGATGAAACCTCTCTGAGTGTGGGGAAGTAGAGGGCTGCCTGTGTGTTAAGCTAGGAGTTTAGTGTGAGGGCTCCTGGAATGAGTTTGGCAGATCATGTTTGTTGTTCTCTCTCCCAGCACAGATCTTTGAAGATCTGTCACCCCTTGCCCATTTTCAGAGGTATCTGGAGACACACCCAGTAGGGAAACATTTCCCCTGACTCCAAGGTGGTGAAGAATTTGTAAACAATCTTTGTCTAGCTCATTTCAAATCCCCCGCCAACTCTTTCAAGTGTGTAAAGAAGCAGAGAGGAATTTCACCTACTTTTTGGTTCAAATCACTTTGGTTAATCACCTTTTGTGTACCCAAACCAAAAGGAGACAGTGTGTGAATATGAGTGTTAAACAGTCTAGTCATTCCGTGTGTGTTGCATACCACCTCAGAAGACACAGAGAAGATCACAGATACTCGTAGGCTTCAGTCCCCTTAGCCCTGTGATTGGCTTCAAAAACATCAATGTGAAGGAAATTTATTTGGTATTAAAATGACTTTTGAAGCAGTTTTCTAATGTCTTAGGTTTCTGTCCTGCCCAGTTCCTTCAGTTGTTAAGTCACAAAGAAATCACACAGAGGTCTACATTAGTTATAAACTAATTGACCCATTAGCTCAGGCTTCTTGTTAACTAATTCTTATAACTTACATTGACCCTTACTTTTTGTCTATATTAGTCACGTGGTTCGATATCTTTTGCGGTGAGGCAGTCACATCTTGCTTGCTCCGTGTCTGGATCACGACTACAGAATGCACTTCCCTCTTCCCAGAATTCTCATTGCCCCACCTCTACTTCCTGCCTGATCACATTGCCTATGCTTCCTGTCTGGTTACTTGCCAATCAGTGTTTTAATAAAATACAATTGACAGGGTGCAAACAATTGTCCCACAGTAGTTTTCATTATGTAGCCCTGGCTGTCCCGGAACTTGTTATGTAGAACAGGTTGGTTGTAACCTCACAGAGATCGGCCTGCCTCTGTCTCCTGAGTACAGAAGGTGTGCATCACTACACTTTGCTTAATATTCCTTTTCTTATTAATAAGCATCTAGGGCTAGGGAAATGGCTCGGTGTGTAAAGTTTTTGAAGTACAAATGTGGGAATCAGTGTTCAGATGTCTAGAATCTTCATAAAACAGACTTAATTAGAAGTAGAGAATTTCTCCATAAAACACACTTACCTGTCGTGTTTGAAATCTGATTCTCTGGACACAGAATGCAGTCAAAACAACAAGCCACATTTCCTTCTGGGAAAGATTTTCTGAATCCAGGACTACAACTTTTGCTGCAGACAGACTGGGGAGTCTGAAGAAAATCAGATGTGAGCAAGTTATAATTCAAAATCTGAATTATACCTACTACTATAGTGAGCACATTATTCGTAGAACTGGATAATTAGTGAACATAGTTTTTTTGTATCCATAAATAATCAACTGATTGGATGTTGCTGTAGCTTGGACACCAAATACCTTTTTTACGGTGATGACCTTCAACCTATGGTGCTGCTGAGACATGGTGAAGTCTTTAAGTGGAGAGGTCTTGGGGTTGGAGAAATGGTTCAGTATTAACAGCATGGGATGTTCTCGCAGAGGTAATTTGGTTCCCAGACCCACATTACATGGCTCAAAGCTGCCTATAACTCCAGCTCCATGGGATCCAACAGCCTCTTTTGGCCTCCATAGGCACCTACACTCATCATGCAGAAATAATAGTTCCTTCCTTCACATGCATATAAACAGTGAAACGCAAAAACAAAATAATTTTTAAAAGGTGAGAAAGTTAATGATTGGAGGTTTGCCAATCATTTGAAAGGTGTACTGGGACAACGGACTCAGCCTACCTCTAGTTTTGCTGGCATGAAGTGAGTGTCTTCTACTGCCACAAACAACACCATAGTGCCTTATCCCACCAAAGTAACAGCTATGAGTCCCAGAATTATCCAAATTCAACCTAAAGCTATGTCAGTAATGAAAACCCCCAACAACAGATGGTGTGCATATTTTCATATGAAATGTATGAGCATTTAGATGCATATTGGTAAATGAGCATGCTCTAGTTCCATAGAGTATATAAGAAAATTCTCTTCCTTAAATTGAAAGTATAAAATTTAAACAGCACATTCTTGGTTCAAGGAATTGCTGGGTATGATAATGGATTAAAAGCTGCTTTTGAAAGATTCAGTAAAACACAAAAGTCACAAGAGTCACAATAAAAATCAAATAGACTCTACTTTTGGCAGAGAAAGAATTGAAGGAAAAAAGTAATCCTATATGGCACTTTTGTTTCCAAAGGAACAGTCAAGCTAGCGCTATTTCACCATCTTGCTCGCACCAGGTCAAGGACAAAAGTAGCCGTCAATGAGGGCAGTTGGGCATGGACACTAGAAAACAGCAGCTGGAACATGTCAGCCCAGTTTGTTAGCTGTGAGTGGATTGATGGTGGGAGCAAAACTGGGTGGGCAGATGGGAACTGAAATGAGGCAGAGGAGCTTGGAGCTGAGATTCCTGCTGGGCATCCTGGAAACCACTGCCTGAGCAGACTGCACCTCTACCGCTGCCTTGGTGAACTGCTATGAAATATTTCCTCCACTATCATTCAAGGCCTAAACCATGCACTGTGCTGCTTATTCCTACTTTACTCTCTCTTTTCCATTTCTCCAATTCCTTCCTCGATTTACTGTTGAAGGAATTATGGACACCCTTAGGTCTAACTACCAGTGAAGGATATCTTCTCCAATCAGTACTCTAGTGATGCTGTCTTTGGACCATGTTAGGAAAAAAATACACAACTGTCCTCTACTGCAAGTTAACATGAATATTTCTGTTAAAATACTGTATCTGTTGTTGTAATTGAACCCCATAAAGACGTTAGGACATCTCATGTTCAAGAATTCATAGAATTAATATTGTGGAAATGACCATTCTACCAAAAACTATTTATAGATTCAAAGCATACCAATTTAAAATTCCCATTTTGTTCTGCACAGAAATAGAATTATCCTAAATTCTATATGGGTCCACAAACAAAAACATATATTTTATATATTTACATTTTTAAAATTTATATAGAAAACTTAAAAATATCTGTATATCATAAAATCATAAAACTGACAGGCAAAAGAAAAATAAAGAAAAATATGTATTGTAGTATTTAAAAGACATTAAAAGACTTTTTCACACAAAATATTTTGATCATGCTTCTTCCTTCAGTTCCTCTCAGATTTCCCCCTCCATTCAACTCCTTTCCCTTTCTTTCTCTCTGTTTACAAAACAAGCAAACAAAGCTGAAAACAAATAAAACTCCCATGAAACACACACATATAAAGCAAAAGACCAATAAGATAAAAAGTTTCCAAACAAAGAAATATGATATAAAAGTTCTACAAAAAAGAAACTGAGATTCTTGGAAATGGAGTCTTCCATGAAGAGAGACTCTATTGGAAGAAATTACATTCCTTTACAAGAAAGTATTCATTGTAGATAGCTTTTTGGTTAGATTATACTGATCAAGATTTGTTTTAATATGTGTAGTTCATAGCATTACAGTTATACCCAACTCACCTCTGTAATTCCTGTGGCCCATTCTATCATGTCCTCAGATAAAGATAATTGTTGACCAAGTGGACCATATGGTGAAAACTGTCCAACCTTTACCTTAAGTTCTAGACCTTCTGGAAAGTTCCAATAGTTGAGTATATCATACTCTGCATTCAGTTTCATTTTCTCATCCAAATTCACTTGTTCTCCAGCATTATTAGTAAATTCCATGTCTTTTAGAAAAGGGTGCAGCTAAAAAGGATATATTATTTTATGAAGATGGTACCAGAGTGAAGACAAAGAACTGAAGTGTTTGGGAAAGTTTTATATTGTTTAAATCCTTAATGAATAAAGCAAATTTGATATAGGTATCAAGAATGTAGGGCAAATGGCAGCCTATGGCTAGCTAAAATATTACAATATTTTTGAAAATAACAATCTTAGCAATAGATAGTAATTATCAATTACAAGCACAAAAATAATCAGTAAATGAAAGAAAATCTGGAAGTTGTCAGTTTGTCTACAGTTAGCCATATCTATTTATTTTTAGAATTAACCTTTCCTGTTTTGCTTTCTATTGCTGTGATAAAAGCTTGAATGTTACAATCCATCACTGAAGGAAGCCAAATCAAGAACTCAAGGCAGGAACCTGGAGGTAGGAAATGAAGTGGAGACCATAGAGGAATGTACTTACTGACTTATCTTCCATGGCTTGCTGCACTTTCATTCTTACACAATCCAGAACAATCTGACCAGGGATGGCATTGTCCACAGTGGGATGGACTCTCCCACATCAATTATTTATCAAGAAAATGCCTCATAGACTTGCCCATAAGTCAACCTGTTGTCGGGTTATAATTTCTCAACTGAGGCTTCTCCTTCCCCCGGTGACTGTCATTTGTGTCAAATTGATAAAAATTGACCAGTATATTGCTTAGAGAGTGCTTATAAAACGAGGCTCTGACTACCTTTTGGTGTTAGATGAGATTCTTGAGTAAAAAGAGACTTAAAAGACAACCTGTACAGTTACACACTTCCTCCAACAAGGCCATATCTACTCCAACAAAGTCACACCTCCTAATAGTGCCATTCTCTTTGGGGGCCATTTTCTTGCAAACCACCACATTCTACTCCCTGGCTCCCAATGATATGCAGCTATACCACAATGCAAAAATGCATTCAGTCTAACTTTAAAAGCACCTATATTGTATAATAGTCCCGAGCTTGTTTTAATGTCCAAAGTCTCTTCTGAGACTCATGCATAAAATTCATAAAATCAAAATAAAAAACAGATTAAATACTTCCAACATATAATGGCATAGGATATACATTTCCATTCCAAAATATAGGAAAGGGAACACAGTGAGGAAATAATGGACCAAAGTAAGCCAGGCAAACTCCAAACTCTGAATTTCTATGTCTGATGCTGAAATGTTCTTCACATCTTTAATTTCTTTTATCTTTGTTGACTGCAATACACCTCTTTCTCCTGGGTTGTTTATTCCCTTAGCAGCTTTCCTTCACAGGTATCCCATGACTGTGGCATTTCTAATGTCTTGGGGTCTCCAAGGCAATCCAGGCTTCAGCTTCACAGCTTCATGCAGTGGCCTTTCTAGGCCTCCATTTAGGAACACTCCTGATATCTTGATTTCAAAATTTGGGTCTAAGTGTCGGAGGAGACCACTTGTTTGTTCCTGGCTGCTCGGCCCCAAAATAATCACACATATACTGTATTAATGAAATACACTGCTTGGCCCATTAAAAAAAACACTCCTAATACATGCCTGGCCTCAGTGGCTTTCCTTAGGTGTGAAAGCAAATTTCATAACCTGTTTCTTTTATCCTTAAATCTAAAGTCAGAATAATGTGCCTGAAGCTGTCAAGTTCTGCTGCTTTCTGGGCCTGGAACATGCCCCCACAACATCAAATTTCAGCTTTACCATTTTTCTGTTTTGGGTTGTTACCTTTATTGCCTAAACTTGGCTGTCTTTGAACTTTGGTCTGTAGACCAGGCTGTCCTCAAACTCAGAGATCCACCATCCTCTGCCTTCCAAGTGCTGGGATTAAAGGTGTACACCACCACATGAATCTCTAAGCTTTTCTTTAATTCCTTTTTCACAAGTTGGAAATTTAGCTGGGTGGGGTGTTGCCCTGAGGAGGTCAACACCTACTTTGTTCTATTTCCTAATCTGTTTAGCTCCTTGATCACAGGATTTAGTTCTATTTTACTTTGTGGTGACCTTTTCTCAATCAATATATTTTATACTTTTATTTTCTCAGCTAGCCCCTTTTCACTATAAATCTTCATTAGAGTTTCAAATAATTACCAAACAACAGAGTCTACACTAGACTGTTTTGAGATTTCCTCTGCCAATATAATTAATCCAAAACTTTCCCCCTTTAGCCTCAGGCAGACTCTTCTGACAAGGGCAAAATTCAGCCACATTTTTCACCAAAATATTACAAATACAATCTCTATGCCACATACTAAAATTCTTCTCCACTGAAACATCTTGAGCAAGTCATCTACAGTTCAAATAGCTCTTAGCATCACTGTTTTTCCATGCTCCTACTAGTATGGCCCATTAAGCAGTGTTCAAAACAACTGCTATCCTAACCCAATGTACCAAAGCCCAAATTCCTCCAAACAAACATGTGGTCAGGCCTATCACAGCAATAACCCAGTCCCTGGCACCAACTTCTATTTTAGTTAAGGTTTCAAATACTTTAAAGAGAGTTCATGACCATGACAACTCCTATAAAGGAAAACATTTATTTGAGGTGGAGGCTTACAGTTTCATAGGTTTAGCCCATTGTCATCATGGCAGGGAGTATTTATGCAGGCAGATGTGGTACTGGCTATATCATGATCACGAGGCAACAGGAAGTGGACTGTGTGTTACAGGAGTGAAGTTTGAGCAAAGAAAACATCAAAGACAACCATACAGTTACACACTTCCTCCAACAAGGTCATACCTATTTCAACAAAGTCACACCCCCTAATAATACCATTCTCTTTAGGGGCCATTATAATTGCAACCACTTTAACAACTGATATGAATGTTTCTGTCATATTTTGTTAAGAATGCCTTTGTACAAATATTTTTGTTTTCTTTCCTCAATTTCTGTATCATGTAATATAGTATCAATTAAAAGAATATCAATGGTTATCATATATAAGTTTGAGATACTAAAGAATGTCCCTAAAGGAACATTTCCACCTATTCTAAGTTTATAATGCATTTGTGATTATATGAGGGATAGTTATAGTATCTTAGGCATATTTATGACCTTTTAAAATATATAATGCATTTGCAATTTTACATGGAATAGTTATATCATGCTTATATTTTTATCATGATCTGGTTATTGTTTTTATTTGGAAAATAAACATGACATAAACAATATAATTTTGTGTCTAGTTGATGAGGGGTGAACTTGTGATGATTATTCTTGGTTGTCAATTTGACTACATCTATAATCAACTACATAAAATTACAGAGCACACCTGTGAGGAATTTTTTGCTTAATTGGAAGTAGGAAGATCCACTTCTAATCTAGATCTTTGCAGTAGGAACACATGCTTTTTATCCAGATATCTAGTTCAGACATAATCTGAGCTGTGTCTTCTGCCGAAGGCTATAAAACATGTGGATGAAGGCAGCTTTTGTTCTTTGCCTGCACTTTTGGCTAGCAAATCCATTCCTTCAGTGGGCTTAGTGTCTACTTCTCTGAAATTCCAGTGTCTACTGAAGGACAGCTGAGACATCCAGCATCATGAACTGCAACTGCTAGATTACTGGATTTTCTGCTCACAGTCAACCAGTGTTGGATTAGCTGGACCACAGCCTACTTTTTCTCCCTAACAGCCTTCATAACACCTTCTGGTACTATGAAATGTAGCCATCAGGAAAGATGTGTCTGGCTCAGTTCCAGTTTGTTATCTCTATATCATGCATCCAAGTTGTGTAGTATCTGATGCAATAGGTTATTGTACTCTATTTCTGGTTTATAAGCAAAAACTGTGGCAGGAATCTATCTTTATTTATTTTTGATTGTGGAATCTGTGATCTCCCTGACCAAGATGTCATATGGAGGTGTCTCATACCTGTTACTAGGATTTTTGTTTAGTAACTCCTAACTTCTACAAACATGCAAATTTTCCAGTTATGCAGCTATCTACCCTATCACTTTAAGAAAATATTACTTTAATTTGAGTTAAACATAGTAGCTTTGCATATGATTTTGTGATTAACTCTCTCTTCTGTTCTGTCTTTTCTACTCCCCTGCTTGTTTCAATTTTTCTACCACTAGGAATCCTCTTTTTCACCTTTTCTACAATCAAGAACCCTCTTCTATTTCTATTTTATCCATATTTTCTATCCTTTGTTTTCAAATACCCATGAATAGCTTATTTATATTTTTCTATCTTTAATTCTACAGGCACTGCAGGATAAGTACACATAGCGAAAGAATTGTAGCCATCTACATTTTGTCTCTCTGGACCTGAATCACTTAACACAGAATGATTTTTTTCAAGTTTTATCCATTTACGTGAAAATCTGATGATTTCATTTCTGTTTATGGATGAATAACATTCCCTTGTTTCTAGGCACCTCATGGTACATTCATTAACTTATGAAATTTTGGCTGATTTTCATTACCTGGTCACTGTGAGGACAACAGTGAATATGGATGCACAAGCATCTCTGTTGTTGTGGGAGTATCTTCCACTGCCTTAGCCAATAGTCGCTGAAGCACAAGCCCACAGTGCGGTGGGGAGCGCCTTCCGCTCCGTCAGCCAATAGCCGCTGAAATACCAGCCCACTGGGGCATGGTATATTTCTCTTTTAAAAAGAGCCACAGATCCCGGATCAGGCTCTCTTGGTTCCGGCGTTTGGTCCCGGTTCCTGCTCCCGGCTCCTGCTCCAGTGACTAGGCTCCCTTCCTGACGGTTTATGGTGTATGTAAGTTTTACCCCCCAAAATAAATAACCCCTTAAAACATAACTGGTGTGGGATTGATTCGCCGATACTTGGCGCCCAACATGGGGCTCGAACCCACGACCCTGAGATTAAGAGTCTCATGTCTACCGACTGAGCTAGCCGGCCTGCTTTTCATCCCACCCGGTTCCTACACAACTAGCTTAGCCCCAAAAATAACAACACACAAATTGTATTCATTTAACCACTGCCTGGCCCATTATCTCTAGAGAGTTAGTTACTGGCTAACTCTCACATCTTGATTAACCCATTTCTAATAATCTGTACAGCACCACGAGGTGTGGCTTACCAGAAAAGATTCAGCATGTCTGACCTGGTGGCTGGCTCCATGGCGTCTGCCTCATTTCCCTTCTTCCCAGCATTTTGTTCTGTTTACTCCGCCTACCTAATTTTCTGTCCTATCAAAGGGCCAAGGCAGTCTCTTTATTGACCAATAAAAATAACACAATAGACAGATAACCCTCCTCCATCACTCTGTGGTTAGGTATCGAGTCCTTTGAGTGTGTGACCAGGAATGGTATAGGAAGGTTATATGCTGACTCTTTTTGAGCTCTTTAAGAAGCCCCCAGACTGATTTCCAGAGTGACTGCACTAGTTTCCACTACGCCCAACAGTGCGTAAGGTTTCCCTGCTCTCCACATCTATAATATCATCTGTTGTCATTGACGGTTATGGTTTTTTTTTTTTGGTGGCCATTCTAGCTGGGGTTAGATGGACTCTTACTGTAGTTTTAACCTGCATGTCCTTGCTGGCGAAGGACGTGGAAAGTGTGTACTTGCCACATTTATTTCATATTTTGAGAACTTTCTGTTCAGGTCCGTAGCCCATCATTTGGATTTTCTGAGTTCTATGTCTATCTTTACAGGAATACTTAGTTTGCTATACAGCTGGAAAATATTTTCTCCCTTTCTGTGGCCTGCCTCTTTACTTGACAGTTTGTTTTGTTGTACAGAAAATTTTAGTTTCAAAAGATCCCATTTGTTTTGTTTGGTGTCTTATTTCCTGTGCTGACAGAGTCCTTTCCTATGCTCACACGTGTTCATAAACTGAAGCGTTTTCCTCTTGCCGTTACAGGGTGTCACAACTTATGTTGAACACCTTGATAAATTTAAATTTAGTTTTGTTCAGGGTCAGTGATAAGGAGGTAGTTTCATTCTGTACATATTAAAATCCAGTTTTCACACAGAACCATTTGTTGAAGATAGTCTTTTCTTCAATGTATATATTTGGCAGGTTTATTTAAAAAATAAGCTAGCTGTAATTGTGTGGATTTGTATTTAACTTCTTTATTATTCTATTTGATTCTGTTGCTCATCTATCTGTTTTTGTTTCAGTACCATGTTATTTATTTAATATTAACCAATAGCTCTGTAGTATAAGTTATGAGTCGTGACTCTGTAGTATATAAGTTTAGTATAGAAATCATGATACCTCTAGTAGTATTCATTTTGTTTAGGATTGCTTTGAGTACACTTGTTTTTTTGTGCTTTCATATTAATTTTAAGAATTTTTATGTCTATGAAGAATATACTGTTTTAAAGATTATTTTCTAGAGAATTTCATACGTGACTAAACTAAACTAAATTAAGCTGCATTTCTATAATTTCTACTTTGCCCTTCCCATCTCAATTCTTTCTATAGCCCCCACATCCCTTTTAACTTCATGACCTATGCAAACACAAGTATACATACAAATGCATGTGCACACACACATGTTACTGAGTCTTTTATTGATATTTGTATGTACATATGTTTAGTGCTGATAACTTTGGACTGGAAAACCTGTCAGGGTGCACATCTCTGGATTATTCTCCCTCTCCCAGCAGGCATTGATTGTCTGAAGGTCTTCAGCTAGGGGTGGGACTTGATAAATTTCTACTTGACAGACTGACAGATCAACTGGTACATTAAGATTTCATGATGGAATTCTGCTTCTTTATGTAGGCATTTAATGCTATGAACTTGCCTCTTAACACTGTTTTCACTGTGTCCCATAAATTTGGGTCTGTTGTGTGGTTATTTTCATTGAATTTTAGGAAGTCTTCAATTTCTCCCTTTATTTCTTTCTTGACCCATTGATGATTCAGGTGAATATTGTTTAATTTCCATGTGTTTGTGGGCTTTCTGAAATTAGTATTGCTGTTGACTTCTAGTTTTAAACCATGATGATCTGATAAGGTACATTCGGTTATTACATTTCTTTTTGTATTTGTTGAGGTTAGTTTTGTTACTGAGCATGTGGTCAATTTTTGAGAAGGTTCCATGAGGTGCTGAGAAGAAGGTATATTTGTTTCTGTTTGGATGGAATAGTCTATAGAGGTCTGTTAAGTCCATTTGAGTCATAACATCTGCTAGTTCTCTTATTTCTCTGCTCATTTTTTGTCTGACTGACCTGTCCAGTGGTGAGAGGGGAGTATTGAAACTGTTAGTATGTGGGGTTTAATGTATGATTTATGCTTTAGAAGTGTTTCTTTTACATATGAGGGTGCCCTTGTATCTGGGGCATAGATGTTCAGTATTGAGATTTCCTCTTGATATATTTGTCTTGTGACTAATATGAAATGACCTTCTTTGTCTCTTTTGACTGATTATAGCTTGAAGTCTATTTTGTTAGATATTAGGATAGCTATACCTGCTTGTTTCTTAGATCTATTTGATTGGTATATTTTTTCCCAACCCTTTTCTCTGAGACAATGTCTGTCTTTGAGGTTGAGATGTGTTTCTTGTATACAGAAGAAGGATAGATTCTGTTTTCATATCCAATCTGTTAGCTTGTGTCTTTTTATACGTGAGTTGAGTCCATTTACATTAAGGGATGCTAATTACCAGTGATTTCTATCTCTTGTTAATTTAGTTTTTATTGTTGATGATGTTAATTTGTTCATTTTCCCCCTTATTTGGGTTTGATGCTATTAGACCATCAATTGTCTGTGCTTTTGTTGGTGTACCAACTTCCTTGGGTTGGAGTTTTCCTTCTTGTATTTTGTGTAGGCCTGGGTTTGTGGTTAGTTATTGGTGAAATCTATTTTTTTCATGGAATATCTTGTTTTGGCCTTCTATGGTGATTGAAAGTTTTGCTGGGTATAGTAGGGCTGACATCCCTGGTCTCTTAATGTCTGCATAATGCTTAACCATGGCCTTATGACTTTTATTGTCTCCAATGAGAAGTCAGGTGTAATTCTGATAGGTCTACCTTTATATATTACTTGGCCTTTTTTCTTTGTAGCTCTTAATATTCTTTCTTTATTCTGTATGTTTTGTATTTTGATTATTATGTGGCGAGAGGACTTTTTCTTTGGATACAGTATATTTGCTGTTCTGTAAGTTTCTTGTATGTTCATAGGCATATCTTTCTTTAGGTTGGGAAATTTTTTTTCTATGATTTTGTTAAATATATTTTCTGTGCTTTTGAGTTGATCTTCTTCTCCTTCTCCTATACCTATTATTCTTAGATTTGGCCTTTTATGGTGTCCTATATTTCCTGAATATTTTGGGTTAAGCTTTTGTTATATTTAATGTTTTCTCTAACTGATGAGTCTATTTTCTCTATTGCATATTCAGTGCTTGAGATCTCTCTTCCATCTATTGTAGTCTGCTATTCATGCTTGCACTTGTGGTTCCTCATCTTTTTCTCATGATTTCTGTTTCTATAGTTCCCTCAGCTTGTGTTTTCTTTATTGTTTCTATTTCAGTTTTCAAGTCTTGAATAGTTTCTTTCATATGTTTGATTTCTTTTTCTTGGTTTCTTTGAGGGATTTGCTGGTGTCTTCCAATTTTTTGTTTGTCTTTTCCTCCATTTCTTTACGGGAATTTCTCATTTCCTCTTTAAGAGTTTCAAACATTCTCTTGATTTGTTTAGGTCATTTTCTTCTGCTTCATCTATATTTGTTTTTTCAGGTCTTGCTGTTGTAGGGTCTTTAGGTTTTACTAGTATTGTGTTGCTCTTTGTAGTGTTGCATGTGTTCTTACCTTTTCTACTCATCTTTTCCTCTAATAGATGTGTTTGGGACTGTCTAAGATTCTGTTGAATAATCTTCTAGGTACCAAAGAATCCAAAGCTCAGATGGTTGTTTCTCATTGTACAGTCAGTGCTACTGTTCTAGTTACCCCGTTGATTACTCCGTGTTCCTGGAGAGAGCTCACTGCTTCTGTGCTTTGCTCTGCTTTCTTGGAGTTTGCTGTCTCAGGCCTACTTTGGCCTAGGTTACAGGCTTTGCCCTACTTCTGTACATCCTGGTCTTGACGCCCTCCTGCAGAAGTCTCTGCCTTGGAGTTGGTCCTGCAAAGGTTTCTGGCTCCAGTCTATTGCCTTGGAGTTTTCAGGCTCAGGTGCACCCAGAATCACAGAGGACCTGGATCAGGGTTCCTCCCTCAGAGGTCACAGACTCATGCTCAGACCTGCTGAGGTTCTGAGTTCCTGCCTATTCCCTTTGATGTCCCAGACCAATGCCTGGACCCACAGAGGTCCTGGCTTGGGCATCCTTATTCTGAGGTCCCAGACTCACACATGGCCCTGCAGAGATCTCTGATTCCTGCCTGCTCCCTCAGAGGTCCCAGATTTATGCCCAGACTGGCAGAAGTCTTGGCTCAGGCCTAGTTCCTGGGATGTCCTAGACTCATGCCCCACAGGGGTTCTGGCTTAGGTCTATTCCCTTGAAGAGCCCAGATTCATGTCCGGATCCTCAGTGGACTCTGGTTCTGGCTCACTTGCTCAGCAATTCCACCATGTCAGGTCTGAGAATTTTTGACAGAGTCTTTAGGGTCTCTCATGTATAGAATATTATCATCTACAGGGGAGGATGTTTTAACTTCTTCTTCTTTTGTATCCTTTTTATTCCCAGTTCTTAACTTATTATTTCTGTGGAAATCACATCAGTTGTCTGTGTCTATGCAGTGCTGTTGAATAACCCTTCTGTATGCTATGGATATGTTTTATCCCCATTGGTTAATAAAGAATATTCTTTTGCTTATAACAAGGCAGAATACAGGTGTACAGGAATGTTAAAGAGAGACACAGAGAGGAGGAGAGCAGTTGCCCAAGAAATAACACCAATAGATCAGTAAATGCCACGGCCACTTGACAATATATAGATTAATAGAAATGTGCTAATTTCAAATAATTCAGTAAAAATGGGGTACAGATCTAAACAGACCACTATCAACAGACAGATATAAAATGGTTGAAAGATGCTCAAGGAAATGGTTAACTTCCTTAGCAATCAGAGAAATGAAAATTATAACAACTCTGAGATTCCATCTTACACTTGTCATAGTGGCCAAGATGAAAAACACTGATGACAGCTTTTGCTGGAGAGAATGTGGGACAAAGGGAACATTCCTCAATTTCTGGTGGGGGTGCGACTGATACCACCAGTTTGGATATCACTATGGTGATTTCTCAGAAAATTAGGAAACAACCTACCTCAAGACCCAGTAATACCACTTTTGGGTATATACCCAAAGGATGTTCAATCACACCAAAAGGACATGTACTTGACTATGTTCATAGCCCCATTATTTGGTATAGCCAGAAATTGGAAACAACCTAAATGCCTTTCGACCAAAGAATGGATAAAGAAAATGTGGTACAATTACACAATTGAGTACTACGTAGTGGGAAAAAAATGACATCTTGAAATTTGCAGGCAAATGGATGGATCTAGAAAACATCATATTGAATGAGGCAATCCAGACCCAGAAAGACAAATATAATATGTACTCATTCATAAGTGGTTTTTGGACATAAAGCAAAGAAAAACCAACCTACAGTTCACGATCCCAGAGAACCTAGCCAGCAAAGAGAACCTTAAAAAACATGCAGGGATCTAATCTACATGGGAAGTTAAAAAAGATAAGATCTCCTGAGTAAATTTAGAGTGTGGGGATCATGAGAGAAAGGAGAATGGGGAGAGGAAGGGAGGTGAATAGAGAAAAATATATAGCTCAATAAATATAGTAAAAATAGGTTAATTTAAATATAAGAGCTAGTTATTCATAAGCTTGAACTATAGGCCAAACAGTTTATATATAATGTAATCCCCTGAGTGAGTATTTGAAGCAGGTGCAGGCTGGGGTGGGACAGAAAAACCTCCATCTGCAGAGCAACTTACCCTGTGACAGCTCCAACCCTCCCTTCTTCTGTGGTCTTTACTGCATGTTGTGGAGTTATACAAGCCTGGGCACTCTACCCTCATTCATCTCCACTGCCCAGTCTGTCTGCACAGGCTTTGCTGCATGTTGTGGTAGTCCTGTGAAGTATCACTTTTTTTTTAGCCAATTCAGTTCTTTCATTTTCTTTTGAAGCCTCTTCTCCATGGATGGGACTCTACATACTTAAGTGTAATTAACTCTCAGTTGGTTCCTTCCTCCAGCTTTTCTCTGAAGATTCCGTTCTCCATTTTGTATGATTCCTTCCATGTGCCTAGACACACTACTCTCCACAATTAGCTCTGGCCTCTCAGCTGAAGTCCACGGCCTTCACTGAATCTCATGGGACTCACAAGATTGGATATGTTCTATATTTTTTATACAAAAATCATATTATGACCAATTTTATACAGAAATCAAATTATGATCTGTCAATATAAAATACTGATGTGGATTTAGAACACATTTTCTTCCTTCCTTTTAACCTTTTCTGTATAGACCTTGACTTACCCCTTTGTAAGTGTGTCTAGTAGTTTATTTTGTACTCTTAGAGAATCTAAGATAAGTAGTATGACCTCCTAAAGCATAAATTTATAAAAATTACATTGCTTATGTTATGAGCAATCCATTGGGACACACATTACCTGCCAGGCTGAAAACATCAACTCGTCTGCCTTTCTTAATGGTTTTACTTCTGCTTGATGGAGAAGCATCTCATGAAGGCTGTGGGCCACAGCATACACAGCATTGTATGTATTGTAAGCATAGTCAGTCATGACCTTATCAAAATGGTTGTTAGGTGAGTCATGCAAGGAAACATTAGGCACACAGTTCTCAACTGTAGTACAGTCATCGTCAGCAAATGAGCAGTTAAAAAAGTAGAACCAGAACCTTTTAAGGTAAAAATCTTCTGGGTATTTGGAAGGGTGAAGTGTTTGGGTAAAATTTTTGAAACCAGAGATTTCTTTGTGGTGATGTGAGAAAATGAGGCTCCCATGGAATGACTGCAAAATGAAATGTTTTGAATGGATGATATCATTCCATTCTGAGTTCATGATCCAAACTTTCCCTGTAACTAATGTTTGTCTTAAACAAGACAGGAAGCCTCTCAGAAAGTCACTGTCACCATAGGTGATGATCACATTTGCTGATGATTTCAGAATCCGTGTAGGATTCAATTGTTTCTTTGCCAAAAAGGATACTTCACTGACTGGGATCATTTCCACAAAATCTATACACATTCTGTTTCTGTCCATTTCTGTCCTCAGGTCTGAGATTATCTGAACACCTTTTTGTCCTTCAGATACAATCAACCCCACCCAATTCCAGTGGAAATAATTCAACAATAAGACAATGCCACTGGCCAGAGATGTGTCCTTGGAGGCCATTTGATAGAGATCAGGAAACTGATCATGATTATTCAGGTTCTGATCAAAAGCCCCAATGGTCAGCTAAAATGAAAAGAAATAGAAGCAGAATTAAGAGGAGGAATCATAAAGCATGGGTCAAATCATGACAGACCTTTAGAATCAGCTAGAGTGATGAAGAGAATTTGATCATCACATCTGTATACATGTGCACATGAGGTCAAGGCTGATAATGGTATTACCTTGTTATTTTTCCCTTTAATTTTTTCTTTTTATTTTGAGCATAGGTCTCTAAGTGAACCTGCAGCTCACTGTTTTGGCTAGCCTGACTTTCCAATGAGGAACTCTCCACTTTACCAGAACTGAGGTTAAAGATATGTCCTGTCATGGCCAGATTTCATGTGAATGCTAGAGATTCACACTCAAGTTCTCCTGGTTATGAATCAAATACTTTACTCCCAAAGCCACCTCTCTAGACCATAATACCATTAAAATATTGGTATTCTACTTTCTGAAGGATTTCTTTCTTTTTTAATTCCTGATCAGTCACAGTTCCAGGTAATCACTGTCTACTCCAGACTATTCCTTTTCTCTGTCCTAGACCAAGGAAATATGGATATGTCACCAAGTCACTGAGCACTTACTATTTGGCATTATAACCTTTGTCAGATGTATAATCATAATTTTCTTTCACGTTCATTTTTCACCTTGAGATGACCCTGTACTTGTGTTTTTCATCTCTCTACTCTACTCACTCTCACCTGTGGATATTTGTAGAGTCCCAGCAGTGTTCCTATCTGGGCAGATAATATCCATGATACTCCTGAGAGTACAGCAATAGACTTCATTTCTTTCTTGCAGTTGTAATTACTTATATATTTCTTCCCTGATAGCCACGTGATGCATCTATCCAATGTCGACCATTCATTATACAGGATATTATAGATATCATATCCCAGAGACACATTCGGCAAAAGATGAGGGTTCATGTTGATCTCCTCAATGGCAAAAACCATTGCCAGAACAATCTGGTAGTTCTTTATGTTTAACCTGAACAGAAGACACAAGAATATTTAAGGGTGCTGTTTCTTGAATGTCAAATGTCTCCCATATATTCACATCTGAAAACTCTGTCAGATGTGATGACATTGATGAAGTCTCTGGAACTTTCAAAAGTTTGAGCATAACTGAAGTTTGTCAGTGGAGACAAATCTTTGGATTTTATATCTTGTCTTCAGTTCAGGCTCAATCTCTTATTTCTTGAGTGAAAATACAGTGTGACCAGCCAAATTTATGCACCTGTCATGGTGATTTCTCTTCTTGCTGCCATGTCTAACCTAACATGATAGATAGTACCTCTCTAAAATTATAAGCCAAAATAGATCCTTTCCTTAGCTTGCTTTTGTTATGCTATTTTATCACATTAATAGAAAAAAATATTATGAAGAGGAAATATTTAAACTATGATTATTATTTCTGCATGCAATATAATCACTTTTAAGGATTAAATGTTTGCATCTTTATAACATTAGCATTTTAAAATTTATATCCACTTGGGGTGAAATAATAATGATGTATTTTTCAGTAGGTAATCGTATCTTGTCGTGAAAATGGAGTCTTATGAATAATATTAGCATCTTTCTGTGGGCCCAGAGAAAATATTAAGTCATTGGCTATGTCAGAGAAGCAGGTGGAAGCATGGCCTGAGGAAAAATTTCAGAATAAATTTCAGATTTCAGTGCAGAGGAGCTAGGCTTCTGCAAATTGCAGTCCCTGTGTTTGGATTCTGAGAGGCACATTCTCATGGCTCCCATATATATCAACATTTGATTTTGGCAAAATGAAAACAATGAGCCTGAGTATAGGGTGTGTGTACAAAAAGTCTTAAGCAGAGAATACTGTGGGAGTATGATAAAAAGAAGGGGGAATGAAAGGGAGAAGTAACCCAAAGGAAGAGGACATGAAAGCATAGGAAGCCTTACAGTACAGCTTTGAAAAGAAAGAAGGACGAAGAAAATGACGAAGGACTGCGAGGGATGCTATCACCCACTGATACAAGGGGTCGGATCTAATGAGAGTTTACCAAGGGCAGTTGGACTGTGACTGAACGAGCACGTGATCCAACCAGATTCTCTGAATGTGGCCGGATTCTCTGAATGTGGCTGGCCCGGAGTCTTTCTGAGAAGCCATTGACAATGACACCGGGACTAGTTTCCTCTGCATATACTGGATTTTTGGGATCCAGTCTGTTTGGATACTCACCTTCCTGGACCTGGAGGGAGGAGGGAGGAACTTGAACTTCCCACAGGGCAGGAAACCCTGACTGCCCTTAGGGTCGAAGAGGGAGGAGGAGAGGGAGGGGGGAGTGGGAGGGTGTTGGGGAGAGGGGTGTAATTGGAAACTTTTATAATTTAATAAAATTACTTAAAAAAAAAGAAAAGTAAGTGGAGGTACGTGGAGGCCTGGTAGGACACAAGTAGCCATAGCCTTCTTCCTTCTTTAATTTCTTCCTTCCTTTCTACCTCCCACCATTGTCTTCTTTCTTTCTTTCTTTCTTTCTTTCTTTCTTTCTTTCTTTCTTTCTTCCTTCCTTCCTTCCTTCCTTCCTTCCTTCCTTCCTTCTTTCCTTCCTTCCTTCTTCCCTCCTTCCCTCCCTCGCTCCCTCCTTCCCCTCTTTCTATTTAGTTTAATCTACACTGAAAAACTGGGACTAAATATGAACATATACACCTACAAAAATTTTCTCTCCAATACTTTGATATTGGATAAAGTCTGAAGCACATTGGCAGCTTTCATCATTTGTGTTTTTTCAGTCTCATCTGGTGTAGA
The DNA here is from genome assembly GCF_982192425.1 of Myodes glareolus. Taxonomy (NCBI): domain Eukaryota; kingdom Metazoa; phylum Chordata; class Mammalia; order Rodentia; family Cricetidae; genus Myodes; species Myodes glareolus. Next base: position 92,993,251 of record NC_142027.1, on the reverse strand, counting down.
TATGATGATTTTCCAATTTGAATTAGCATAATTTTTCATCTGATATTCTGACTATGACAGATGAACTCCCACTGAAAGTTTTTGTCACATTTATCATAGTAAAATAAATTCTCTTGAGTATTTATTGATATTGAAGGAATATTTGATACAGCTGAATAATTTCCTGGGACTATTTAAGTCATTTCAGAGCAGATTCAATAATCTCCCCCTTTATCCTTTCATATCTGTATCTACTTTTTAGTCCCCCAAACAAGAACCCTGAAACAAATCTACTTTGTTTAGCTTTTTTCCTGACTATTACCAATAATAACTTGTAACCAATCTGCCTAAACAATGACAAATATCCATAACTCAATGGAAGACCAAAACCAACCTCCACACATCTTGGCAATGTGGGTGCTGTGTTCTTAAATTTACTTCCTACTGTCTGGGGGTGACAGCATCTTTAGGGAATCCTGAAAGGAAAAATCTGAGTTAATTGTCAAGTCCTGGGAGTGGAAGTTGTATCATTTTTATTCAATCTTTTTGTAATGGGAAAGTGCAGGGCTTTTCTCAAGTCCTGGCTACAGTAGTCTGTGATACTAGATCGTCTCTGCTAACCACCCTGAAATTGAATTGTTCTGACCAGTTTGTAGTACAAAGTCAATCTTTAGGTGGTGTTTTTCAGCTTAGTCATGCTATAATAGTACTGGTGGAATTGTTGCTGTGGGACCCCATGTCTTTTTGGAGACTTAAGAAATTGCATTAAGTCAGATTATTCCCTTCCTTGGTAATTTTTTCCTGATAGTTCCTTCTACTTTGGATTTTTTTTTGTCCAAAGGTCTTTATATTCCTCAAGATTATTGTTTTTATTTTCCTGAGAAGACAAAAGAAAACCCTATCTAAACCCTAACTTTGGAGAGGCTACCTTTTGGCAAGTTACATCTGACTAAATGAAAAACATATGTTAGTTTTGTAGGTTAGTTTAGATTAAATGGCCATGCTGTTTGATTAACTATCATCTTCTAATTAAGAGGTCTATTGTTCAAATCAAATCTTTATCAATTTTGATAGTATTCATAAATTTTCTTTCCCTATAGAAACAAAAACAAAATCCCCATGTCCCGGTTTTCATTCTGAGGTCAATGCATCTTTAAAATATCCTGGAGGGTAACATGACCATAATGCAGTTAAGCTTTAGATCTATGTGATCCATATGTGCATTTTTAAAATCTTTTTCACGCCAAAGCCAATTCTCTATGAGCTTCCACTGATAATTTCCTGGGACTATTTGAGTCCTTAAATCCTCTAAAGTTTTGAACAAATTACTAAATTCATCAGGATTTACCCCAATAGTGGGCCATAGATAGGAAATATCTCCTATCAATCATTGGAGGTCATTAAGAGTCTGCACTTGACCTCTCCTAATTTGTACCTTTTGGTGTCTAACTTTTTGTAAACCTATTTTATAGACTAAATAAATACTTAAAAGGATCTCCTCTTAATATTTTTTTCAGTAGAAATTATAATTCCCAACAAGGTAAAGTTTTCTTCAGTTCTACAAACATTTTTTAAAAAGTATTTACATTTGAATAAGTTAATAAAATGCATCTATGTAATGGTAAACTATAGATTGAGGAAATTGTTGTGTACCATTTCAGAGTTGTTGTACAAAATATAGGCACAGGGAAGCCTATTTAACATTCCTTGTGGGAGACTCTTCCATTAAAATCTCCTAATACACTGAGAATTATAAGTTGGCACCATGAAGCAATTTTTTTCTGTTTTCTTCTTGTAAAGGTATAGTGGTGTAGGAGATCCTTCTGTCTTTGTATTACCAATTTCATTGGTTAATAAAGAAACTGCTTTGAGCCTGTTGATAGGGCAGAATTTAGGTAGGCAGAGAAGACAGAACTGAATGTTGGGAGACAGAAAGCAGAGTAGATGAGACACCATAGATATGCTGGAGACAGATGGTGAGAATTTTATCCAGTAAGCCATTGCCATGTGGCAATACAAAGATTAATAGAAATGGATTAAAGTAATATAAGAATTAGCCAATAAGAAGTTAGAGCTAATGGGCCAAGCACTGTTTTAATGAATACAATTTCTGTGTAGTTATTTCGGGGCTAAGCTAGCCAGGTGGCCGGGACAAACAAATGACCTGGCTCTCTCCTTGCAACAGTATAGTGAAGATATAATCTTTTAAATCAATAACTATAAGAGGCCATCGTTTAGACAGTAGAGAAGGCAAAGGAATTCCAGATTATAGACACCTCTTTGACTGAATCACCTTATTAACAGCACCTAGATTTCTCACCATTCTCCTTTATCCAGATTTCTTTTTAACAACAAATACAGGAGAATTCCAAGGATTGGTCAATTCTTCAATATGTTGAGCATTTAGCCAACCCTGTTTCAACTGTTCTAAGACCTGCAGTTTCTCTGTTGTTAAAGGACATTGCACAATCCATACAGGTTTGTGTGTCAACAATTTTAAAGGTAGGGCTATTGATGACTTTAAAAGATCAGCAGTTGTTGTGCCCTGTTCTTTGATAACCTGAATTGTAGGTGACTGCTCTTTGCAATGCCTTCTAATATTTTCCCCAGAATCATATGTTAATATATTGTTTGTTTCTAAGATTGTGGGAATGTTAGTCTGAGTAGTTCATTGCTGTAACAAATCACATCCTAGAAATTCATTGTTATGCTCGCCACATATGGCTTTGATTTTCCTTTCTGTCTTTGTGGCCTTATACATTTGACCCATCTCATGCTCTATTTTACCTGAGATAAAGCTCCAATCCTCAAAAGGATTTACCTCCTGAAGAAGCCAATTTGGATGTTAAAATTATTGTTACATCCACACCTGTGTCTTCTGGACGTTCAATGGCAATGTCATTTATTTGTAATTTATTTTGGTCTTTGTTCATATAAAGTTTAGAAGTTTGCAGAAATTCTTCCTTTATGGTTTTTCCTGACTTATTTTTGTCTCCCATAACTAATCTATTATCCAGAGCAGTATAGTTCATTACAGTAGGCATCAAATTCTTTAATAGCTCTGGAAAGGAGTGTCCTCTCTGATGACTGGAAACAACTGAACTGAATTCTCAGCATGGGGCAACACAAGAGATCCTTCAAGGAGTTTTCTGACAGCAAAGGGTGACCTTGAATGTCATTGGTCCAATGTCTGCCTTTGCCACACCTTCTGCATAATCTGTGAACTGTTGAGCATTTGAAGGACACAAACCTACAGCTCCAAAATAGCAGGGTCTCCATGATACAAGACAATAGAATATCCAAAAGGAGTCCCAGTGAGAGCCCATTTCAGTGGTATAGAAGGAACCAGTGACCTTAAATCAGACCAATGGACACTTTCAAGTAAAGATAAATGGACTAAAGTGTAAACTTTGTGGCTTAACTGGCCATACTCTGCTTACTCCTGTCTTCTTCTTCTTCTTCTTCTTCTTCTTCTTCTTCTTCTTCTTCTTCTTCTTCTTCTTCTTCTTCTTCTTCTTCTTCTTCTTCTTCTCCTTGTCTTCCTCCTCCTCCTTCACCTCCTCCTTCTGCTTCTTATCCTCTTCTTCCTCCTCCTCTTCCTCCTTCTTTTCTTCTTTCTTTTCTTTCCTTTTGTTCCTGATTTTTCTTTTGAACTTGGTTTTGATGGGGTAGGAGGTTCAAGGGCAGAGGGCAGATGTGAGGAGAAGAGAAGATAAGTAGGACCAAAATGCAAGATGTAAAATCCACAAAGAATTAATAAAAGTTCAAAGAAAGAAATTGTATGAATCTCAGAAGACACTTTGAACTTTAGACTTTTAAATAAGTTTGAGACTACTACAGGCTCTGGGAAGATTTGAAATAGAATTGAATGCATTTTTGCATTATGATATGGTTACAAGCCTAAGGGGGTCATGGAGTGGAATGTGGTGGTTTGAAAAAATGGCCCTCACAAGTAGTGACACTATTAGGAGTTATGGCTTTGTTGTGACATGTATGACTTTGTTGGGGGAAGTGTGACACTGTGGGAGCGGGTTTTGAGGTCTCTGATGCTCAAGCTATGCCCAGTGAAAGTACAAACTCATTCTCCTGCCTACAGATCAAGAGGTAGAATTCTCAGCTTCTTCTGCAGCACCCCTGTCTACTTGCACACTGCCATGTCTTGCTATGATGATAATGAACTATATCAATGAAATTGTAAGCTAGTCCCAATTAAATGTTTTCCTTTGTCAGAGTTACCAAGGTCATGGTGTCTCTTCCCAAAAAGAGAGACCCTAAATAAGACAGATGCCCAGTGAAACTTTACTTCCATAATTCTCTAGCATCATTCCTTTGTAGAGAGCTCTGAACAGAGTCAAGACTTCTCCACTTCTTTCTTATAAGGTATGTAATTACAGCCTTGAATATAACAATCTTTTGAAATAACATTCTCACCAGTAAATCCCTGTTTCATCTGTTTCCCGTAGAAACTAAAGATCTGGGGGAAACACAGGGCAGGGTTCCCTGTTCTCTCTCAAGCAGGGAGGGAGAGGAAGGAGGGAGTGTGGGGGAGCAGGGGGAGATTGGGAGGAGGGAAGGAAGTGTAAATATTTGAATAGAAAAATAAAAAATAAAATAAAAAGATCTATGGGAAATATTCACATGGGTTCTCCCAAGGCTAAATGGACTCATGGTGACCCTACTGCTTTCTAGGATCATATTTTCTCCATCCCTGCTCAGAAGGATAATGACCAGATGGAGAGGAAGGACTAGAGACTGATCTAAAACAGATACTGTCATTCACAGAGCCATATTAGCCTTTATGGGGACTGCACTAGGGGATCTAAATGCTGTAAGAAATGCATTCCTTCCAGTGGCGGGAGCCTGGATTGTTTTCTTTACATGTATATATAATTAAAAATGTTAAATGAGAAGTAGAAGTAAGCCATCCACCCATGGACTGTCCCTACTATCTCAGTTTCCCTCAGCAATCACCCCCAGAGTCCCAGGACATGCGTGCCAGAGGACCAGACATCTCCTGACCAATGGCAGGCCACACCTGATGGTAGACCAGTGATCCACCTTCCTGCAGATCTAATCCCACTCTCTTACATCTTTCAGGCAAATACCCACTTCCCAACCACAGGACACATCAGGTAGAATAGCTGCCCATGGGCTCCCTACTCTTTCCACTCCCTCAGACAGACTCTATCATCCCATTCACAAGTCACATCCGCCAGAAGACCATGTAGGATAGCTGCCCAAAGACCCCTTCCACTCTCTGTTCCCACAAGCAGAAATTCCCTACCCAACCACAGGCCACACCTTTCAGAAGACCAGGTAGACAGTCTACACTATACTGATACTCTTTTCCTTCCTTTTTGCTCACTTAGGTTGATACTCACTGGTAGACCAGAGGCCACACTGGCCACCAAAATTCCAGATAGGTCACCTGCCCACAGATGTTCCTTCACCTAATCAGCAACTCCAAACACTATCCCCAAACCTTTTCCCTTACTCTTTGTCATGTATCCACTTCTAACTTGGATGGAGAGTTCCACTGGATCAAATGCCATTCATGCTGCCAGAAATCCTGCACCAACTGCATCTGAGACAAGTGCTCAGCAAGAGATCACAATGGCCACAAGAAGTACAGCCTTCAACTTGGATGGAGATGCCTTCTGCTCACAGAGGCCAGAAGACCAGAGAGGAAACAGAAACCAATGGACAAACACCCACCTAACAAAGACAAACCCAAATATCAGCACCTAGACCTATAATCACCTCAAACCTAGATGTCTAAATACCAGCATAGGAATACAATCAAGAACTGCCAGGGTAAGATGTCACAACCAGAACCCAGATATCCTACTATAGCAGGTCCTGAATATCTAACACAACTGAAGCACAAGAAAATGATGCTAAAACCAACTTAATGAAGACAATAAAGATTCATAAAGAAGAAGTGAATAAATTTCTTAAAGAAATCAAGGAAAGATAAGCAAAAATTGGAGAAATGAGAAAATCCTTCAAAGAAAATCAAGAATGCCAAGAAAAAACAAACAGTTGAAGGAAATGAATAAAAATGTTCAAGATCTGAAAATGGAAAAAGAAGCAACCCTCTCCAAAACCAAAACAAAAATCGAACCAAACCAAACCAAACAAACAAAAAAAAAAAACAACCCACAAGCTTAGGTATTTCTGGAAATGCAAAATCTATGTTGGTGAACAAGGACTAGAGGCATAGGTATCAACAACAGAGTACAGGAGATGGAAAAGAGAATAACAGATACTGAAGATATGACTGAAGACATAGATACATCAGTCAAAGACAATCTTAAATTTAAAAAGTTCTTGACAGGGGCTGGAGAGATGGCTCAGAGGTTAAGAGTACTGACTGCTCTTCCAGAGGTCCTGAGTTCAATTCCCAGCAACCACATGGTGGCTCCCAGCCATCTGTAATGAGATCTGGTGCCCTCTTCTGGCCTGCAGGCATGGAGGTTGAACACTGTGTACATAATAAATAAATAAATCTTTAAAAAAAAAAAGTTCTTGACACAAAACATTCAGGAAATCTGGTACACTATGAAAAGATCAAATCTAAGATTAATAAGAATAGAAGAAGAATCCACTTTCAAAAGGCCAGAATATATATATAGGTTTTTTTTGAGGCAGGATGTCTCTGTGTAAGAGCCCTAATTATCCTGCTCTGTAGACCAGGCTAGTCTCAAACTGAAAGACACCCACCTGCCTTTATCTCATGAGTGCTGGGATTTAAGGTATGTACTACAACTGCCTGGCCAGAAAATATTTTCAACAAAATCATAGAAGAAAATTTCCTAGCCTGAAGAAGAAAATGCCTATAAAAATGCAAAAAGCATGCATAGCATCAAATAGATTGGACCAGAAAAGACAGACTCATAATCACATAATAATCAAAGCACTAAACATATAGAATGAAGAATATTAAAAGATGCAAGAGAAAAGGAGCAATTAATATATAAATGTAGCTTTCCTGAGAGGTGAGTGGGTGCTCGTCTTGGCTCTCTGTCCCAGAAGAGAGCACAGCCTGTCCCCCCTCAGCTTCTGCGGCAGGGTCTTCGGTGTCCCATGGGACCCCTCCGTGCCCCCACTGCTGCTGCCTTTTTGTCTCCTGTGTCCTGTAATCACCAGCTAGCCCTGCTGCAGTGCTGAGAAGTTCTATCCAGAGAGGTGAGTGGGTGCTCGCCTGGGCTCTCTGTCCCAGAAGAGAGCACAGCCCCTCCCCCCTCAGCTTCTGCAGCAGGGTCTTCGGTGTTCCACGGGACCCCTCCCTGACCCCACTGCTGCCGTCCTTTTGTCTCTTGGGTCCTGGAAATACCAGCTATCCCTGCTGCAGTGCTGAGGAGTTCTATCCAGAGTGTGCTGAGGAGTTCTATCCAGAGAGGAGGAGATGGGCAGGCGCCAATGCAAGAATTCCTCCAACAACCTGAAAGGCAACATGACATCTCCAGAATCCAGGGATCACGAAACTAGAAAAATTGAACACCCTACTCCAGAAGAAGTAGAAGAAATTGACTCTAAGTGGATCTTTATGAAAATAATAGAGGAACTTAAACAGGAGGTGAAAATCTGCCGTAAAAAAGTGGAAGATAAGTATAACAAAAAGATTGAGGAAATGAGAAAAGAAATGGAAGAGAAATATACCAAAAGGCTTGAAAAAATGAGTAAATCTGTAAATAAAATTCTGGGAAACCAAGAAAAACAATCAAACAGGTAATGGAAACAGTTCAAGATTTGAAAACTGAAATGGAGTCAATGAAGAAATCACAAGCCAAGGGCCGGCTGGCTATGAAAAATCTAGGTAAACGAACAGAGACTTCAGAAACAAGCATAACCAACAGAATACAAGAGATAGAAGAAAGAATCTCAGACTCTGAGGACACCATAGAGAAATTAAATGCTCTGACCGAAGAAAACAGCAAATCCAACAAATTCTCATCACAAAACATTCAGGAAATGTGGGACACAATAAAAAAACCAAATCTAAGAATAATAGGGGTAGAAGAAGGAGAAGAATTGCAGGTCAAAGGTTCAGAAAATATATTCAACAAAATTATAGAAGAAAACTTTCCCAACCTAAAGAATGATATCCCCATGAAGGTTCAAGAAGCATACAGAACACCAAATAGGCTGGATCAAAAAAAAAATCCCCTCGCCATATAATAATCAAAACACAAAGCATTCAGATTAAAGAGAGAATATTAAGAGCTACAAAGGAAAAAGATCAAGTAACTTATAAAGGTAAACCTATCAGACTTACACCAGACTTCTCTATGGAAACCATGAAAGCCAGAAGGTCCTGGATAGAGGTACTGCAGAAACTAAGAGACCATGGATGCAAGCCCAGACTACTTTACCCAGCCAAGCTATCGTTCACTATCAATGGAGAAAACAAAATATTCCAGGATAAAAATAAATTTAAACAATACGTCGCTACAAATCCAGCCTTACAGAAAGTATTAGAAGGCAAATCACAACCCAAGGAATCCAACATTCCTAACACCGCCTACAATAACTCAGGCATCTAGCGACGCTTCACAAGCAGAACTCAAAGAAGGGAAAAACATACACTCCACTACCCACCCTTCCCCAAATTAACCGGAGTAAACAACCACTGGTCATTAATATCACTTAATATCAATGGACTCAATTCACCTATAAAAAGGCACAGACTTAGAGATTGGATACGAAAACAGGATCCAACATTCTGCTGTTTACAAGAAACACACCTCAACCACAAAGACAGACATCTACTCAGAGTAAAGGGCTGGGAAAAGGCTTTCCAAGCAAACAGACCTAAGAAACAAGCAGGAGTGGCCATTCTAACATCTAACAAAATTGACTTCAAACTAAAATCTATTAGAAGAGATAGAGATGGACATTTCATACTCATAACAGGAACAATTCATCAGGAGGAAGTCTCAATCCTGAATATCTATGCCCCTAATATAAAGGTACCTACTTATGTAAAAGAAACACTTCTAGAACTCAAGGCAGTCATCAAACCACACACATTAATAGTAGGAGACTTCAATACACCTCTCCAACCAATGGACAGATCAATCAGACAGAAACCCAACAAAGAAATAAGAGAATTATTGGAGGTATTGAATCAAATGGACTTAACAGATATCTATAGAACATTCCACCCAAATAGGAAAGAATATACCTTCTTCTCTGCTGCCCATGGAACCTTCTCAAAAATTGACCACATACTTGGTAACAAAGCAAACTTCCACAGATACAAAAAAATATTAGTAACCACTTGTGTCTTGTCAGATCACTATGGATTAAAGTTAGAATTCAACAACAATGCTACACCCAGGAAGCCAACAAACTCATGGAAGTTGAACTGTCAACTATTAAATCACTCCTGGGTCAAGGAAGTTATAAAGAAAGAAATTAAAGTCTTCCTTGAATTTAATGAAAATAAAGACACAACATACTCAAACCTATGGGACACTATGAAAGCAGTGCTAAGAGGAAAGTTCATAGCAATAGGAGCCCAACTAAAGAAAACGGAGAAAGCACATATTGGAGACTTAACAGCACACTTGAAAGCACTAGAAAAAAAAGAAGCTGATTCACCCAGGAGGAGTAGAAGACTGGAAATAATCAAACTGAGGGCTGAAATCAACAAAATAGAAACACAGAAAACAATCCAAAGAATCAATGAAACAAAAAGCTGGTTCTTGGAGAAAATCAACAAGATCGACAAACCCCTATCCAAACTAATCATACGGCAGAGAGAGAACATGCAAATTAATAAGATCAGAAATGAAAAGGGGGACATAACCACAGACACAGAGGAAATTTAGAGAATCATCAGATCTTACTACAAAAGTTTATATGCCACAAAGTTGGAAAATGTAAAAGAAATGGACATTTTTTTAGATAAGTACCATATACCAAAGTTGAACCAAGAACAGGTGAACAATCTAAATAGACCTGTTAGTCGTGAAGAATTAGAAGCTGTTATCAAAAATCTCCCTACCAAAAAAAGCCCAGGACCAGATGGTTTCAATGCAGAATTCTACCAGAACTTCCAGGAAGAGCTAATACCTATACTCCTTAATGTATTCCACAATATAGAAACAGAAGAATCATTGCCAAACTCCTTTTATGAAGCTACAGTTACCCTGATACCAAAACCACACAAAGACACAACCAAGAAAGAGAATTACAGGCCAATCTCACTCATGAACATCGACGCAAAAATTCTCAATAAAGTACTGGCAAACCGAATCCAAGAACACATTAGAAAAGTTATCCATTATGATCAAGTAGGCTTCATCCCAGAGATGCAGGGCTGGTTCAACATACGCAAATCTATCAATGTAATCCATCATATAAATAAACTGAAAGAAAAAAGCCATATGATCATTTCATTGGATGCTGAAAAAGCATTTGACAAAATTCAACACCCATTTATGATAAAGGTGTTGGAGAGACTGGGGATAGAAGGATCATACCTAAATATAATAAAAGCAATATACAACAAGCCGACAGCTAACATCAAATTGAATGGAGAGAAACTCGAAGCCTTTCAACTAAAATCAGGAACACGACAAGGCTGTCCACTCTCTCCATACCTCTTCAATATAGTGCTAGAAGTTCTAGAAATAGCAATATGACAAAATAAGGGGATCAAGGGTATTCGAATTGGAAAGGAAGAAGTTAAACTCTCGTTATTTGCAGACGATATGATAGTATACATGAGCGACCCCGAAAACTCTACCAAAGAACTCCTACAGCTGATAAACACCTTTAGTAATGTGGCAGGATACAAGATCAACTTCAAAAAATCAGTTGCCCTCCTATACACAAAGGATAAAGAAGCAGAGAGAGAAATCAGAGAAACATCACCTTTCACGATAGCCACAAATAGCGTAAAATATCTTGGAGTTACTCTAACCAAGGAAGTGAAAGATCTATTTGACAAGAACTTTAAGTCTTTGAAGAAAGAAATTGAGGAGGATACCAGAAAATGGAAAGACCTCCCCTGCTTTTGGATTGGGAGAATCAACATAGTAAAAATGGCAATTCTACCAAAAGCAATCTATAGATTCAATGCAATCCCCATCAAAATCCCATCAAACTTCTTCACAGACCTTGAGAGAACAATAATCAAGTTTATATGGCAAAACAAAAAACCCAGGATAGCCAAAACAATCTTATACAATAAAGGAACTTCTGGAGGCATTACCATCCCTGACTTCAAACTCTATTACAGAGCTACAGTATTGAAAACACCTTGGTATTGGCATAACAACAGAGAAGTCGACCTATGAAATCGAATAGAAGACCCGGATATTAACCCACAAACCCATGAACACCTAATTTTCGACAAGGGAACTAAAGGTATACAATGAAAGAAGAAAAGCATCTTCAACAAATGGTGCTGGCATAACTGGATGTCAGCCTGTAGAAGAATGAAAGTAGATCCATATCTATCACCATGCACAAAACTCAAGTCCAAATGGATTAAAGACATTGACATTAATCTGTCCACTTTGAACCTGATAGAAGAGAAAGTGGGAAGTAGTCTACAAGATATAGGCACAGGAGGCCACTTCCTAAGCAGGACCCCAGTAGCACAGACAATAAGAGAAACAATGAATAAATGGGACCTACTGAAACTGAGAAGCTTCTGTAAAGCAAAGGACACTGTCAGTAAGACAAAAAGGCTACCTTCTGACTAGGAGAAGATCTTCACCAACCCCTCATCAGACAAAGGTCTGATCTCCAAAATATACAAAGAACTCAAGAAATTAGACACTAAAACTCTAATTAACCCAATTAAAAAATGGGGTACTGAACTGAACAGAGAATTCTCAACAGATGAACTTCGAATGGCCAGAAGACACTTAAGGTCATGCTCAACCTCCTTAGCGATCAGGGAAATGCAAATCAAAACCACTTTGAGATACCATCTTACACCTGTCAGAATAGCTAAAGTCAAAAACACCAATGAGAGCCTATGCTGGAGAGGATGTGGAGTGAGGGGAACACTCATCCATTGTTGGTGGGAATGCAAACTCGTGCAGCCACTGTGGAAATCAGTGTGGCGGTTTCTCAGGAAACTGGGAGTCAACCTCCCTCAGGACCCAGCATTTCCACTCTTGGGAATATACCCAAGAGATGCCCTATCATACCACAAAAGCATTTATTCAACTATGCTCATAGCAGCACTATTTGTAATAACCTGAACCCGGAAACAACCTAGGTGCCCCTCAATAGAAGAATGGTTAAAGAAGGTGTGGAACATATATACATTAGAGTTTTACTCAGCGGTAAAAAACAATGACATCTTGAATTTTGCATGCAAATGGATGGAAATAGAAAATGCTTTACTGAGTGAGGTAACTCAGACCCAAAAAGAGGAATATGGTATGTACTCACTCATAATTGGATTCTAGCCATAGTTAAAGGTCTTTGAGTCTATAATTTGTGATCCTAGAAAGCTAAATAAGAAGGTGAACCTGAAGAAAATCATATAGTTATCCTCCTGGATAGTGGAACTAGGCAAGATTGCCAGGCAAACTCGGGTGCATGGGGGGTGGGAGGGTGGAAGTAAGGGAAAATGGTCAGGGAGAGGGTAGAGGCGGAGGATTGGGGAAGGCTTGGGGGAATGGGAAGGGGGGAGGGAGGAAGGATGGTTGGGGGAGCAGGGAGGTTTATATCTCAGCTAAGGAAGTGATTTTAGGGTTTGCAAGAGACTTGATTCTGGAGGGGTTCCCAGTAAAAATTAAATAAAAAATAAAAAAACTGGACCTAGCTCCCTAGGTCCAAATGAGAGGCAGAGGGAAGGAGATCGTGAGCAAAGAAGGCAAGGGCACAGGAAGCCTTCATCCGACGTTGTATGCCAATACGGATGGAGACCCATATTGGAACACCGAACTGAGCACTCCACAGTCCAAATGGGGAACAGAATGATGAAGAAAATAAAAAAAGTAATCAGGACTGCGAGGGATGCGAGCACCCACTGATACAGGGGGACTGATATAATGGGAGTTCACCAAGGCCTGTTGGACTGGGACTGAGCGAGGACGTGATCCAGCCAGATTCTCTAAATATGGCTGGCCCGGAGCCTTTTTGAAGGGCCGTTGACAATGACACTGGGACTTGCTTCCTCTGCATATACTGGATTTTGGCGCTCCAGTCTGTTTGGACTCTCACCTTCCCTGGACCTGGAGGGAGGGGGGAGGAGCTTGGGCTTCCCACAGGGTAGGAAACCCTGACTGCTCTGGGGGATGGAGAGGGAGGAGGAGAGGGAGTGGGGGTGGGGTGGGGAGGTGGTAGGAGGAGGGGCTGAAATGGAAACTTTTATAATTTAATAAAAAAAAAAGAAAAAAAAATTTTAAAAAATTTAAAAAAAAATAATAAAAGAAAAAAGAGAAGAAAACGCTTTACTGAGTCAGGTAAGCCAGACCCAAAAAGAGGAATATGGTATGTATTCACTCATAAATGGATTCTAGCCATAATTAAAGGTCTTTGAGCCTATTATTCGTGATTCTAGAGAAGCTGGATAGGAGGGTGAACCTGAAGAAAATTCAGGTAGTTTTCCTCCTGGAGATTGGAAATAGACAAGAGTCCTAGGTAACCTCAGGTGCATGGGGGGGGGGTAGGAGGGATGTTGGAAGGGGAGAGGGTTAGAGAGAAGGGAGCAAGGGAGGAAGGGGGAATGCTCGGGGGACTGGGAGAGGGGAGGGAGGAAGGATAGATATGGGATCAGGGAAGAATATTTCTCAACTAAGGGAGTCAGTTTTTGGTTTTCTAGAGACTTGATTATAAATGGGATCCCAGGTCCAAGAAAAGATCCCCAGATTGTTCTCTGGACAGAGGAGAGGGTGCCTGAACTGGCCTTGGCCCATAACCATACTGATGAATATTTTGCTTATCCCCATAGAGCCTTCATCTGGCGATGGATGGAGATGGAGACGGAGACCCATATTGGAACAATGGACTTAACACCCTAGGTCCAAACGAGAAGCAGAAAGAAAGAGAACGTGAGCAAGGAAGGCAAGATCAGAGGGAACCATCACTCGAGGATGGATGGCGATACAGACGGAGACCCACATTGGAGCACCGGACGGAGTCCTCCAAGGTCCAAATGAGGAGCAGAAGGAGGAAGAACATGAAAAAGGAAATCAGGACCGCGAGGGGTGCGAGCACCCACTGATACAAGGGGACTGATCTAATGAAAGTTCACCAAGGCCAGTTGATTGGGACTGAGCGAGCATGTGATCCAGCCAGATTCTCTGAATGAGGCCGGATTCTCTGAACGTGGCTGGCCCTGAGTCTTTCTGAAAATCCATTGACAATGACACTGGGACTTGTTTCTTCTGCATATACTGGATTTCTGAGATCCAGTCTGTTTGGATTCTCACCTTCCTGGACCTGGAGGGAGGGGGGAGGAGCTTGAACTACCCACAGGGTGGGAGACCCTGACTGCTCTTGGGGATGGAGAGGGAGGAGGGGAGGGAATGGGGGGAGTGGGAGGGAGTTGGGAGGAGGGGCGGAAATGGAGACTTTTGTATTTTAATAAACTTTGAGAAAAAAATATATATAAATATAGACTTATTAGAATTAAACCCACCTTCCCAACAGAGACTCTAAAATACAGAAGGGAAAGATATCCTGGAGACTCTAAGAGACCACAGATGCCAGTCCAGACTAATATATTCAGAATTTTTTTAATTTTTATTTTTTAATTTAAAATTTTTTTCATTTTAAATACCAACCAGAGTTCTGCTTCCCTCCCATCCTCCTGCTCCTCTTATCCTCCCCAACCCCTCCCTCATCCACTTCTCCGAGAGGGTAAGGCCTACCATGGGGAGTCAGTAAAATCTGTCACATCACCTTGAAGCAGTACCAAGGCACCCCCGCCCCTGTGTCTAGGTTGAGCAAGGTATTCCTCTGTAAGAAATAGGCTCCAAAAATCCAGTTCATACACTAAGGATGAGTCCTGGTCCCACTGTCAGTGGCCCCCCAAACTGTCCAAGCCACACAATTGTCACCCACATTCAGAGGGTCTAGTTCAGTCCTGTGCAGGCTCCCCAGCTATCAGTCCAGAGTCAGGGAGCTTCCACTAGCTCAGGTCAGCTGTCTCTGTGGGTTTCCCCATCATGATATTAACCTCCTTGCTCATGTAATCCCTCTTCCCTCTCCTGAACTGGACTCTGGGAGTTTGGTCTTGTGGTATCTGTGGATCTCTGTATCTGCTTCCATTAGTTACTGGATGAAGGCTCTACGATGACAATTAAAGTAGTCATCAATCTGATCACAGGGGAAGGGCATTTTAGGTACTCTCTCCACTATTGCTTGGGGGTCTTAGCTGAAAACACCCTTGTGGATTCTTGGGAATTTTCTTAGAACAAGGTTTCTCCATAACCCCATAATGGCTCCCTCTGTCAAGATATCTTTTTTCTTGCTCTTCTTATTTGTCCTTCTCACAAACCAATCATCCTGTTTCTTAATGTTCTCCTCCCCCCTCCACTCTTCCTCTGCTGTGTTCCCAATTTAGTCAGGAGATCTTATCTGCTTCTCCTTCCTAGGGTCTTCCATGTATGTCCCTCTTAGGGTCCTCCTTGTTTCCTAGTTTCTCTGGGTTTGTGAATTATAGCCTGGTTATCCTTTGCTTTATGTTAATATCCACTTATGAATGAGTGCATACCATCTTTATTTTCTGGGTTTGGGTTACCTCATTAAAGATACTTTTTCTAGTACTATCCACTGACCTCTAGCAAAATTTTCAATCATTGTAGTCAAAGAAAACAAAATATTCCAGGATTAAAGAAAAATTTAAACAATATCTATCTACAAGTGCAGGCCAACAGAAGATAATAGAACAAAAACTGCAACCTGAGAAGTTTAAGTATGCCCATTAAAACACAGAACACAAATAATCTCACAGCAGCAAAACCAAAAGAAGGGATGCACAAACACATACACACACACACACACACACACACACACAGTGTGGGAAGTCCTTCTGTATATGTGTTTCTTTTTATTGGTTAATGAATAAAGAAGTTGTTTTTGGCCAATGGCTTAAACAAAATATACCCAGGCCAGAAGATCTCTCTCTCTCTCTCTCTCTCTCTCTCTCTCTCTCTCTCTCTCTCTCAGAGGAAGAGTGGAGAGGGGAGGAGAACATGAAGAAACAGGGTGGTTGACTTGTAAGAGGGACAAATGAGAGCAAGGAAAGAGATATCAAGAGAGAGAGAAAGAGAGAAAGAGAGAGAAAGAGAGAGAGAGACAGAGAGACAGAGAGACAGAGACAGAGAGAGAGAGAGAGAGAGAGAGAGAGAGAGAGAGAGAGAGAGTCAGGGATAAGCCATGTAACCACTGTCAGAGACAGACATGACGGAACCTTCCAGTAAGCCACAGCCATGTGGCAAAACACAGATTAATGGAGATGGGTTATTTTAGGATGAAAGAGATAGCCAATAAGAATGTAGTGCTAATAGGCCAAATAGTGATTTAATTAATACAATTTCTGTGTGATTTTTTTGTGTCTGAGTCGCAGGGAAAGAATGAACAGCCTACACACACACACACACACACACACACACACACACACACCCTACCACTACCACCACTACTGACACCACCACCACCAAAATATCAAGAATTACCAATCATTTGCCATTGATATCTCTCAATATCAATGGTCTGGATTACCCAAAACGGTTGCAGACTAACAGAATATAGACAAAAACATGATCCATCCTTCTGCTGCATACAAGAAACATACTGCAATATTATAGACATTACCTTAATATCACTGTAACAACATAGATGTTGCCTTAGAGTAAAGGGTTGGACAAGATTTTATAAATATACTGACCTAAGCAGCAAGTTGGTATAGTTATTCTAATATCTAACAAAACTGACTTCAAACCAAAATTAATTCAAAGAGGAAACCTCATACTCATTAAATGAAAAATCCACCAAAATGATAGTCCTTAACATCTATTCATTTAATGCCAGGGCACCCACATTTATAAGAGAAACATTAATAAAGCTTAAGCCACACATTGACCCTCACATGATAATAGTAGGAGACTTCAATGCCCAACTCTCACCAATGGACAAGTCATCCAGACAAAACCTAAACAGAGAAATGGAGTTAACAGACATTATAAAGCAATGAACTTAACAAGTACTTACAGAACATTTCATCAAACCCCCAAAGAATACACCTTTCTCTCCCCACCTCATAGAACTTTCTCCAAAATTTACTACATACTTGGTCACAAAGCAAGAAAGTCTCAGCAGATACAAGGAAGTTGAAACAACCCCCTGTATCCTGTCAGACCATCATAGACCAAAGCTGGATTTCAACACAGAAACAACAAAAAACCTACAAAGTCTTGGAAGTTGAAAAACTCTACTGAATGACTACTAGGTTAAAAACATAAATAAAGAAAGAAATTAAAGCCTTCCTAGAATTCAGTGGAAATGATAGCACAACATACCCCAGCTCATGGGCCACAATAAAAGTAGTGCCAAGAGGAAAATTCATAGTACTAAGTGCCTACGTAAAAAAAATGGCAGAGATTTTATTCTAGCAACTTAACAGAATGCTTAGACGCTCTAAAACAAAAGGAAGTAAACACACCTGTCTCAGGATCTTCTAGTGCTGTAAAAGACACCATGACCACTGCAACTCTTTTCAAAAAACATTTAGTTGAGGAGACTCATTTAGAGTTGCAGAGGCTCAGCCCATTATCATCAGGATGGGGCAACCAGGAGACTGGAGAGATAGCTGAGATTTCTACATCTATCAGGCAACAGGAATCAATGAACTCACTGAATGGTATCCTGAACATAGAAAACCTTAAAACTTGCCCCTCCAGTGACACACTTTCTCCAACAAGGCCATACCCACTCCAATAAGGCCATACTACATAAGTGTCACTCCTTATGAGATTATGTGAGTCATTTACATTTAAACTACCACATTCCACTCCCTGGTCCCAATAAGCTTGTAACAATATCATAATGAAAAATGAATTTACTACAACTTCAAAAGTTCCCAAAGTCTATCACAGTTTTAACGATGTTCCAAAGTCCAAACTTCAAAGTCTCTTCTGAGATTCATGAAATCTCTTATCATTAATCACCTATAAAAGCAAAATTAAAAAAATATCACATACTTCCAACATATAATGGCACAAGATATATTTTACCATTTTAAAATGTAGGGAAGAGAGCATAGTGAGGAAATACTCTCCCAAACAAGACCATAAAGCAGCAGAACAAGCTTCAAACACTGCAACTCTCTATATGATGTCAAAACGCTCTTCAGCTTTTCAAATATGTTTGCCATAGAAACTGGACCATGGTGCATGCCTTTAATTCCAGCCATAGAAAGAAATATAAGATTGAAGGAGAAAACTAATAGACTCAGTGCTGTTGAAAGCACCTTCAACAAATCGTGCTGGTCAAACTGGTTGTCTGCAAGTGGAAGGAGGCAGATACATATTTGTGCGTATTTATCACCCTGCACAAATCTCAATTTCAAGCAGATCAAAGACTTCAACATAAAATCAGATACTCTGAACCTAATATAAGACAAAGTAGGGAATAGCCTTGAATGCATTGGCAAAGGTGACAACTTCCTGAACTGAACACCAATAGTGTAATAAATCAAGAGCTAATAAATGTAACCTCATGAAACTGAAAGCGTCTGTATGGTAAAGGAAACCATCAATAGCTCCAAATATCTGCCTACACAATGGGAAAAGATTTTCACCAACTCCACATCCAGTAGAGGGCTCATGTCCAAAATGTAGAAAAAACTCATGAAACTAGAAATCAACAAACCAAATAATCTAAGTTAAAAATGGAACAAGATCTAAACAGAGAATTCTCAATGCAGGGATTTCAAATGGTTAAGAAAAACTTAAAGAAATGTTCAACATTCTTAGTTATCAGGAAAATGCAAATCAAAACTACTTTTAGATTTCACCTTATACCTGTCAGAATGGCTAAGATCAATAATAACACACGTGAAAGCTTATGCAGGTAAGGATGTGGTGCAAGGGGAACACATTTTCATTGCTGTTGGAAATACAGACTCCCACAGCCCCTATGGAAATCAATATGACTGTTTTTCAGAAACAGAAAATTGGAAATTTATCTATTTCAATACGCCGTCATACCACTCTTGGACATAAACCCAAAAGATGCTCAATCATACAACAAGGACCTTGTTCAACTTTGTTCATAGCAATTTTATTCATAATAGTCAGAAACTGGAAACACCCTAGGTGTCCCTCAATCGAAGAATTTGTAATAGCCAGGAACTGGAAACAACCTAGATGTCCCTCAATCAAAGAATGGATAAAGATATTAAGGAACATTTACACAGTAAAATATTGCTCAGCTGCTAAAAATTTGCAGACAAATGTGTGGAACTAGAAAAAGCATCCTGAGTGTGTAATCCAGACCCAGAAAGACAAATAGGGTATGTACTCACTTATAAGTGGATATTAGCTGTAAAATGAAGGATAATAATACTATAATCTGTAGACCCACAGAGGCTAAGTAACAAGGAAGTCTCAATTAGTACACATTGATCTCCTGGGAAGGGGAAGTAGACTAGAGTTCCTGGGTGGTCTGGGAGTGGGTGGGAATGTGGACAGGAGGGATCAGTCTGGGGAGTTGGAGGGAGAGAGTACTGGGAGAGGTGACTGGAACTGGGGCCATTTGGGAGTCATGTGGAAACCTAGTGCAGAAGAAACTTCCTGGAACATAGGGTGACTCTATGAGGTCTCCTAGTATTGGAGAATATGGAGCCTTAATCAACCATCTTCTGTAACCAGACTAAACACCTAGTAGTAGGACTGGTATACCAACCCAGTCACAAAATCTTTGACCCACAACCTATCCAGTCAGTAAGATGTGTTGGGAAAAGGTTGGCTCAGAGTTTGTGTATATGTGGCCAACCAATGACTGGTCTAACTTCAGGGCCAAGCCAGGAGAGAGAACCCATGTCCAATATTGCCCCTGGATGGCCAGGATCCAGAAGCTGGATGGTTCATACACCTAGGGTAGAACCAAACATGACTGACAAAGCAAGCCAACAAGCAAGCAACCATGCAACCAACCAAGCAAGCAAGCAAGCAAGCAAACAAACAAACAAAAGAAAAGTTGATGATTCCTAATGATAGTTTGCTGTACTGATAGATCAGTGGCAACATAGTCATCATCAGTTAGGTTTCCTCCAGTAGTTGTTGGGAGCATATGCAAAAACCTACAGCCAAACATTAAGTGGAGCATGGGAACCCTGCAGAAGAGGGCGAGGAAGAGTTATAGGAGTCAGAGGGATCAAGGACACTAGGAGAACTTGGCCCACAGTATCAACTAAGCAGGTCTCATAGGGGCTCAGAGAAACCAAAGGGCAATCACAGAGCCTACATGGTTCTGCAGTAGAACGTCTGTATACATACGGGTGTTGTTTAATTTGTTTTTTTTTGTGGGATCCTTTTCCTGCTACTGCATTGCCTCATCCAGTCTAGGTATGAGGGTTTGTGCCTCGTCTTATTGCATCTTATTATGCCATGTCTGCTTGTCATCTCTGGGAGGCCTGGTATGTTTAAGGGAAAATGGAGGCAAAGTGTGTGGCGGGAAACTAAGAAGAGGGCAAGAAGGGGAGACTATGGTCAGGATGTATCAGATAAAAAAGAATAAAGAAAAAAGAAAATTGATAAATATTATTCTTCGTAAACATTATACATGTGTACAATGTATACAGATCATATTGTATACAGATCATATCCATCTTCACTTTCCTTCTCTGACTTACCCTGGGATTCCTCCATTAAATTACCTTCCCAACTTCATGTAGTTATTTTATATTTATTGATTTACTTGATTTCTATTTTTTTGAAGTTTAAAACTATCATTTGAAAAATTTACATATGCCTATTTTGATCACGTTCTTTCCCTTTGCCAACTTTCAGATCCTCCCCATCTCCCTACACATAACTCATGCTCTTCCTCTTTCTCTCAACATAAGACAAAAAACTTGTCAAAATAAACAAACAAACTCAATTTAAAAATACCAAAAATAACCCAAAAATTTCAGTAAAAACTTGGAGTCTGTTTTGTGTTGCTGTGGGACCTGCTCTGGAATGTGGTTATGTATACCCAGTGACATTCTCTTAGAGAAAACAAATTTTACCTTTCCCAGAAGGTAACAAGCTATGGAATCCAATTACTGCTACCCATATTTGCAAGGGTGTAGGGTCATTCACTGAGGCGTGGGAAATCTACCAGTGTCCACACTCCTAAAGAAAAATGATTCTACCCACCTCAGTGCCATAATTGCCAGTATCTCCTCAGCTGGGGTGGTTCCTTGGAAGCACAATTTTGCCCCAATTTTATTTCTTTATAGTCAGTTTGTGTTTTCAAAAGCCATGCCATATCCAGAGGATATTTCTCAGCACTCCTCTCCACTCTTACATTATTTTTGAACTCTTCTTTGAACTTTTGTTTGGGAGGTACTTACTACAGTTGTCCCATCTTAGGAGAGAACATTCAAGTTTGCTCACTTTTAATACTATGAACAGTGATCCCTCTTTGCTTTAATCTTTATCTACCACAATAAAAAGTTTCTTTGACCATGGTTGTTATTAGCAGGAATCTATGGATATAAACATTTAGGAGGAAATTTGATGACTTGACAATTTAAAAAATAGATTGTCCCCCTAGGGTTCTGTGACTTTTCTAGTCATGGCTTTTGACCATACTTAAAAGTACCAAGGACAAATTCTCTCCCATAGAACAGGACTCAAAATCTAATCAAGAAGTGGTTGAGTACTCCTATAAATAGTGTTGCTCCTATTGTATCATTGGATACAACTTGCCTAGCAGGTTGGTATTGTGGCATGTAGGGTCTAGTCCTAGAGAAGACCATTGGCGTCTTTTCTTCCTCAGCAACCTGTATAGCACCTTCTGTTCATCAGGGAGCTATTCATCAGGGAGCATTTTCTGGTCACTTTGAGCTTGATTTCTCTGTGATTTGTAACCAAAATCTGTGGTGTCTTAACCATCTAGATGTTTTAGGCAGCTAAGAGCAATAGCAATCAACTTATTGTTTAGATGACTCTGGGTCTTTTCTGACAAGTAAATAGGAGAGGAAGGTAGTCTGAGTTTGGCACTGAGATTTTTATTTAATAACCCATGTTTCCCAGGATCATCATAGTTAACTTATGCAGGGTACTTCTGTTCAAATTACTTTAAAATATTTTTAAGTAGCTTACAAACTAGTCGAACACCATCAGACTTCTTAAACCTTAGAAAGTACACTCCTACCAATCTTTGGTTCCACACTCTTTTCTTCATCTCCATTTAAACTTGTAGCTACCTGTATTTCCCCCTCTTTTACCAATCAAATATTCTACTATTACCTTTTAACATATATCTCATATATATATGAGCTTCTTACTGTATAGCTCAGTATAGGTTGGAATTTTTTTGTTGTTGTTTTTTTTTTCCACGGACAAAGCCTTGACCTTTATTAAAAAGCTGCACATTTATTTTGCTTTCTGGCTCTGTGCTTGTGCCTTCAACACTTTCACAACAATTTTCTGCTCCTCAATAAGGAAAGCCCGCTTGATCCTGTCACGGACACACTTGGCAGACATGGAGCCACCGTAGGCCTGGCTGACATGCTTCTTTGTCTTAGACAATCTCATGAGGACTTTTGGTCTCACAGCACGAACCCCTCGGAGTCGGCCTGGGCACACACCTCATGCTGATTTAGGTGCTTTCCCAACCTTCTTGGTGTAAAGGTAAACAATCCTGTTGCCGGGGGTTCGAGACAGCTTAGTTTTGTTGGAGGCTGTGTTGTAGGAAAGCCTACAACGGTTTGTCAAATGCTGAACCATTCTGAGTGCCTCTAAGCACCGTCCCCAGAAGAGCTAGGTTGGAAATTTTTATGTAGGCCATATTGGCCTTAAATTCACAGAGATTTGCCTACCTCTGTCTCCTCAGTAATGGGATGAAAGGTGTGCACTACCACACATGGGTCATTTTTTAAAGCATGGATTGCAAAATCATAGGTTTCCAAGTATATTCTTCATGTGTATTTTGAATAAGTCCTTTTTTGGTCTCCCATTCCACGTGCTTGGGTTCTTCTTCTAGTATTCTTCTTTACTTACATTTTATCCATATTCTACCATCTTCCACCCCAGCTCTGCCACCAGCAGTTCATTTCTAGTTCCCACATATACTTCATGTCAAATACACAGATAAATAACGACAGCTACGACTTTCATATCTGAAAGAACATATGGCATTTGTCTTTCTGGGCCTGGGTGATGTCACTCAGTATAATTTTTCTGATTTAGTTCATTTACATTTTAAAATTTCATGATTTAAGTTTTCTTTACAATTGAGTAACATTCATTGTGTATATTTACCACATTTTCATTACTCATCCATCAGTTTTTGGACATGTAGGTTGATTCCATTTCTTGGATATTGTGAACAGAGCAGCAATGAACATGGATGTCCAAGTATCTCTGCAGCAGGATACAAAATTCTGTAGGTATGCATGTGATGATGTGTATATAGAGGTTAGAAGACAATATTGAAAGCCTCTCCTCACTGTTCACTTTATTTGAGGAGTAATATTTTTATTTTCTTCTTTTGCATGCACCAGTCTAGCAGTCCCTTCTAGGGATTACCTTATCTCAGCTTCTTATTTTATCATAACAGTGGTGGGATTATAGACAAGTGTTATTGCACTCAGCTCGCTATGGGGGTTTGGGTAATTTGAATTCTGGTCTTCAGATTTCTAAGGCAAACTCTTTACTTACTTAGCCATCTTCATACTCCATTTTATTATTCTTTTGGAGTGTATCCGTGGCTGTACTGGAACTTGCTCTGTAGACCAGGCTACCCTATAATCCACAGAGAATATTATACATGTATGTAATGTGTTTTAATTACATGCACCACCATTTCCTCCCTTCTAATTCCTTCCCTGTCCACCCCCACACCACCACTCCTTCTGTGGGTTTTGAGTCTACTTAGTGCTGTCACTATGTTTCACAACCTTTTTAAAAACTCACAAATATAATAGACTTTCAACTTACTCAGCCAGTATTTGAAAAAAGACAGTTTAGATGTTATTATCCTAAACAATCCAAATACAGCCGTCCCCATTAAACAGTTGACTGCTATAATATGCACAGGCTTCTTCAAGTAACATTTTACACAAACATAATATAATAGTATTAAAATTTGGCAAACTAGAAGCTGGGGCAATAATAGTACAACGCTTGTTTTAAAAGCATTAGAACCTGAGTTCTATTCCAGAACCCATGTAAAAAGCAAAAAGATGTAAGTTGTGGTATATACACTGATACTCTGAGGAGGAAGAAACTGAAGACAACGCATCTTACTTGACAAGTGCTAGGCAAATAGGAGACACTGTTCCGGAAAACAAGGCAAATCACACTTTATTAGTGATAGTCATTGTCACCTTCTGACCTCCACATACAAGTCTATAGAGCTGCATATATGTCATCCCCCCACACACACAATTTTTAGAACTGTACACCTTCAAACTTAGAATGCTTCATATGTAAGTTTTGAGACAGTCCTTTGAAATATTTTAACTAGACCTTTATTTAGAAAAACCTATACTTGCACTATTTTTTTAAAAGAAAAAAAGACACAAGATAATAGACTTTAAGTAGATAACATATAGAATATACTTTCCCACCTTAAAGTAGTAGGTCAAGTCTAAACAAAAATTTGGAAAAACTTAAAAGCCTATTTATTTCTGAATACTGGAGGCGAGATGGAGGGATGTAAAATTCAAAAAGTTTTTAGACAAATATGCATATTTAAATTAGAATTGCTCTTAAAGCATTATAAATATTATTTTCTAAAAAAATAACGTGAGAACTAGGGGTATCGTGGTGCATGCCTTTAATCCCTGAATCTAGGAAGCAGGGGCAGATCTCTTTAAGTTCATAGCCAACCTGATATACATAAGTTCCAGGCCAGCCAGAGCTACATAAAGAGAAGTTGTCTAAAGATACAAAGAGAGACAGACAGAAATACAGAGAGAGAAAAAATTGAAATGCAATTTAGAAGTTCCCATACTCAGAAAAGAAGGCAACTTTACAGAACAGATCTAAAGATGAGTGACCATCTCCAGCTGGATAGCCCAGTCTCTAGGCCCATGGCCCCGGGGCAAAACACCAAGCCTATCCTCCAATCGCCTCAGCTTTACTAGCTGGCCAGCAGGAAGGCTGCTCTAACACCCTCCTATCAATCAGACCCAGTAAGCTACAAGTCCCACTTTGCCCCCAAACATACCCATTCCCCACAACCTCAGAGAATCTCCGATGCACAGACTGTGATTGCTCAGAACAGACCAAGAGGTGAGTGACAAACTCCTCAGCTGGACAGCATAATTTCTAAACCCTAAGCCCCAGGTCAAAACCATGGACCTCTTCCAGACCTGCTTCAGTATCACCAGCCTGTCAGCAGGCAAGCATCCTTCAGGTAGGTTGCTTCAACCACTGCAACAATTTGAACCAGTAATCTCCAAGTCCCACTCCACTTTCACATCCTCCCATCCCCAGGAGCTCAGAAGGCCTCTGATGTACAAACCATGAGTGCACAAAGAAGACCAAGAGGTAAGTGGTTACCAGCTCAACAGCTGGACAGCTCAGTCTCTAGGCTCTATACCCCAGGGCAAAACGCTACGTCCCTCCTCCACTTTTCTCAGCTTCACTAGCTGGCCAACAGGTAAGTATTCTGTAAGCAGGCTGCTCTACCCTCCATCAATCAGACACTGTAATCAACAATACCCACTTCATCCCAAACCCACCCATTGCCCTATACGTCAGCAGTTCCCTGAAACAAGGACACTGACTGTAAGGATTGGACCAAGAAGTAAAGATATTGCCTGAAGCAATTGGAGGAAGAAATGGGTAGGCATCAATGAAAGAATACATTTAACAACCTAAAAATCAACATGACTACACCAGAAACCAGTGGTCATAGAATAGGAAGACCTGAATATCCTAACCAGAAGAAACAGAAGAAAATGATCTTAAATATAACTTAGTGAAGATGATAGAGACCCTTAAGAGGAAATTAAAAATTGCCTTAAAAATAGAGGAAAAGACAAAAATTGGAAGAAATCAACAAATCTCCTAAAGAAAGCCAAGAAAACCAAGAAAAAAGAAGGTGAAACAAACAATTCAAACAGTTCAAGACTTGAAAACTGAAATAGAGGCAATAAAGAACACATAAATGAAACAAATTCTGAAAATGGAAAATCTGGGTAAATGAACAGGAACTATAGAGGCAAGCATAACCAAAAGAATGCAAGATATGGAAAAGAGAATCTCAGGTTTTGAAGATAAGGTAGAAGAAATAGATTCATTTGTCAAAGAATATGTTAAATACAACAAATTCTGAACACAAAACATCAAGGAAATCTGGGACACCATGAAAAGATCAAACTTAAGAATATTAGGGATAGAAGAAGGAGAAGAATTCTGGCTCACAAACATAGAAAATATATTCAACAAAACCATAGAAGTAAACGTTCCCAACCTAAAGAAGGATATGCCTATGAAGATACAAGAGGCTTTCAGAACACCAAATAGACTGGGCCAAAAAGTCCCCTCACCAAATAATAACCAATACTAAATAAATATGATAAAAAAAGAATATTAAAAACTGAAAATGAAAAAAGCCAGGTAGCATATTCAGGCAAATCTATCAAATTACACCCAGCTTTTTTTTTTTAAAACTTCATTGTCTTTATTGAATTATCACGCTATAGGCCATATATATTTACAAATATCATTTCAGCTAATCTGTTTTTTTCCATTCAAAAATTTACACTTTCTCCCCTCCTCCCATTCCCCTCCCACTATCCCACTCCCCCTCCTCCCTCCCCCTCCCTCCTTAAGAGAGGACAGGGAACCCTGTCCTGTGGGAAGTCCAAGGCCCCCACTACATCCAGGCCTAAGAAGCTTTGCATCCAAATAGACTAGGTACACCCAGCTTTTCAATGGAAACCCCCAAAGCAAGAACATCCTGGATAGATGTGTTGCACAAAGTTCAAGTTGAAATGGAACAAAGACCTCAATATAAATCCAGCCACATTGAGCTTCACAGAAGAGAAAGTGCACAGCATTCCTGAATTTTTGGATACAGGAGACCAGTTCCTAAACATAAACAGCAGTAGCACAGACACTGAGAACAACAATAAATAAATGGTATCTCTTAAGATTGAGAAGAGGAAAGGGTGCCTGAACTGGCCTTCTCCTATAACCACACTGATGAATATCTTATATATTATCATAGAACCTTTATCTGGTGATGGATGGAGATAGAGACAGAGACCCACAGTGGAGCACTGGACTGAGCTCCCAAGGTCCTAATAAGAAGCAGAAGGAGGGAGAACATGAGCAAGAAAGTCAGGACTGCAAGGGTTGTGTTCACCCACTGAGACAGTAGGACAGATCTAATGGGAGATCACCAAGACCAGTTGGAATGGGACTGATGGAGCATGTGATCAAACTGAACTTTTTGAATATGACTGTCAATAAGAGCTGACTGAGAAGCCAAGGACAATGATGCTGGGCTTTGATTTTACTGCATGGATGGGCTTTGTGGGAGCCTTGTCTGTTTGGATGCTCACCTTCCTGGACCTGGGGGGAGCGGGGAGGACCTTGGACTTCCCATAGGGTAGGGAACCCTGACTGCTCTTTGATCTGGAGAAGGAGGGGAGAAGGTGTGGGGGAGGGGAGGGAAGGGAAGTGGGAGGAGGGGAGGAGGTGGAAAATTTTTAATAAAAAAAATTGAGAAGCTTCTGTAATGCAAAGGACATTTTCAATAAGGCAAAATGGCAACCTACAAAATGGCAAAAGATCTTCACCAACCCCACATCAGACAGAGGACTGATCTCCAAAATATATATAGAACTCAAGAAACTAGACATCAAAATACCAAATAGTCAAGTTAAAAATAGGGTACAGATCTAAATAGAGAATTCTCAGCAGAAGAATTGCATATGGCAAAAAGACACTTAAGGAACTGCTCAACTTCCTTAACCATTAGGGAAATGCAAATCAAAATGACACTGAGATACCACCTCATCTTACACCTTTCAGAAAGGATATGATCAAAAACACCAATGGTAGCTTATGCTGGATAGGATGCAGAGTAAGGGGAGCACTACACTGTTGGTGGAATGGCATATTGGAAATAAGTATAGTGGTTTCTCAGAAAATTGGGAATCAACTAAGCAACACCACTCTTGGGGCATATGCCCAAATAATTTAGACTTATACCACAAGGATATTTGTTCACCTATGTTTGTAGCAGCATTATTCATAATATCCAAAACCTGGAAACAACCTCAATGCCCCTCAACAGAAGAATGGATAAAGATAATGTGGTACTTTTACACAATGGAGTACTACTCAGTGGTAAAAAAAAATAACATTTTGAAATTTGCATGCAAATAGATAGAACTATAAAAAAAATCTTGTGTGAGGTAACCCAGACCCAGAAAGACAGACATGGTAAATACTCACTAATAAGTGGATATTATATGTAAAGCAAAGGATATATCCATCCTATATTCTATGACCACAAAAATTAGACAGCAAGAAGAACCCTAAGAGAAACATATGGAATGGGAAATAGACAAGATCTCTTAAGAAATTGGGAGAGTGAGAGTTGAGGAAGAAGGGAATGACAAAGGAAATGAAAAGGGGATAAGGGGAGGGGGAGGAGTACATAAGATATAGGAAGGAAAAAGAGGGAGAGCAAGGAAAGAGCTATCTTGATTGAGGGAGCCATTATGGGGCTAGCAAGAAACCTGGCATTAAGAAACATCCCAGTAATCCACAAAGATGATCCCAGCTAAGATCCTAAGCAACAGTGGAGAGAGTTCCTGACTTGGCCTTCTCATGTAATCAGATTGATTAATACTTTGGTTGTCATAATAGAACCTTCTTCCAGCAACTGATGGAAGCAGATGTAGAGATCTATAGTGAAGCACTGTGCTGAGTTCCAAAAGTCCAGTGGAAGAGAGAGAGGAGCAATAACATGAGCAACAGGAGCAAGATCATGATAGGGATAATCACTAAAACAGCTTATCTAAGCTAATGGGAGCTCACTGACTCTGGATTGTCAGTAGGGAAACCAGCATAGGACCAAATTAGGGCCTCTGAATGTGGTTGACAGTTGTACGGCTAGGGAAGTCTATGGGGCTACTGGTAATGGGATCAGATATATCCCTACTGCTTGAACTGGGTTTTTTGAGCTCATTTACTTTTAAGGGATACCTTGCTGAGTCTAGATATAGTGGAGTGACCTTAGTTATGCCTCAGAACCATGTGCTAGACTTTGTTGACTCACCATGGGAAGCCTTACCTTCTCTGAGGAGTGGATGTGGGAACTGAAAGAAGGTAAAGGGAGTGGGAGGAGGAAAGGGAATGGGAACTGGGATTGGTATGTAAAAGGAGAATAGATTGTTTTATAAAAATAAATTAATTAAGAATAGTTCCCATATTCATCTCAATCAAACAAAGACATTTAAAAACACAGCAGAACTTATTTCTGAGGAGAAAGGTCTAAGGTCTTCAAAGGTTCACAATAAGGTGAAAGGATGGCTGAAAACAGCAAAACAGGGCAGTGAAAGACAAAGCAACCACAATCTCAGGAATTTAGTTCTTTGGCAACAAGAGTAAAAGCTGAAGCACTAGAGAGAAATATAAGACAGAATAGGACAGAATCTCACTATCTTTTCAGTATGAAGATTTTGTAGACGAGCTCTCTAGTGGTTGGTTGCTTTGCTTTTGCTTTTCAGTTTGAAGTCAAACATCTGTCTCTGGGTTTTTATTATTCATGATGCATCTGGCACCCAATTTTTGGAGTACAAATTCACAATAAAAGTTGTTTGCCTCTCACTTTGCAGTCCCTGGTATAGGCTGGAGCCCCACACAGCCAGAGTTACCACCCTACTGGCTATGTTTTTCTTCCTTCTTTTCTGGTGGATTTTCCCTTGAACCCCTTTTTGGGGTGTTGACAAACTATTTAGATGCCTTGAAATTCAGTCAGGCTTTTACTGATATATGCCACAGCAATAAGCCTCATATCTCCATCAATATTTGTGGTCTACTTGGTGAGAAAATTGGGAATTCTTAAGGGAGGAATTAGTTAAAGTGAAGTTTCTTTCCCCATGCTAAACATGGGAAAACACAACTACAACAGTGAAAGTTAGGTAGGTCTCTTCTGACTATGTAATGCATGATTTAAAAATAGAACAATGAAAAGAAAGAATTAAAAACCAAGATTGGTATACTGTTATTTATCATTTTAATAACCCTTGTCCTCATTTTGTTAATTCTTGGCTTGTCTCTTGAAATGTTGTTTGGCTTGACTGCCAAGATATATGCCTTAGAAAAATTTAATAAAATATTCCACAGAGATAGCCAAATCCAGATAGAAGAATTTGATAAAGAACCAATTTTGGCATTGCATTATAAGGAGAGGAACAACCTAAGGTCTCCAAACAACCAACCTCAATATTATAGAGTAACCTTGCAGGAATTATCAAATGGTAGAGGATCTGTTACAGCTAATTGGACTTCTGTGTCAATGTTAAATTTAAGGACAAATCAAGGAAGCAATAGTCTCATCTGGTATGCATTCACCTTTTGTGAAGCAAATATTTAACTTGTGGTCAATTTGTAATACAGTTATCCTTAAAGATTGGGTGGACACAATTAAAGCTGTTTTAGAGCCTGGCTCACAATTACAGTGGAGGACCTGTTTCTGATGGAGTGTTTCTAGAGGTATGGAAATCTCCCAAGATCAACTTCTTGGAGAAGGAGTTTATGCTACTATAAAAAAACAATTCCTACATGATGACCACATCCTGGCTTTATGCCATGCAACATCTTTGACTGCTTGGTACAGAATTGAAGTGGGAAAGGTTGAATCATTTACTAAAGTCTTACTAGGCCTGGAAAAAAATCTTCTTGGATTTCTTACAAAGATTTGCATCAGCAGTAAATAGAATGATACCAAATTTAGAAACTAGACAAATAATAATTAAATTTTAGGCTTTTGAGAATGCTAATTCTCAATGTAAAAAGAATTAGGTCATTAAAGGCAATGTCAGCACCTTTGGAGGAATGGATCTGAGTGTTGGAGGAGAGCCACTTGTTTGTCCTGGTCGCCAGAACCAAAATGATCACACAGGAACCGTATTGATTAAATCACTGCTTGGCCCATTAGCTCTAGCTTCTTATTGCCTAACTCTTACATCTTAATTTAACCCATCACCATTAATCTGTGTATTGTTACATGGCAGTGGCTTGCTGGCAAAGATTCAGCACGTCTGACTCTGGTGGCTCCATGGTAACTCTATCCAACCTCCTTTCTCCCAGCATTCAGTTCTGTCTTCCCTTCCCTCTCAACAGGCCAAGGTAATTTCTTTATTCATTAATGATAATCACAGCACACAGAGGGGACTCCCACATCACCTCCCCTTTGTTGTTTCAATAGTAAGGAAGGCTTTAACTTTAACATAGTAAAATTACATATAACAAAACGATTATCAAACAAGAATTACAGTTATAATATTTATATCTACTCTGTCTTTTATCATAACTAAGGAAAACTATATTTATTTTTCAACTCTTAAGACTCCAGAAGGATATTTTGAAGGTCTCTGAAAGATTTGAAGAATACCTATTTATCTGAAATACATTTCTGTAAATCTAGAAAATCTAATGAACATGACTACAAGCTTGACTATTATAGATGATTATCTATTAACCTATATTTCTTAATTATACAGTACATTATGAAATAAATTACACAATCACAATACCTTAATCAAGGGCGTAAATATACATATAACAAGATTGATCTTAAATTTGTATCAATAAACCAAGATCCATACCAATGCAAATCTCTATATCACATCCCCCTTTAAATGTAAACAAATAATTATAATCAATATTTGGGAATATGGGCATAGTTATTTCTCTCCAAACTTCTTCCTGCTGTTTATTGGGTGAAGTAATTTTTTGAG
Source organism: Myodes glareolus (assembly GCF_982192425.1). Taxonomy (NCBI): domain Eukaryota; kingdom Metazoa; phylum Chordata; class Mammalia; order Rodentia; family Cricetidae; genus Myodes; species Myodes glareolus. Next base: position 92,961,144 of record NC_142027.1, on the reverse strand, counting down.
GGTATTTTTGGGGTGTTCATGGAGACTTTTCTGGGGCTCTTGTTCCATCAAACCACACCAACCTGAAAGTAATCCATAGGTTCTCATTCTCTGTGGAGACAATAGGAGAACCAATTTTCCAAAGCAACATATCCTGAGACCCAAATTCTGAAGTCAAGGTACCTTTATAATATAACTGCTGGTTTAGCTTAGCAGCCCATACAATGAAATGTCTCTCTGTACTTAGCTCCTTTACAGTAAAAAAAATTAAAGAATACACAATAATATGCATAATCCAGACTCTCTGTGAATTTTCCATTTTTATGTGGCTTATTTTTACTCTTTTGTTTTAAAATATTTATTTTGTTATCTTTACTCCTTTAATCTATGACTGTCTGTCTTCTTATCCAACACTATGACCCATTTATAACTTTTTTATCTGGATTTGTCTTTATTGCATTTCTGTAATTATTTTTGACCAGAATTGCTTCTTAAAATGCTATGCACTTAAGAATCTAAGCTGTGACATTACTAGATCAAATACGGTACCACCTGCTTGCCCTACCCAATCCAGCATGGTGGACCTGCTTGTGCCTCTGAGCCACACACACAGCCCCATTTCCAGGCAAACACACAGTACAAGTTGTCATCAAGTACGCTGCAGCACTCTGCTCACATTACCATATAAAAACTCGGTCTCACAAAAAAGCCAGAGGTCACATCTGCAGCATGTTCCAAAATGCCTATATTTCAAAAGGGCACAGCTTTTTTTTTCTGCTGCTGCTGCTGAGTCAGGAAAACCTCTTTTAAAGGAGCTGAGGCATGCTGCCAGCAAACAGCAAGAAGCAATGTTGAACTCTCTATATTTTTTTGTGTGTCTAGACTTTCTTTTTAAACTCTCTCAGACTTTTAAGTGGATTTAGTTGGTCCCATGTTGGGTGCCAATTTTTTGGAAGAGAGCTGCTTGTTTGTCCTGGTCACTTAGAACCAAAATAATCACAGGGACTGTATTAATTAAATCACTGCTTGGTCCACTAGCTCTAGCTTCTTATTGGCTAACTCTTTCATCTTAATTTAACCCATCTCCATTAATCTGTGTATTGGCATGTGGCAGTGGCTTACAGGCAAAGACTTGACATAGTTGACTCTGGTGGCTTCATACTGTTTCTCTCTGCCCTCCTTTCTCCCAGCATTCAGTTCTGTCTTCCCCACCTACCTAAGTTCTGCCTTCTCAACAGGCTAAGGCAGTTTCTTTTTTTATTAATGGTAAATACAGCACACAGAAGGGACTCCCACATCAACTGAGATACAATAAATCTCATGACCATGATGATATATGGATAGAAGAGGTGACATCCAGAGGTTTAAGGCAAAATTAAAATATAAAGTGTTTCAATTTTGGTAAACAAGTTATCTTAAATGGGATTGTAAACATGGCATTCCTAGAAACAATGGTTTTTTCTAAGCATAATCCAATCAGAAAGCCTCTCCTTTCTGGATTATGCACAAGATATGGCGAAGTCTGGCACTGGACTAATAAATGTAGATAGATAAGAGACATTCAATACAATCCTTTGTATTGGGAAAGTCATTGAGGGACCTCTCAGAGACCCCTATGTCAAATCCAATTCAGTTATTTCATGTAACCATAAAGATACTTCTCCCTAGAGCAATTAATGAATCTAATGACTATTGTCAGAAACCATACTGATTTGAATACTATAACAACTAAAAAGAAAGAACAAAAAATCAGGAGAAACCAGAAAGTGAGTATTTTAGTAAACTTCTATAAATTAATGAAGACCAAAATTAAAAAACAAATAGATAACTTTGTCACTGAAGATTTGGCTGACACAGATGAGAATATGACAATAATTGCACCAGAAAGTTGTCATCCAAATTGGTGTCTTCAGGAACTTAATGTTCATGTCTAAGGGATTCAGACTTTATCTCAGGTAAAACAGAACATGTGATGGATCAAATACATAGGCCCAGAAGGACAGAGAGGAAAATTAAAATCATAAGTAGCTAACATAAAATATGCAGAGAAAGAGAGTCCTTTGACATTCAGTCATAAATGAAATGTCTCCCTCAAATACACCTCCAGAGGACTCAGGAAATTCTATGGAAGGGGAGGCAGCAAGATTGTAAAAGCTAGAAGGGATGGAGGAAACATTACTTCTAGACACATCAGGACTGACACACATATGAATTCACACAGACTGGCAGCATTCACAGGGCCTGCACATGTCTAAGCCAGATGAGGTTTCAGCACTGAAAGGCAAAGTAGACACAATCCCCATTTCCTAATCCAAAAGCAATCTCCAGTTGATTATCACCAACTAAAGAAGAATCAGGTGCTTTCCAATGGAGTCTCACTGGACATACAGACCCCACTTAAGGGCATGTCTCATGTCCAGTAGTAGATGGTCAACACAAAATGAATCAAATATCTTTGGAGAATTTTTTGTTTGTTTTTAAATGCTTTTTCTGGGAATTTCTTCCTTAAAGTTATTTCTTTTTCCCTATCTACTGTTTGTCTGTCTCTCTGTCTATCTTCACAATGATACATACATACACATATACATATATATATATACACACATATATATATACATATATAATAATTTCAAATTTTATGGGTTTTCTTTGTTGTGAAACTGTGTCTCTATGTCTGTGAATGTTTCCTATGCTTTGTATTTAGATCTTTTTCTTGTTTGTTTTATCCTATTCTGTTTTTAAAGATCTTACACTATTATATTATAATAATATCATATTTTGTTTTGTTTTCCAATTTAAAAGAGAAAGATAGGGAAAGAGTGAAACCAAGTTAGCAGAATCTGCAATAAACAGGGAAAGATTATAACATGCACCCAAGAAATTGATACTATTATGAGGGAAAATTTTACAATCTGCATTTCATTAATTTGGAAAAGTTAAAAAGTAAATGACTTTCCAGATTATGCCAAATAATCTGGCATTTTAATTTAATTAATCTGGCATTAATTTAATCCCCGAAATTAAACCAGGAAGAAATAAAACATTTAGATAGAACCACAAAAAATTATGAGATTAAAATAATAATGGGAAGTCTTCAGCCAAAAAGTTCAGGGCCAGATGGATTCACAATACAATTCTACCAGACTTTTACTCTTTTGGATCCTTTTTAAATTATTAAAAGAGAAAAGAAACAGAATGAGCACTCCCAAACTTCTACAAAACCAGTATCACTCTACAAAAAAAACCAGATAGCAACAGCATAGGCCAATATTTCTGAGGAACACAGACTAAAAATAGTCAACAAAATATTACAAACAGAATACAATAAAAAGATGATCAACTACGACCAAATTGACTTTCCACTTGAAATGTAGGGATGGTTCAACCTATGTCTCAAGTAAATAAATATAATAAATCACATAATGGATATATACCCAATAGTAATCAAAAGATTATTTCCATAGATGCTTAAAATCTTTGGTAAAGTTTATCATGTACTAAAGATCAAGGTCATTAATTGTAGGGCTAGAGAAAACATACCTCAACACAATAAGATTATATCTATATTTAAATCTACTCTGTAGATAACATCATCAACATAAATGGAGACAAACTTGAGCAATCCCTCTCAGAATTCAGTCAGGAATGTCTACCACCTCTACTACTTTTAAATACTGTTCTTGAAGTATTAGCTAGAGAAGGAAGTTAGGGAAATACAAGTAAGCAATGAATAAGTTATACTATTATTAATGAAAGATAACATGATATTATACAATAGAGATCCTAAGAATTCTACCAGAAAAGAAATGATAATCAAATTCAGTAACATAGCAGGATACGGAGTCAGCTTGCATAATCAATAGCTTTTTTGATACATCAACAACAAACATACAAAAAAGAAAATCATGAACACATGCATATATGCAATGGCCTCAAGGAAAATAAACTCTAAGAAATAAAGGATTTTTTTAAAAAATGAAAACTTTAAACTTCTGAAGAAGAAACGACACTAGGAAATGAAGTTCAATGCAATTCCAGCAAAATCCCACTTTATTTTTCTTAATAATAAAAAATCTATTCTATAATTTATATAAAACCACAATACAATCCTGAGATAAAAGAATGATGCTGGAGGGATTCCCATCCCAGATCTTAGGATATATTAGACAGCCATAGTAATAAAATGACATGGTACTGACACAAAGCATACATGTAGACCAATGGGACAAAATCAAATCCCAAACAGGAGTACATGTAGCTTCAGCAACTTAGTACTTGACTAAGACGCCAAAAAAAAAAAACTATGCCAAAAAAAGAAAGTATCTTCAATAAATGGTTCTGAGAAGACTGGATGTCCATATGCAGAAGAATGAAAATAACCTGTATCTATCAGCTTGCACAAAAACTAAATTCAAATGGGTCTAAGACCTAAAGGTGAAGTCTGAAACACTGAAACTGCTAGAAGGAAACATAGGCAGTGACACCATGACAGAATTGTAGGGAAGGATTCTGTCCAAGTATTAAGTCCAATACTTGACAGCTGGTTCTTCATAAAACTAAAAATCTTCTGCACAGTAATCAACAGGTGAAGAAAAAACTCAGAGTAAGAAAATCATTGTCAAGTATACATTTGACAGAGTTTTTATACCAATATAAGTACAAGTAACTCACATTAATACAAATAACTCAAAAAGCTGATATAAACAGTTAAAAAAACAATTCTTTACTACCCAGAAAGAGAATGTTCCTTATACGCATTGGAAATATTCGATGCCAGAGGCTTGTATTGTGACTGTAAATAGTACTATTGGATATTATTCAGTGACAACACAGTCTGGAAGAGGGTTAGGAATGTTTGAATGATCAGGAAAGAATTGAGTCTCAGAAAGGGGAAGGTAGAATGAAGGAGACTAAAAAAAATTTGTTCTTTTTGAAGTAAAAAAATAATAAAACTAATGAAGAGAAATAAATTAGAAACAGTTCTTGGGATATGGAGTAGAAAGAGCAGTATGAAGGATGTAGACAGCACTGATGTATGCACACATAATATTTCTGGGTATTATCTATTTAAAAATAAGACAGAAAACAAAGAAATGAAAAATGAACTTACTGATAATAGAGGCTCTCAGTGCTTGGATCTTCAGTGACGGAATCATATACAATAGTATGAAGTGGGAAAAATGCAGCAATCACCATATCCCCATCCTTGTACACACTGACTCCTGTCTTTTTAGCACAGAAAGACCGATCAAAGGAATAAACATAGCTGGAATACAGCAGAACCAGAAAGATAAAAAGCAGAGGGAGCATCATGAAAGTATCTACAAAGTCAAACTGTGTGGAGTTTGAATTTTCAGAGCAGGCAGGTGTATACATATCCCATGTACTTGTACCTGTTCATGTAAATTCCAATGTTTTTGTTGGCTATGATGGCCACTCTCATTCCCAAAGATCCTTCAATTCAGATTACTAATATTTCCCTGATGGATTCTGAAAAACATTCATCCTGGGGCATCACATCTGGGTCCTACTTCCAGGTAAAAAGTATATAAAGTGAAAAATATGCTTGAGGCTCAACTTCTCCAGTCCCTAATGTCATGATTTCATCTAGTTCCACTGACAACAGGGCTCCCTCCTGAAATGAAGTACTCCTGGAAAGACTTGACCAAACTGGTGCTATGAAACTTTTACCTTCAGTTAGGGATAAAAATATTGTCATGAGGGATGGGGAATGGGTAGTAAAGGATAGTCAGTGGATAGCGAAATTATTTTTTATCAGGCATAAGGCCTTGGGTTTAATCCCTGGCACCATATAAACTGAGCATTGTTTTTAGCATCTCTAATCCCAGCACTGAAAGATCTAGAGACAGCAAAATCAGGGGGTCAAGATTATCTTTATATACTTAGGATGGTTAAGGTCTACCTGAACTAGAGATTATGCTTAAAAAGTGTTCTTATAATTCATCTATATGTCACAGCATTTATTTTGCTCATGTCTGTGGTTTTCTTATAGTATGTGGTGTATCTGTCCCTCATCTCCTCTGAAACAGAAGAAAATCAGAAAATATTAATAAATTTTTCTATCACTAAAAACATTGAAAGCAAAATATATGGACATATATCTGTTGCCAAGGAGCAAAGGAAAATATCAGGGAAGTGAACTATTTCAGTGTCATTTTGTAGTGGTGTTTAATTTTATCCTATCTTTACTAAATAATGATATATCCTTTTTGGTATATAAATTGTGCCATGTTCTATTCTACATAAATCATTAATAATGTGAGAAACCACATGGCTAGGATAAAACATGGACCCATTTGCCTTTAATTTTCTGCCAACGTAATAATGTTTTGAAACTAGAGACTACTAAGTTTTTATGTATATATGTAAACTGTGTTTATGTGTGGACATCATGTGGAAGCCAGAGGTTGAAGTTAGGTTTCTTCCTTAACTCCTCTCCATCTTAGTTTTTTAGAATATGGTTTCTTAGTGAAACCAGAACTGTCTAATTTAGGTAGATAAAAAGGGCAAATGCCTTCACAAGTGAAAACTGGGGAACTAAACTCAGGTTCTTAATATTTTGTGGTCAACTGTGCCATCTTCCTATCCCCTAGAGTCTTCATTTTTTTTTTTTTGGATAAAAGTACTTTAAGTGGCCTTCAATAGATGTTTTTGTGAAAATGTTTATTTGTAACACTCTCTAATTCTTTGCAACATTGAGTATGAAATACAGTGTCTTCTGCATTCTAGGCAAGTGCTTTTTCTAAGGTATATTACCAGTCCATAAACCCATATTTGGTTTCATGCTTTGATGTTGAATATTTGGGCTCACAGGTTTAAATTACTGCTGTGCAATAGTGCTCTTGTATACTGTAAATACTTGTCAATTGCATTGTTTTAATAAAACACTGATTAGCCAATAGCCATGCATGAAGTATAGGCCAGACAACCGGACAGAGAAAATTCTGGGGAGAGGAAAGAAAGAAACACAGTCACCAACCAGATGGAGAGGAAGCAAGATGAGAATGATTCACTGAGAAAAAGTTCCAAGTCATGTGCCTAACCGTAGATAAGAATTATGGGTTAATCTAAGTTGTAAGAGCTAGTTAATCATAAGCCTGAGATAATAGGCCAAGCAGTTTAAAATTAATATAAACCTCTGTTTCTTTGGAATTGAATGGCTGTGGGACCAGATAACACAGATGCTTTTATGTAGAAGTGGTACCCAAATGTTTGGCAAAAAATTTCCAGATAAATACTGAGAAAGCTTTATTATTTTTTTTAGAGTAAATTTTATTAAATTATAAAAGTTTCCATTTCCGCCCCTCTTCCCAACACCCTCCCACTCTCCCCCCCTCTCCTCCTCCCTCTTCATCCCTTAGGGCAGTCAGGGTTTCCTGCCCTGTGGGAAGTTCAAGTTCCTCCCCCCTCCCTCCAGGTCAGGCAGGTGAGTACCCAAACAGACTGGATCCCCAAAATCCAGTATATGCAGAGGAAACAAGTCCCAGTATCATAGTCAATGGCTTTTCAGAAAGACTTCCGGCCAGCCACATTCAGAGAATCCGGCCAAATTCAGAGAATCTGGTTGGATCACGTGCTCGTTCAGTCGCAGTCCAACTGCCCTTGGTAAACTCTCATTAGATCCGACCCCTTGTATCAGTGGGTGATAGCATCCCTCGCAGTACTGATTTCCTTTTTCATGTTCTTCCTCCTTCTGCTCCTCATTTGGACCTTGGGGGGTTCAGTCCAGTGCTCCAATGTGGGTCTCCGTCTGTATCGCCGTCCTTTGCCAGATGAAGGATCTATGGTGAAAAGCACAATATACATCAGTATGGTTATGGGCCACGGCCGGTTCAGGCACCCTCTCCTCTGTCCAGAGAACAATCTGGGGAATCTCTCCTTGGACCTGGGATCCCATATATAAACAAGTCTCCTGTAAACCATAAAATGACTGACTTAGTTGAAATATATTCTTCCCTGATCCCATATTCATCCTCCCCCCCCATCCCAGGCCACTGAGCTTTCCCCATTCCTCCCCTACTCCCTTCTCTCTAACCCTCTCCCCTTCTATCAACCCTCCCATTCCCCCCCATGCACCCGAGGTTACCTGGGACTCTTGTCTATTTCCTACCTCCTGGCGGATAGCTAAATAATCTTCATCAGGTTCATCTTCTTATTTAGTTTCTCTAGGATCACGAATAATAGGCTCAAAGACCTTTAATTATGGTTAGAATCCACTTATGAGTGAATACATACCGTGTTCCTCTTTTTGGGTCTGGCTTACCTCACTCAGTAAAGCGTTTTCTATTTCCATCCATTTGCATGCAAAATTCAAGATGTCATTGTTTTTTACCGCTGAGTAAAACTCTAATGTGTATATGTTCCACACCTTTTTTAACCATTCTTCTATTGAAGGGCACCTAGGCTGTTTCCAGGTTCTGGCTATTACAAATAGTGCTGCTATGAACATAGTAGAACAAATGCTTTTGTAGTATGTTAGGGAATCTCTAGGGTATATTCCCAAGAGTGGAATTGCTGGGTCCTGAGGGAGGTTGACTCCCAGTTTCCTGAGAAACCGCCACACTGATTTCCACAGTGACTGCACGAGTTTGCATTCCCACCAAAAATGGATGAGTGTTCCCCTCATTCCACATTCTCTCCAGCATAGGCTCTCATTGGTGTTTTTGACTTTAGCTATTCTGACAGGTGTAAGATGGTATCTCAAAGTGGTTTTGATTTGCATTTCCTTGATCGCTAAGGAGGTTGAGCATGACCTTAAGTGTCTTCTGGCCATTCGAAGTTCATCTGTTGTGAATTCTCTGTTCAGTTCAGTACCCCATTTTTTAATTGGGTTAATTAGAGTTTTAGTGTCTAGTTTCTTGAGTTCTTTGTATATTTTGGAGATCAGACCTTTGTCTGATGAGGGGTTGGTGAAGATCTTCTCCCAGTCAGAAGGCAGCCTTTTTGTCTTACTGACAGTGTCCTTTGCTTTACAGAAGCTTCTCAGTTTCAGTAGATCCCATTTTTCATTGTTTCTCTTATTGTCTGTGCTACTGGGGTCCTACTTAGGAAGAGGCCTCCTGTGCCTATATCTTGTAGACTACTTCCCACTTTCTCTTCTATCAGGTTCAAAGTGGACGGATTAATGTTGATGTCTTTAATCCATTTGGACTTGATTTTTGTGCATGGTGATAGATATGGATCTACTTTCATTTTTTTACAGGTTGACATCCAGTTATGCCAGCACCATTTGTTAAAGATGCTTTCCTTCTTCCATTGTATACCTTTAGCTCCCTTGTCGAAAATTAGGTGTTCATAAGTTTGTGGGTTAATATCTGGGTCTTCTATTCGATTCCATAGGTCGACTTCTCTGTTCTTATGCCAATACCAAGCTGTTTTCAATACTGTAGCTCTATAATAGAGTTTGAAGTCAGGGATGGTAATGCCTTCAGAAGTTCTTTTATTGTATAAGATTGTTTTGGCTATCCTGGGTTTTTTGTTTTGCCATATAAACTTGATTATTGTTCTCTCAAGGTCTATGAAGAAGTTTGATGGGATTTTGATGGGGATTGCATTGAATCTATAGATTGCTTTTAGTAGAATTGCCATTTTTACTATGTTGATTCTCCCAATCCAAGAGCAGGGGAGGTCTTTCCATTTTCTGGTACCCTCCTCAATTTCTTTCTTCAAAGACTTAAAGTTCTTGTCAAATAGGTCTTTCACTTCCTTGGTTAGAGTAACCCCAAGATATTTTATGCTCTTTGTGGCTATCATGAAAGGTGATGTTTCTCTGATTTCCCTCTCTGCTTCTTTATCCTTTGTGTATAGGAGGGCCACTGATATTTTGGAGTTGATCTTGTATCCTGCCACGTTACTAAAGGTGTTTATCAGCTGTAGGAGTTCTTTGGTAGAGTTTTTGGGGTCACTTATGTACACTATCATATCATCAGCAAATAACGAAAGTTTAACTTCATCCTTTCCAATACGAATCCCCTTGATCTCCTTATGTTGTCTTATTGCTATTGCTAGAACTTCAAGCACTATATTGAAGAGTGGACAGCCTTGTCGCGTTCCTGATTTTAGTGGAAAGGCTTTGAGTATCACTCCATTCAGTTTGATGTTAGCTGTCGGCTTGCTGTATATTGCTTTTATTATATTTAGGTATGATCCTTGTATCCCCAGTCTCTCCAACACCTTTATCATAAATGGATGTTGAATTTTGTCAAAAGCTTTTTCAGCATCTAGTGAGATGATCATTTGGTTTTTTTCTTTCAGTTTATTTATATGATGGATTACATTGATAGATTTGCGTATGTTGAACCAGCCCTGCATCTCTGGAATGAAGTCGACTTGATCATAATGGATAATTTTTCTAATGTGTTCTCGGATTCAGTTTGCCAGTATTTTATTGAGAATTTTCGCGTCGATGTTCATGAGTGAGATTGGCCTGTAATTCTCTTTCTTGGTTGTGTCTTTGTGTGGTTTTGGTATCAGGGTAACTGTAGCTTCATAAAAGGAATTAGGCAATGACTCTTCTGTTTCTATATTGTGGAATACGTTAAGGAGTATAGGTATTAGCTCTTCCTGAAAGTTCTGGTAGAATTCTGCATTGAAACCATCTGGTCCTGGGCTTTTTTTGGTAGGGAGATTTTTGATAACAGCTTCTAATTCTTCGCGACTAACAGGTCTATTTAGATTGTTCACCTGTTCTTGGTTCAACTTTGGTATATGGTACTTATCTAAAAAAAATGTCCATTTCTTTCACATTTTCCAACTTTGTGGCATATAAACTTTCATAGTAAGATCTAATGATTCTCTGAATTTCCTCTGTGTCTGTGGTTATATCCCCCTTTTCATTTCTGATCTTATTAATTTGCATGTTCTCTCTCTGCCGTTTGATTAATTTGGATAGGGGCTTGTCGATCTTGTTGATTTTCTCCAAGAACCAGCTTTTTGATTCATTGATTCTTTGGATTGTTTTCTCTGTTTCTATTTTGTTGATTTCAGCCCTCAGTTTGATTATTTCCAGTCTTCTAGACCTCCTGGGTGAATCAGCTTCTTTTTTTTTCTAGAGCTTTCAAGTGTGCTGTTAAGTCTCCAATGTGTGCTTTCTCCATTTTCTTTAATTGGGCACCTATTGCTATGAACTTTCCTCTTAGCACTGCTTTCATAGTGTCCCATAGGTTTGAGTATGTTGTGTCTTTGTTTTCATTAAATTCAAGGAAGAGTTTAATTTCTTTCTTTATTTCTTCCTTTACCCAGGGGTGATTTAGTAGTTGACTGTTCAGCTTCCATGAATTTGTTGGCTTCCTGGGGGAAGCATTGTTGTTGAATTCTAATTTTAGTCCATGGTGATCTGACAAGACACAGGTAGTTACTAATATTTTTTTGTATTTGTGGAAGTTTGCTTTGTTACCGAGTATGTGGTCAATTTTCGAGAAGGTTCCATGAGCTGCAGAGAAAAAGCTATATTCTTTCCTATTTGGGTGGAATGTTCTATAGATGTCTGTTAAGTCCATTTGATTCAATACCTCCAATAAATCTCTCAATTCTCTGTTTGGTTTCTGTCTAATTGACCTGTCCATTGGTGAGAGAGGAGTGTTGAAGTCTCCTACTATTAGTGTGTGTGGTTTGATGACTGCCTTGAGTTCTAGAAGAGTTTCTTCTACATATGTGGGTGCCTTTATATTAGGAGCATAGATATTCAGGATTGAGACTTCCTCCTGATGAATTGTTCCAGTTATGAGTATGAAATGTCCATCTCCATTTCTTCTGATTGATTTTAGTTTGAAGTCGATTTTGTTAGATATTAGAATGGCCACACCCACTTGTTTCTTAGGTCCATTTGCTTGGAAAACCTTTTCCCAACCCTTTACTCTGAGTAGGTGTCTGTCTTTGTGGTTGAGGTGTGTTTCTTGTAAACAGCAGAATGTTGGATCCTGTTTTCGTATCCAATCTCTAAGTCTGTGCCTCTTTATAGGTGAATTGAGTCCATTGATATTAAGTGATATTAATGACCAGTGGTTGTTGACTCCGGTCATTTTTTTTTTTTTAGGTAGTAGAGTGTATGTATTTTTCTTCTTTGATTTGTGCTTGTGAATGGTCGCTAGATGCTCGAGTTATTGTAGGCCGTGTTGGGAATGTTGGATTCCTTCGGTAGTGATTTTCCTTCTAATATTCTCTGTAAGGCTGGATTAGTAGCTACGTATTGTTTAAATTTGTTTGTATCCTGGAATATTTTGTTTTCTCCGTTGATAGTGAGCAATAGCTTGGCTGGGTATATTAATCTGGGTTTGCATCCATGGTCTCTTAGTTTCTGCAGTACCTCTATCCAGGACCTTCTGGCTTTCATGGTTTCCATAGAGAAATCCGGTGTAAGCCTGATAGGTTTACCTTTATAAGTTACTTGACCTTTTTCCTTTGCAGCTCTTAAAATTTTTTTCTTTAATATGTATGTTTTGTGTTTTGATTATTATATGGCGAGGGGATGTTTTTTTCTGATCCAGTCTATTCGGTGTTCTGTATGCTTCTTGAACCTTCATAGGAATATCGTTCTTTAGGTTGGGAAAGTTTTCTTCTATAATTTTGTTGAATATATTTTCTGGGCCTTTGATCTGAAGTTCTTCTCCTTCTTCAATCCTTATTATTCTTAGATTTGGTTTTTTTTATTGTGTCCCAGATTTCCTGAATGTTTTGTGAAGAGAATTTGTTGAATTTGCTGTTTTCTTTGACCAGAGCATTTATTTTCTCTATGGTATCTTCAGAATCTGAGATTCGTTCTTCTATCTCTTGTATTCTATTGGTTATGCTTGATTCTGTAGTCTCTGTTCGTTTATCTAGGTTTTCCATATCCAGCCGGTTCTCGTTTTGTGTTTTCTTCATTGCCTCCATTTCAGTTTTCAATTCTTGGACTGTTTCCTTTACTTGTTTGATTATTTTTTCTTGGTTTCTCAGGGTCTCATTCACGAATTTACTTATTTCTTCAAACTTTTTGTTATATTTCTCATCCATTTCTATACTCATTTCTTCAAACTTTTTGTTATACTTCTCGACCAGTTCCTTAAGGGAATTATTCATATCCTGTTTAAGGGACTCTATTGCTTTCATAATGGCACTTTTTCCCACTTCATCTGGGTTAGAGTGTTCAAATCCTTCTGTTGTAGGGTCGTTGGGATCTGGTGTTTTCATGTTGTTTTTCAGATTGTTGGAGGAGGTCTAGCCTTGGCGTCTGCCCATCTCTTCGTTCAAATGCTCTCTATTGGAACTTCTGGTAGAGGGTCAGGTTCCCTTGTTGGGCAGGGAGTTCACTGATAGAATGCCTACCTTTCCTCAGGCAGGGTATTGAAGCACAGGCACTCCCTCTTTCCGGGATGTGCCTACAGAGCAGGCAAAATGTGCAAGGCAGCTGAGCTGGGGAGATTTTATGGCCCCAGTGGGAAGGGAGAAATATAGAATTTTGTACCTGGATGGAAGCTGGGATGGCAGGCGGGAGAGTTTAGCAGGGTTGAACCAGCACTGCAGGTTGACCTGGGAGTCTATGGGGTCGGGGAATGTCCGAGCTCCTCCTCGCCGGGCTCCTGCCGCTGGCCTGTAGCCAACTCACCCCTCCGATGTCCCACTGGCTGGAGGCTGGGATGGCTGGCGGAGGCGCTAGCAGGGTGGAGCCAGCAGAGCAGGCTCACCTGGGAGTCTATGGGGTCGGGGAAAGTCCTAGGTCCTCCTCCCAGGCCCCTGCCACGGGCCGGAATCACACTCACCCCTCTGATGGCCCTCTGGATGGAAGCTGGGATGGCTGGCGGAGGCGCTAGCAGGGTGGAGCCAGCAGAGCATGCTGACCTTGGAGTCTATGGGATCGGGGAAAGTCCTGGCTCCTCCTCGCCAGGACCCTGCCCCAGGCCGGAATCATACTCACCCCTCTGATGGCCCTCTGGATGGAAGCTGGGATGGCTGGCGGAGGCGCTAGCAGGGTGGAGCCAGCAGAGCAGGCTCACCTGGGAGTCTATGGGGTCGGGGAAAGTCCTAGCTCCTCCTCGCCGGGCCCCTGCTGCGGGCCAGAATCACACTCACCCCTCTGATGGCCCTCTGGATGGAAGCTGGGATGGCTGGTGGAGGCGCTCGCAGGGTGGAGTCAGCAGAGCAGGCTGACCTGGGAGTCTATGGGGTCGGGGAAAGTCCTGGCTCCTCCTTGCCGGGACCCTGCCCCTGGCCGGAATCACACTCACCCCTCTGATGGCCCTCTGGATGGAAGCTGGGATGGCTGGCGGAGGCGCTAGTAGGGTGGAGCCAGCAGAGCAGGCTGACCTGGGAGTCTATGGGGTCGGGGAAAGTCCTAGTTCCTCCTCGCCGGGACCCTGCCGCGGGCCCGAAGCACACTCACCCCTCTGAAGGCCCTCTGGATGGAAGCTGGAATGGCTGGCAGAGGCGCTCGCAGGGTGTAGCCAGCAGAGCAGGCTCACCTGGGAGTCTATGGGGTCGGGGAAAGTCCTAGCTCCTCTGAGAAAGCTTTAAAAGAAAAGAGGATTCTAAACAGACATGAGTAGAGCCAAGTACAACTTCTTGGTAATAGTCTCGTCACCATTAGACTCTGTTTTCTAGAGACAATCAGAGATGTGGCTCCTTTAAAAGCATCTTCCTTTAAAAGCAGGTTTAGCAGTAAAAACCTCAGAGTTCTTTTAAGAGGCCCTGTCACCAAACACTTAAACGGTGTTTAGGAACAGCTTGTGGCATGCTTGTGGAGGTGGCTTGAATCGAGAAACTACACATAGGTTTGAGAGCAAATCTGGCTCTCACCAGTAACTCTGCCATGAAGCCAGAATCTCAGAAAGCTAATGTATGTGTTGTGGCCTGCTGTCAAGGCCTCAGCTTTAATTTTAGTCATGCTGCATAGCTGTTTAAAACTCAAGTTGTTGTCCAAAAAAGATAGAGTATACAGTAAATACATATTTAGATGGAAAGATAACCTATAAATGGTTTACAATGTGTTAAAAATATATGTAGTGTTGAGAGAGAAAAGATAAAGAATAGAGAAAGTCCTTAAAAAATATAGTAGCCAGGCGTGGTGGCTCATGCCTTTATCACCAGCACCTGGGAGGTGATTTTGGTCTACAGAGTGAGTTTCGGACAATCAAAAATATACAGAGAAACCCTGTAACATGACAGCCGGCTTGTTGAGATATCTGTTCCCGCCCAGTACCCCACAGCCGGCAAGTCCCAGAGAGAATCAACCACACAGAGATATTTATAAGTTATAAAGCTGATTGACCCATTTGGTCAGGCTGCTTATTAGTTCTTATAACTTATATTACCCCATTATCCTTATCTATGTTAGCACATGGCTCAGTACCTTTTCCAGCGGGGCAGCTTACATCTTTCCTCTCCAGTGGTCTGGGTAGAACTGGAAGAGGGAGCTTCCTAGAATACTCCCAGTCTCTTTGCTCCACCTCTACTTCCTGTCTGGCTTTCCTGCCTATATTGCCTGCCTGGCCAATCAGCGTTTTTTTAAAATATGATTGACAGAATACAGATAATTCTCCTGTACTAAAACCCTGTTTCAAAAAACCAAAACTTAAAGAAAAATAAAAAAATATAACAAGAAAAAGAAAGCCATGCAAAAATGGAAAATTCAAAATTCTGTCTAATGTATTTCATTGTATTGTCATTGTTTGACTGCTGAAGAGGGAGCAATAGCTGCTAAAAACATTTGATTATAAATCTGCAATTAGTCCACTCTATATATTTTAAATATGTCTTGACTTCAAAATTTAAGTAAAAAGATGTGTTACTTTGAAGAAGTTTTCTTTTGTTTCCATAGGAAATGAGGGGTTGTGCATTCATTCTTAGTTAAGAAAAATAATGTTTGATTGAGGGATACCCCCTGAAATATTGCAGAACACCTCTGTTGAAGTTTCTTTTGAGTTCTGCACACAGAACAGTTTCAAGGCTTCTGGTTGAGATGATCCAACCTCACAGAATACTCCAGCTATGATTGGACAATAATCCTAAGTTTTCTTTGGATCCCATAAGATCAAATGAGCCCCAATCAGTAGAAAGTAGCCTAGAAAACTGTGCCCATATTTTTAATATTGGATTATTTATGTTTGTCTTTGCTTAGTGTGCTAGTTACAAATTGTTATGGACATCAGAGAGGAGCAAGTGGGGAGTGACCTCACACTCAGACATTTTTCTGGATAGATACCATATAAAATTAAATCAAGACCATGTGAACAATTTAAATAAACCTATAAGCTTCAAGGAAATGGAAGCTGTCATCAAAAACATCCCAACCAAAAAAAGTCCAGGGTCAGATGGTTTTAGTGGAAAATTCTACCAGAACTTCCAAGAAGAGCTAATACCTATATTCCTCAAAGTGTTCCACATATAAAAACAGAAGGAACATTGCCAAACTCTTTTTATGTTACTACAGTTACCCTGACATCAAAATCACACAAAGAGAAAGAGAATTACGGACCAACCTTTCTCACGAACATAGACGCAAAAATACTCAATGAAATACTGGCAAACTGAATCCAAGATAAAATAAAAAAAAATACCCACCATGAATAAGTAGGCTTCATCCCAGAGATGCAGGGATAGTTCAACATATGAAAACCTATCAATGTAATCCATCATATAAACAAACTGAAAGAAAAACCCTATATGATTATCTCATTAGATGCTGAAAAGGCATTTGACAAAATTCAGCACCCCTTCATGATAAATGTCTTGGAGAGATGAGGGATACAAGAAACATATCTAAACACAATAAAAACAATAAACAGCAAGTTGACAGCCAACATCAGATTAAATGGAAAGAAACTCAAAGCAATTTCACTGAAATCGGGAAAAAGACAAAGCTGTCCACTCTCTCCATATCTATTCAACACAGTTCTTGAAGTTCTATAGCAATAAGAAAACAAAAGAACATCAAGGAGATTCAAATTGGAAAGGAAGAAGTCAAAGTATGTTACTTGCAGATGATATGATAGTGTATATAAATGACCCAAAAACTCAACCAGGGAACTCCAACAGCTGATAAATACCTTCAGTAATGTGACAGGATTCAGGATCAACTCAAAAAATTTAGTAGTCCTTTTATATACAAATTATAAAGAAGCTGAGAAAGAAATCAGAGAAACATCACCTTTTACAATAGCCACAGACAACATCAAATATCTTGGTGTAACATTAATCAAAGAAATAAAAGACCTATTCAACAAGAACTTCAAGTCTTTGAAGAAGGAAATTGAAGAAGATACCAGACACTGGGAAGATCTCCCATGTTTTTGGATAGGTAGGATCAACATAATAAAAATGGCAATCCTATGAAAAGCAATCTATAGATTCATTGCAATCCTTATCAAAATCCCAACAAAATCCTTCACACACATTGAAAAAAAATAATAATCAATTTCAGATGGAAAAACAAAATACCCAGGTAGCCCAAACAATCCTGTACAATAAAGGAACTTCTGGAGGGATCACTATTTCTGACATCAAGCTCTATTACAGAGTTACAGAAATAAAGACAGCATTGTATTGACATAAATACAGAGACCAATGGAATCAAAGTGAAGACCTGAATATTAATTCACAAACCTATGAATATGTGATTTTTGATAAAGAAGCTAAAATTATGCAATGTAAAAAATAAAGCATCTTCAACAAATAGTGCTGGCATAACTGGATGTCAACCTGTAGAAGAATAAAAAGAGATCCATATTTATTCCCATACATATAACGCAAGTCCAAACGGATTAAAGACCTTAATATAAATCTGACTACACTGAACCTGATAGAAGAGAAAGTGAGAAGTAGCCTTTAATGCATGGGCCCAGGACACCACTTCCTAAATGTAACAGTAGTGACAAAGACACTGAGAAAAATCAATTAATGAGTGCGACCTCCTGAAACAGGGCAGCTTCTGTAAAGTAAATGGCACAGCAGACAACAAACTGATATCCAAAATATATAAAGAACTCAAGAAATTAGACATTAAAATTCTAAATAACCCATTTGAAAATGGTGTACTGAACTAAACAGAGAATTCTCAACAGAAGAATCTCAAATGACCAAAAGACACCCAGGAAGTGTTCAACATCCTTAGCCATCAGAGAAATGCAAACAAAACAACTCTGAGATACCATCTTACACCTGTCAGAATGGCTAAGATCAAAAACACCCATGACAGCTTACGCTGGAGAAGATATGGTGTAAAAGGAACACTCCTCAATTGCTGGTGGGAGTGCAAACGTGTACAACCACTTAGGAAATCAACATGGCAGTTTCTCAAAAAATTGGGAATCACCCTACCAGGATCTAGCAACACAACTTTTGGTCACATATCCAAAAAATACTCAACCATACTACAAAGACATTTGTTTTACTATATTCATAGCAGAATTATTTGTAATAGCAGAACCTGGAAACAAACTAGATGCCTCTCATATGATGTATGGATAAAGAAAATGTGGCACATTTGCACACTACTCAGTGATAAAAAACAATGACATCTTGAAATTGTGTTGCTAGTTTCTGCGTGGTTATTTTGAGTCTGGGAAGCCAGGAACAAACAAGCTAGCTCCTACTACAGGGAACACTCATCCTTTGCTAGTGGGACTATAAACTTGTACAACCACTTTGGAAATCAGTGTGGTGGTTTCTCAGGAAATTAAGAATCAACCTACCATATGATCCAGCACCACCACTCTTGGGAATATAACCAAAAGATGCTCTACCATACTACAAAGACATTTGTTCAACTGTGTTTATACCAGCATTATTTGTAATAGTCAGAACCTTGAAACAACCTAGATGCCCCTCGACTGAAGAATGGATAAAGAAAACGTGGTACATTCACACGTTAGAGTACAACTCAGTGGTTAAAAAAAAAAAAACAATGACATCTTGAAATTTGCATGCAAATGGATGGAAATAGAAAACACCAAAAGTTTGAGAAAAATTTCTACGTAGTGCCTGAGAAAGTTTAACAAAAAAGAATTTGAGGTAGACAAGAACAGAGTCAAGTGCAGCTTCTTGGTAACCATCATTTCTCCAGTAGGCTCGCTTTGCTACAAGCAGAGGTGTGGCTCTTTTAAGAGAGGTTTTCCGACTCAGCTTTAGATCCTTCGTAGAGGGAGAAAATTCACATCAGGAGCTGCCCTAGAGCACTGTTCTAGATGACTCCAGGGATGGGGAGTGCATGCTTTGTTTACTGATATGCAAGTGTCCAAGATTTGAGGAGCCTAGGAGAATCTTCATCCAGGTCCCTTCCAGGCAGGGGCCTCGTCACATCACAGTTAATCTTTCCTTACCCTGCTATAGACCCTGAACCTGGCCCTGTACTGGTAGTACCTCCTGGCTCTGGGCTTCTACATTTCATTGATATGGGAGGTCCTTCTGTTTATGTGTTGCTTTGATTGGTTGATGAATAAAGGAACTGCTTTGGGGTTATAGCAGAGCTATAGGGGAATAGAGCAAGGTGGGAAAAAGTAAATGGAATGCTGGGAGGAAGAAGGTGGAGTCAGGAGACACCATGGATTCGTGGCCAGAGATAGACATACTGGAACTTTTATGGTAGGCCACGACCTTGTAGTGATAAACAGATTAATAGAAATTGGTTAAATTAAGATGTAAGAGTTAGCAAATAAGAAGTTAGAACTAACGGACCAAGCAGTAATTTAATGAATACAGTTTCTGTGTGGTTATTTTGGTTCTAAGCTAGCCGGGCTGCCGGGAATGAACAATCAGACCCTCCTTTCACTGCTAATCACTCTGCCCTTTGACATTAAACACAAGGTGAGATATGAGTTACACGTCCAACTGGATGTGTGGAAGCTATAGGAGAGAGGCTAATCTCTAGGGAGAGGCTGAAGTGTAATGAATTGTTCTCAGCATTGCACTATGAGGTTCTCTTGATTCTTGACAGAAGGTATGGAATCCAGAGGCCTTATACATCTCCTGAAGAGGCTTGCTTCCAGGAGTGGGACTCTCCAGGCACAGAGGCTTGTTCCAATGGTGACCCATTGTCTTCTGCAGGACTTCAAGGAGCAGGTGGTTCATCACTTTGTGACCGTGGGGCTGATAGCTTTCTCCTACGGCTCCAACTTGCTGCGCATTGGCTCTGTGGTGCTGCTGCTGCATGATTGCTCCGACTACCTGTTGGAGGTGGGTTCACCTCTACACTTGCCCTGCCAACCCTGCTATTTTCCTGGCCATGGATAGTAGACCCTGCCACATCTGGGCTATCTGATGATACCCCGTCTCTTCTAATCTGTTAGGGTGATAATGCCCTGACCCCTCAATCTTTCTGGGAGGTGAAATCCCACTTTTCCCTCTTTAGTGTCTCAGAAACATAAGGCCCAATCCCTCTTGGTCTCTCTTGGACAGGAAGTTGCCACACTGTTTGACTCATTTGGATGTGAGATCCTGCCCCTCCCATCCTTTCAGGAACTGGAGGCACCATGCTCCAGTCTCCCCTGAGATGAAGTATTCTGTCTCTGTTTTATCTCTGCCACTCTCTCTTTCTTTGCCCTTCCTAGGTAGTCCTGGAGATATGGCCTACCTTCAGTTCACTTGCCTCATCCCATAGCTTCTTGTCCCCAAGTTGAGGGTCCTCCTTGTTTGATCCACCACTTTTTTGTGGATTTTTAGTCCTAAAGCTAGTTCTCTTTGCTGCTTTCCCCAGGCTTGTAAGATGTTCAACTATTCCTGTTCAACTATTGCACGGTGAGTGTGCAATGCTGTCTTCATCATCTTCTCCTTAGTCTTCTTCTACTCTCACCTCACATTCTTCTCCATCCAGTGAGTCCTGAGGGATAGGGTGAGGGAGGGTGTGCTCAGGATCTAGGCAGGCCTTAGTGCCCTACCTCAGTAAACTTTTGCTATCAGCTGAAATTTGTCCAGGAGGCTGGAAGTGGTGTGCTGTCCCAGAGCACAGCATATGTAAAGGCCAACAGGTCAGAGGAAAAGAAATTGACTGTAGTGCTAATGATGTGTATTCTCAGAACAGGAAGATAGAGGAGGAGGCTGCCTGAGTCCCTGGTCACTAAAATTGTCTAGTAAATATTTTTTTGATATTTGTTGAGTCTCTGAACTGGGTTAGGAGTGAAGAAATACCAGAGAGAGCAATGCAAGTGTCTGCCCTGGAGCTAACTGATAAGGGTGAGAAAAAGGATAGACAGGCAAGCAACAGACCACAAGGCACAAGGGACTGACAGCACTGAAGAGAAAATAAAACTAAAGTGTACAGGAAGCAGGCTTGTAGGTAGATGGCCTTAGATTAGTCCCTCTTCAGGGTTATTTCACTGATAGCTGTTGTGTATAGAGAATGAATGGGGCTCAAGAACCGTACTGATCACAGAGGAAGATGGTCCAGGTGGAGAGAGCAGCATGTGCAAAGACTCCGAGACTTGACTGTGTTCCAGTGTTGGAATAACAGAAATGAGTTGATGTGTTTGGAACAGAGAGAAGGATGAGGTGCATGCAGGTGGGTGACCAGGGGAAGTAAGGAAGGATTCTATGAGATGTTATCTGCAGGGAGGTGGGAGCCATGGAGGACTGAGGCAGATGTGGGAAGCTGGGGCAGATGAACCAGGGCAGTCGAGAGGAGATGACCAGAAGACACCAGCAGGACCAGAAGAAACTTCAGGAGGCATCAGGAGCCCAGCTGCTCCGTGCTGGTTTTGAGGGCCTTATGCTCCTTAGTAGACATGGAGGCAGATGGCCTGTCAGGTTGGGCTTACTGGAAGGGTGGGCATGTAAATGCAGGAGTTGCCAGCTTGTGGCAGGCACTTGCAGCAGGGGGCTGGGCAGTGTCATCTGGGGCTAAGGTAATTTCTGGAGCTCTCTGGTTTTTCCTGGAGAGTGATGGAGAATTTATGAAAGGCGAAGACTGAATTAATAGCAAAGTTCAGGGGTAAAGATCTTTACTACTGCCTCTTAGGTACAGGGTTGCAAGGAGAGGGAGGAGTCACAGGGACAAGGTATAGGGAAAGGAAAAAGAAAGAAAGTAAAGGGAGAGGTTGGAGGAATATATGGAATAAAAAGTAAAAGTGAAAAGAGAAAGGAAGAAGAAAAAAGATGGAAGGAAAAACTAAAGAAGGAAGGGGAAGTTGGTGAAGAAGATGGAGGAGTATGGAGGAGGGAGATGAGTGTGGAGGAGAGAGAGATAAATATGGAGGAGTGAGGAAGGAGTGGAGGAGGATGAAGGGAAAGAGTGCAGAGGAAGAGGAGGCAGAAGAGGCCTCAAAGGGAAAGGAAAAGAAGTAGCTAGGAAAAAAAGATTAATCAAGGGGGTGTGGTTGGATTTTTCTTTCTCGCATCTGAAATAACAACAGAGTTGGTTTTGATGGTAGAGGATATGTGTAGGAAACAAGAGCTGTGACCTTGCAAAGAGTCGGTATAGTAGAACATTGTCTGACTGGCATCCAGTGGCTCTGTGAGATGAACAGGTAATTCTCAGGTTGATGTAAAGAGTTACACTGTATCTAAGGACAGATAAGTAATCATAAAGGGTCACCTGGGAGAGCCAGTGGTACACTAGTTACTGCTTTGGAGTATGTGGTAGAGAAAGGCCAGTTGATACTCTTGTATGCTTCACTGACTTAAGTAGGTCAAGAGAGATACCATCTCAGAAGGTGCACCAGGGAGACTCAGGAGCACAGATGATCCATGCAAGTTCCTAGAATGGGTGAATACAGACTGGTGAAATTCCTTCTTGCTTCCTGCTTTAGGGTCCTCTACTCCACTCTGTTTGACTCCATCAAGAACAGGAGTCCCTTCTTCGGCTACTATTACTTTAATGTGCTCCTGCTGATGCTGTAGATCCTTCATGTGTACTGGTTCTGTCTTATCCTGCGCATGATCTGCAGTTTCCTGTGGAAGGGTCAGGTATGGAGGCCTAACAGGGTAGGCTCCCAATGCTCCTCCTTGGCTCAGTGCTTTTCGCTATATTCTGAGCTCTGGCCTCGTCTGTTTTCACAGATGGTAGAGAGCATTCACAGTGATGCGAAAGAATCAGACTCCAGTGATGACGGGGCAGTTCCTGAAAGTCCTCAGCTGAAGAATGGGGTGACTCGAGGGTCTGTCCCAGTCATTGCCAATGGCCCACAGAACCGGGCAGCTGGGCGCCTGGCCAATGGGCACACCTATGTCTATGTCCACATAGACAACCTAGGACTGACATTGAGGGTTGCCTCCGGCAATGTGGATGGATATCCAGATGCTGGCCTAGTGATCCTGGGAGACAGGGAGGTCCTCCCCAAGGTAGGAAGAGAACTGGTGATCTGTTTCCCGCACTTTGCTCCTATCTAGTCTCTCTTTACCACTTTATCAACTGTACAGAGCCTGGGGAGCAGTGGATTCTGCTTCTGGTGAGAGCCACCCTCAGGCTGTAGCCTGGGGACTATGTGGAGCCTTGGCTACAAGGATCAATAAAACTTCAACAGAGACAAATTCTCACCTGAGAGTTTTGGTTCCCTTCAGTTTTTCCTCTCCTTTTCTCTGTTGACAGGATTGCTCACTGCTGCATCAAGATTTATGTCCATTTCCACCCACACAGCATCATGGCTTGAAGATACTCCCTGTCCCTCAGTCAGTGCCTTCACCGTGTTCTTCTCCAGAGGAGCTCTTCGAGGTCATTGTTATTAGCTGATAGGCGCTAGCTACAGGAAAGGCGTTATTAAGCTTAGATGCAGCTTCTCTGCTTGAAGTTACACAGTATTCCTTGTCCAAGTTAGAAGGTAGAGCAGAGACCCAAGCATGTCCTTGTAGTCTCTTGCTTAAACAACCTGCAGCCCAACCCTGGGGTCTTTCTACTTTTGGTACAGTGGAGATCCAAGACAGTGATGTCACTGTCTTCAGAAATTCTATAAAAAAATCCTCCAAAATGGATGCTTGGTGACCATTATCACTTAAGTCAGAAACCAAACCACAGGATCCGTGTATGGTTAGACCATGCTGTCTTTGACAGTATGTAAGAGGGGCTGAGTGTCATGAAAAAGAGTAAAGTACAGACAGTGGAGAGTAGAGGGCCATCTCATGGGATATTCAAAAATAAATGCTCTGGGAACAAGAAGCAGAGCCTGGCATGGCAGCTTATGACTGTCATCTAACACCAGGGAGGAAGAAGCCAACAGACTGGGAAAGCACACAAGCCCAATACAAAGCAGGATCCAGTCTCCAAAGAAGCAATGGGAGGGAGTGTCAAGGAACAGGTGCCCAGAAGAGAAAACTGGGCTAAAATCTGAGATAGAAACAACTTACGGTAAGTTGACTCCCAATTTTCTGAGAAACCACCACAATGATTTTCAAAGTAGTTGCACAACTTTGCATTTCCACCATCAATGGATGTGTGTTTTCCTTTCTCATCACCCTCTCCAGAATAAGCTATCATTGGTGTTTTTAATTTTAGGCATTCTGACAGGTGTAAGATGATATCTCAAAGTTGTTTTGATTTGCATATCCCTGATAGCTAAGGAAGTTGAACATGCCCTTAAGTATCTTTCAGCCATTTGAACTTCTTCTGTTAAGAATTCTCTGTTCAGTTCAGAGCACCATCTTTTAATTGGGTTATTGAGAAAATTAATGTCTAGTTTCTTGAGTTCTTTTATATATTTTGGAGATCAGTTCTTTGTCTGATGTGGGGTTGGTGAAGATCTTCTCCCATTTAGTAGGTTGCCTTTTTGTCTTAATGATTGTGTTCTTTGCTTAACAGAAGCTTCTCAGTTTCAGAGGTTCCATTTATTCATTGCTGCTCTTATTGTCTATGCTATTAAGGTTATTTATAGGAAGTGGTCTCCTGTGCCCAAGCATTGCAGGCTACTTCCCACTTTCTCTTCTATCAGGTTCAGCATGGTCAGATTTATATTAAGGTCTTTAATCCATTTTGACTTGAGTTTTGTGCATGGTGATAGATATGGATCTATTTTCATTCTTCTACAGGGTGACATCCAGTTATACCAGCACCATTTCTTAAAGATGCTTTCTTTCTCCTATTGTATAATTCAGCAATACCACTCGTGGAAATGTACCCAAGAGAGGCCCAATACTACATTAGCATCTGCTCAGCTATTTCATAGCAGCATTATTTGTAATAGCCAGAACCTGGAAACAACCTAGGTGCCCCTCAATGGAAAAAAGGATAAAGAAAGTGTGGCACATCTATAGAGTACTACTCAGCGGTAAAAAACAATGACATCTTGAATTTTGCATGCAAATGGATGGAAGTAGAAAACATTATTCTGAGTGAGATAATGCAGACCCAAAATATGAATATGGTATGTACTCACTCATTAATGGATTCTAGCCATAAACAAAGAACATCGAGCCTATAGTTAGTGATTCTAGAGAAGCTAAGTAATAAGGTGATCCCAAAGAAAAACATATATAGATCCCCCTGGAAATTGGAAGCAGACAAGATCTCCAGGCAAAAGTTGGGAGTATGGGAGTGGGGGTAGGGGAAGGGGAGAGGGGGAGAGAGAGGGGAGAAGGAAGAAGGGGAGGGTTGGGAAGAGCTTGGGGAAGTGGGATGGTTAAGATGGAGGAAAGATGGATATGGGAGCAGGAATATAAATATATAAATTTTTTATATCTTTCTGAAATATTGGATTGAATTTATATCTTGGCTTTTTAAGGGTCCTTCACGGTTTTTTGTAGGACAATTAATAAAAACCCAGAGACAGATATTGGGGTTTAATCTAAAGATCAACAATGTAAGCTACTGGCTGTTACCTCTACCTCAGTCCAAAATTAGGATTGTCATTTCGGACTGAGGTGGAAGTAAGTGTCCGTGTCTGACTGATTTGCTTTTCTGACCTCAGGTTGAACCCCAGTATCAGTCTCTGAGTTTTTATTAGTCGTGCCACAGTTTGTCTTTTTGTCTGCATCCATTTGCAATTCTTCTAGTAGAATTCCCCACTTCTGAAGGAATTCACTGTGCAGTACTCATATTTTGACAGTCAGGAGATACTTAAAATCATTTCAATAGAAAGTACATCTGCACATTCACTGATTGTATTATGCAATCCTTTCATATGTTAAGGCTATGTTATTGCATCATTGCAAAAGTAAAGTGTTCTTCTGCTATACAATAATTAGATGTTGACCTGTGGCCAAATTAATCATTTTATTTTACTACATAATGATTATCAAAGTAACTTTTTGTGATCATTAAATTATCTCTAAGATATTTTGCTATTAATCAATTTTTGTGAAGTTCAAATATTTTTAAGAACTCTAAGTATTTTATACATTAAATGGAACTTACAATACTGATCAGAATATTAATTTGGGTAAGGATTATAGAAATGCAATAAATATAATTTTCAACCTTTAGACAAGATTACATAAATTAGAGAAAACATAATATAGAAATATTTAGAACTTGATTTTTTTTACCCCAAATATCAAACTAGGTTCATTTATTAAACATTTATTTACTGAATTGTAAGTTAAATTCCTGCTTAGTTTCTGAGTTATTATGAAGTTATTGACAATTTCTGAACTCAGTAGAAGAAGTTTTCTACTATCTATGTGTCTTTAAAGTGGAAGGCAGAGAAGGTTTTGTAAAAGTGGAACAAAATGCTGTCACAGGATTGTCCATTTGATCAGGAATTTGATCATCATGATACTCATTTAAGTTTTAAATGTTGCAGATTGTTGTTTGCTTTAAATTGTTAACGTGGAAAGTCTGTATTTTGTGCACTTAGAAGGATAATGCATGAAGTCAGGCTGCCCTCGGCAGGAGCCTGAAATGTGAAGGCTGTAGCGCTCCTTTCCCTCAAGTCAGGCATCTGACACAGGCCCTGGAGTCCCTGTTGTCTCCATGGGGATGGACAGGATGCGTGTCTTGGTTCGTGAGACCACAGTGTCATGCCCTATTGGTTTCCTGGTGTCCTGAGATTGTAAGCCTTTGAGAGAGGCTTTTTAGAGAGTCTCCTACTTCACAACATGGCTGCACTCAGGATCCTGTGCCGGGCTTCTGTGTTCTGTCTCTACACTGGTGCTTCTGCCACCTACTTGTTTTCTCAGAACTAGTGTTGAGAGTGTTCAGTCACAAACACTGTTTTCAGCAGTTCAGTGCCTTGTAGACTTGCCTACAGGCTAATTCTATGGAGACATTTTCTCGATTAAGATTTTTTTCCCAGATGATGTTGACATAAAAATTTGCTGTTACAAATAGTTTTGCTAGTCTTTTTAATAGTGATACTCCCTACTTTATCCATATGAATACTATGTGTATATATATGTATGTACACATATGCACATACATACACCTTAGGTTTAAATTAAATTTACACAAAATTTATGGGAAATCCAGAATTAGGAAGGTGAACTTGATCTGCCTTACCCATCTACTGAGATTCGTGGATTTTCATCCTGAGTTCAGCAATCTATGCTTGTTTTTTTTTTTTACAGTGAATACTGATTGGTGTGTCCATATTTTGATTTCCCTAGCATATTAAGGAGACTCAATTTTCTTTTCTTTATGACCAACCTATAGGTGACTTCTCTAAAATTGCTTCTAACCCATTGCTCACAGGTCATGGCCATATTATTCTAAATTCCAAGATGCTTCAATGTTGATAGCAGAACACAAAGTGAACTTAAAAAATCATATAATCAGCAACATAAATATGCCTTCAGATGAACATTCATATTGTTTCAAATGTTCAGTTATTAGATCATGCAGGTGTAGATAAATTTCCAAGAGGAACCATAAAATGATTGCATGGTAGCTGCTGCCTCTGCTCCATGGTAACCATGGTCTTTTCTTGCCCAAGTTCAGCAGTCAGGACAGTGTGAACTTTATAGAGGATGCCGTCTGATGATCCAGCAGTTCAAGACTTTTTAACACCATTTACAGAAAGGTGCATGACTAAAAGAGGTGAGCCAAAGATCTTGGAATAACAAAGAAACATTATAATTGTTGTTTATGTAGTTACAACTATTTTATCCCAGTTTAGTGGAGGCTTGTAATATATTATATAAATGTGCCTATGCATAATTATATATAATCAGTTTTCCAATTTTTGTTCTAAAGTTTAATTAGGATAATTTGACAAAGTAGTTTGTCCTGAATCCTAGCAATGTAGTGCAATATGGTGCCTGCCATCCTTTTCAGTATCATTGTTCAAGGTACTTAGACATTACTGCTAAATATTTAATTTCTAGCAGAAATATAGTGCTAAAATACAAGGGGCGTCATCTCCATTTACTGAAGCTGGAGGTGTTTCAAGGGCAATAGAAGGAATTGCTGTATTAAGTGGAATCTCAAGAAAGGCTTCTAGAAAATCACTTTGATGTGTATTAATGATAGTCACAAACTGCACATATGATGATGATTTTTGGATCTCAGCATAACACTTGATACTCTGAATCTGACAGAAGAGAAAACAGGTAACACAATTGTTTTTTTGATGATTGTCTATTGTCTTTGAGTAATTTCTATTCCTGTAAGGAATCCCTTACCTGTATGCCTGTAAGTAAACACAATAAAATTCATTGGTTCATCATGTTGGATTTTGGAGTAATCAACCACTTTATGATTGAATTTAAGGCCCAATTTACGAAATGAAATTGTTGAGTAACAAATACAAGGGAGACATGAACAATTGTCTAATCACTCTAGATAGTAAACCAATGGCAGCTACCACCTAAGTTCACCTTGGATTACCAAAAGCTGGGAACCTGGAGCTCACTGCATGCCCTGCATACAGCTCACAGGTAGGAAAATGTTTTTTCCAGGCTGTTTGGGTAGCTGCACTCTTTTTAAGGAAGGTTACCTTTTTTGAGTGTGTGTCTCAGCAGTCCTTACTGCTTCTATATGCTTGGGGAGGGAAGGAATGGGAGAGTTTGACCAGTTTTAGAAAGATACTGAGGCTATTTTGAGTTGTTTACTTCCTGTGCTTGAGTTTTCTTACAAGAAGGAACACTTCATCTCCTTTTAGACCATCCTGTTGTTTCTCCTCTCTGTAAAAATCCTGTCTTAAGATATCCAGTTGTATTATATTTCCTTCAACATCCAGTATTTAAGGAGCTTCCTTCCAAGTTAGAAGATTTTAATCTCTGAGGAAAATGCTATAGGACAGAAATCACACTCAGCATCATTTCAAGCTGGATAGCTCATGGGCCCTACTGCTGTTATTCTGATAAATGCTATCCTGCTAGTGTTAAACAGATTTTCTGATGACTTGTCATTATACCCATGGGTTAATTCATCTCTCAACTCTTCTGTATTAAGTAGATGGTGTTTAACACAGAGACTCACACAAGATCAATGTCTTGAGAGTGAGGAAATAAGGAATTCTCATCCCTAAAAGGTACATTTGTATCACACACTCCTCTCCATGCACTCAGGGGTCGCTATGGGAGAGGGCACAGAAAGAGTGCAAGAACCAAGGTATTGGAGGATTAGAAGAAAATACTGCCTTCTGCACACAACCAGGAGACCACACAGTTTAAACTCACAGTTATGACAGCAGACACAACACCTGCACAAATTTAAACCAACCAAATCCCAGAATGCAGAGGGGAGGTGGGCAGGAAGGACCATCCCTAGCAGAGGGGTTACAAGCAATTGATAGCTGTGGAGGGAGGAAGGGTCAGTTTCCTTTTTCTTTCCTTTTTTTAAATTTATTTATTAAAAATTTCCACCTCCTCCAATTTTCCTTCCACTTTCCCCCCCTCCCTCTCCCTCTCCAGTCTTAAGAGCAGTCATGGTTCCTTGCCCGGTGGGAAGTCCAAGGTCCTCCCCCTCCATCCAGGTCTAGGAAGGTGAGCATCCAAACAGACTAGGCTCTCACAAAGCCAGTCCATGTAGTAGAATCAAAACCCAGTGCCATTGTCCTTGGCTTCTCAGTTAGTCCTCATTGTCAGCCACATTCAGAGAGTCTGGTTTGATCACATGCTCCATCAGTCCCAGTCCAGCTGGCCTTGGTGAGCTCCCATTAGATCAGTCCCATCGTCTCAGTGGGTGGACGCACCCCTCAAGGTCTTGACTTTCTTGTTCATGTTCTCCCTCCTTCTGCTCCTCATTTGGACCTTGGGAGCTCAGTCCAGTGCTCCAATGTGGGTCTCTGTCACTATCTCTATCCATCGCTGGATGAAGGTTCTATGGTGATATGCAAGATATTGATCAGTGTGGCTATAGGATAAGGCCAGTTCAGGCTCCCTCTCCTCTGCTGCCCAAGGAACAAGCTGGGGACATCTCTTTGGACACCTGGGAACCCCTATAGAGTCAAGTCTCTTGCCAACCATAAAATGGCTCCCTTAATTAAGATATCCACTTCCCTACTCCCTTATCCACGCTTCCTCCATCCAAACCATCCCTCCCCCAAGATTTCCCCAATTCTCCCCTTCTCCATTCTCTCTCCCCATCTCCCATTACACCCACCCTACCCCCACCCCGTGTTCCCAACTTTTGCCTGGCAATCTTGTCTACTTCGAATATCCAGGAGGATAACTATATGCTTTTCTTTGGGTTCACCTTCTTATTTAGCTTCTCTAGGATCACGAATTATAGGTTCAATGTCCTTTATGGCTAGAATCCACTTATGAGTGAGTACATACCATATTCACCTTTTTGGGTCTGGGTTATCTCACTCAGGAAAGTGTTTCCTATTTCCATCCATTTGCATGCAAAATTCAAGATGTCATTGTTTTTTTTACCAGGGTCAGTTATTTTAGGAGTGTAGTCACTTATAAGTCACCATGCTCCTTTGGAAGCTGAACGTCCAGGAGTATATGGGCAACACAAATTGAACTTGGTGTGGAAGCTGCAGAGATGGCTCAGAAGTTAAGAGCACTGACTGTTCTTCCAGAGAACCTGGGTTCAAATTCCAGCACCCACATAGAGACTCAGAGCCACTTGTAACTCCAGTTACAGAGGATCCTATATAACCTTTTGGATTCTGTTGGCATCAGGCACACAAGTGGTACACGGAAATAAATGCAGGCAAAGCATTCATATCTATAAATAAAATAAAATTTCAACTTGTATTTTATGGGTTTAAAGGAGGACACAAAGTTGGGCACATAGGGAAGATGGGTGGTCAAGAAGGATTTGTAAGGGGAGAATATAATAAAAACACATTATACAAAATTCTCAAAAATCGCTAATTATTTTAAAGAAAATCTTAATGATGACATTGGGTCTTTTCTTTCTTCCTTTCTCAACTCACATCTCTTTCTTTCTACATGCAGAATATTTCCTTCTGTCATGGAGATAAATGAAATGTACATTCATGTCATCATTAAGAACAGTTGTTATTCCCAAATTGGCATTGGAATCTCAGCCAGCACCACCTTCCTTCTTTTGCTGCATGTCTTCATGGTCCTTCAAGAATGCAGAATAAGCCCACGGAGCTGATCACGTGTCACTTGGCCCTTGTTCATATTGTGATACTGCTCATTGTATTAGGTTTTTTGGTCTCCAAACATGTTTGAGTCACTGAATTTACAGAATGATTTCAAATGCAAGGCATTGTTTTACCTGCACAGGGTGATGAGTGGCCTCTCTGTCTGTATCACCTGCTTCCTGAGTGTGCTACAGGCCACCATCATCAGCCCAAGCACTGACCGGGTGGTTAAAACCAAACACACACTTACAAATTACATCATGAATATTTTCTTGTTTTTCTGGTTCCTCAATTTGTCTTTCAATAGTGATGTCATCTTGTTCATGGTAGCTTATTCCAACACAAGCCAGACAAATCCACTTGTGGTCAGTGAATAGTGCTCCATATCTCCAACTTCCCCCATCATGAGGGGACTGTTTTTCATTTTGGCATTTTCCAGGAATGTCTTCTTTGTGGGGCTCATGATGTTCTCTAGTGCATACATGGTGTTTCTGTTGTTCCGGGATCATAGCCAATCACTGCATCTCCACAGAAGCAGCCTCTCTGTAAGACACTCTCCAGAGCAAAGAGTCACCTGGATCATCCTGGCTCTGGTGAGTGTCTTTGTGGTCACATACTAGGTGAACCTCATCATTTCATCCTGCTCAACATTGCTCTGGAGGTATGACCCATCCTTCTGAGTCTTCAGAAACTTGTACTCAATGCCTATGCTAGTGTGTGTCCAGTGATCCAAATGACTTTCCAGAAGAGAATACACAATATTGTGAGATTTGTGTACTGGGAATATTGTTATTTTATAACAAAATAATGCTGGGCTTTTTTTCCTTGAAAAGAGATTATCTAACAATCAGGTATCTAATCAAGAAATACAACATTCTTTTTTCTAGTTCAAATAAATGTATGTAAGTCATTTAATAGACATAATTTTTAAGATGTTATCATCAACTACTACATAATTATTTTGATTCAATGCTCATCATAACTGATTTTTCTTTTTTCTTATTTTTCATTTAAAAATTTTTATCCATGCACATAACAACCATAGTTCCCCCTTCTTCTCCTCTTTCCAATACCTCCACTTCCCCCCACCCCACCACCATCCACTCCTCAGAAAGAGTAAAGCCTCCCATGGGGAGTCAACAATGTCTGACATATCAAGTTGAGACAGGACAAAACCCCTCACCCTTGCGCCAAGCCTGAGCAAGGCATCCCACCATAAGGAATTAGCTCCAAAGAGCCAGTTCACACACCAGGGATAGATTGCTGTACCACTGCTAGGGTCCCCTCAAAAAGACAAAGCTAGACAACTGTTGCTCACATGAAGAGGGCCTAATTTCATCCCATGCAGGCTTCCTAGCTGTCTATCTAGACTGTGAGCTTTCATGAGCTCAGGTCAGCAGTCCTGGACCCACTGCCAGGGGCCCCAAACAGGTCAAGCCATATAAGTGTCACCCACTTTCAGAGGGCCTAGTTTCATCCTGTGAAGGCTCCCCAGCTGTCAATCCAGTGTCTGTGATCTCCCACTAGCTTGGGTCAACTGTCTCTGTGGTTTTCTCAATCATGATCTTGATCCCCCCTTGCTCATATGATCCCTCTTCCCTCTCTTCAGCTAAGCTCCAGGAGCTCAGCACAGTGCTTGGCTCTGGATCAATGCATCTGCTTCCATCAGTTACTGGATATAGGTTCTATGATGACAATTAGGGTAGTCACTACTCTGATTATAGGGGAAGGCCAGTTCAGGCACCCTCTCCACTGTTGGTAGAAGTCTTACCTGGTGTCATCCTTGTAGATTCTAGGGAATTTTCCTAGCACCTGGTTTCTCCCTAACCCCATAATGTCTCCTTCTATCAAGATATCTCTTTCAATGCTCTCCCTCTCTATCCTTTCCCCAACTTGACCATCTGGAACCCTCATGTTCCCATCCCCCATCACTTCCCTTCTACTCCTGTCCTCAGTTTACCCTGGAGATCTTAACTATTTCCCTTCATGTAGGTCCCTCTTAAGGTCCCCCTCTTTACCTAGCTTCGCTGGGGTTGTGGATTGTAAACTGACTATCCTGTGCTTTACATCTATATCCACTTATAAATGAGGATATACAGTGTTTGTCTTTCTGGATCTGGGTTACCTCACTTAGGATTGTTTCTTTTACTTCCATCCATTTGGGGCAAATTTCAAGATGTCATTGTTTTCTGTTTTACTACGGAGTAATACTTAATTATGTAAAGGTACCACATTTTCTTCATTCATTCTTTGGTTGAGAGACATTTGGGTTGTTTCTAGGTTCTGGTTATTATGAACAATGTTGCTCCTGGTTCCATCAGTTACTGCATGAAGGCTCTTTGACAACCGTTGGGATATTCACCAATCAGATTACAGGGGAAGGCCAGTTCAGGCCCCCTCTCCACTATTGCTAGGAGTCTTAGCTGGGGTCATCCTTGTGGATTCCTGGGAATTTTCCTATCAGCATCTTTCTCCCTAAACTCACAATGTCTCTCTATATCAAGATATCTCTTTCATTGCTCTTTCACTCTGTCCCTCCCCCAACTCAACCATCCCATTCCCTTGTGTTCTCATGCCCCATCCTCTCTCCTTTACCACCCCCTTCCCTCCAGGAAATCTCATCTATATCCTCTTTCCAGGGTGATCCATGCATCCCTCTTAGGGTCCTCCTTGTCACCTAGCTTCTCTGGAGCTTTGGATTGGGGTCTGGTTCTCCTTTACTTTACATCTAGTATCCCCTTATGAGTGAGTAATACTGTGTTTGTCTTTCTGAGTCTGGATTACCTCAGTCAGGTTTTTTTTTTCTAGGTCCATTCATTTGCCATCCTGTGATTGACAACATCAGATGCAGAGATTCACGACCAAACATCAGGCTGAGCTCTGAGAATCCAGTCCAGAGAGGGAGGATGGAATATATGAGAAAGGAGTCAGGATCATAGAGAGAAAATCTACAGAGACAGCTGAACTGAGATTTTTGGAACACATGAGCTCTAGACTGACAGCAGTGGAGCCTCCAAGAGACCAAACTAGGCCCCTGCATGTGGGAGACAGTTGTGTAGTTCGATCTATCTGAGGGGTCCCTGAAAGTAGGACCAGGGTCTATTCCTGGAGAATGAGCCAGTTTGTAGGAGCCCATTCTCTATGGTGGGATGCCATGCTCAGCCTTAATGTGGGGTGGGGGTGTCTTGGTTTTCCCTCAACTTAATGGGTCGTGCTTTGTTGACTCTCCCCCCAGGATCCCTTACCCTCTGGGAAGAGTGCATATGGGCTGGGCTTGGGGAGTCGAGGAGGCCAGGAGAAGGTATGGGAAGGAGAAATGTGGTTGGAATATAAAATGAAATTTAAAAAAATAAAAAATAATAAAAACCACAAATATTGCTGCTGTGAACATAGTTGAGCAAATGTCTTTGTGGTATGGCTGTGTTTCCTTTGAATATATGTCCAGGAGTGATAATGCTGGGTCCTGAAGTAAATTGATTCTCAGTCTTCTGAGAAATCACCACAATGGTTTCCAAAGTGGTTGTACAAACTTGCACTTCCACCAGAAATGAAAGAGTGCCCCCCCTTACTCCGCATCCTCTCCAATGTAAGCTGCAGATGTATCCATCAGTGTTTTGGATAGCAATTCTGACAAGTGTAAGATGGTATTTCAGAGTAATTTAGGTTTGCACTTCCATGAAGACTGAGGAGGTTGAGCATTTCCTTAAATGTCTGTTTATCATTTGAGAAACTTCTGTTGAGAATTCTCTGTTTAGATCTGTACCCCATTTTTCAATTGGATTATTTGGTATTTTGATGTTTAGTTTCTTGAGTTATTTATATATTTTGGAGATCATCCCTCTGTTGGGCGTAGGGTTGATGAAGACCTTTTCCCATTCTGTAGTCTATATTTTATCTTACTCACCATGTCCTTTGCCTTACAGAAGCTTCTCAGTTCCAGGAGGTCCTATTTATTGATTGCTGTTCTCAGTGTCTGTGCTACTGGTGTTTTATCTAGGAAGTGATATCCTGTGCCCATGTGTTCAAGGCTACTTCCTGATTTCTCTTCATTTAAGTTCCATATAACTAGATTTATGCTGAGGTCTTTGATTCATGTGGACTTGAGTACTGTGCATGGCAATAGATATGGTTCTATTTGCATTCTTCTACATGTTGAATCCAGTTATGCCAGCATCATTTGTTGAAGATGCTTCTTTTTTCCATTGTACAATTTTGTCTTCTTTGTCACAAATCAGATTTTCATAGGTATGTGCATCGATATCATGGTTTTTGCATGATCTGTCCCTGGCATATGAGCTAGCTTGTTGGAGCCTAATGCCTATGGTGGACACCGTTGACAGCCTTAATGCAGGGGGGGAAGCAAATGGTCCTGCCCTATCGAATGTACCAGAACTTGTTGACTCCTCATGGGATCCCTTACTCACTGGGATAAGAGGATGGGGAGTGGGCTGGAGGAGTCGGGGGGAGCAGGAGGAGGGGTGGGGGGAGAACTGTGATTGGAATGTAAAATAAATAGAAAGGAAGAAAAAGAAGAAAAGAAAATGTGAAAGAATAAAAATAATATCAGGGTCTTTGATTCTATTTTTTTATTGATTTTTTTGTTGGTTGAGTGCTATATTAATCTCTCCTCCACTCCCTGCCTCTCACCCCCCCTTGAGCCTTCTCCAAGGTCCCCATGCTCCCAATTTATTCAGGAGATCTTGTATCTTTCTACTTCTCATGTAGATTAGATCTATGTATGTCTCTCTCAGGGTCCTCATTGCTGTCTAGGTTCTCTAGGATTGTGATTTGTGGGATGGTTTTCTTTGCTTTATGTTTAAGGAGCACTTATGAGTGAGTACATATGATAATTGTCTTTCTGGGTCTGTGTTACCTCACTCAAAATGATGTTTTCTAGCTCCATCCATTTTCCTGCAAAATTCAAGATGTAATTATTTTTTTCTGTTGTGTAGTACTCCATTGTGTAAATGTACCACATTTTCCTTATCTATTCTTCTATCAAAGGGCATTAGGTTGTTTCCAGGTTGTGTCTATGACAAACAATGTTGCTATGAACATAGTTGAGCTCATGTCCTTGTGGCACAACTGAGCATCCTTTGGATATGGACACAAAAGTGGTATTACTGGGTCTTGAGGAAGGTTGTTTCCTAATTTTCTGAGAAATCGCCTTACTGACATCCAAAGGAGTTGTACCAGCTTGCATTCCCACCAACAATGCAGGAGTGTTCCCTTTATCCCACAACCTCTGCAGCATAAGTTGTCATCAGTGTTTTTGATCTTGGCCATTCTTACAAGTGTAGGATAGAGTCTCAGTGTTGTTTTGATTTGCATTTCTCTGATGACAAAGGATGTTGAATATTTCCTTAATTGTCTTTCAGTCATTTTAAATTTCTCTGTTGAGAGTTCTCTGTTTAGGTCTGTACTCCATTTTTTATTTGGATTATTTGTTCTTTGATAACAAATTTCTTGATTTCTTTGTATATTTTGGAGATCAGATCTCTGGCTGATGTGGGGTTAGTGAAGATTTTTCCCCATTCTGTTTTGTCTTGTTGACCATGTCCTTTGCTTTACAGAAGCTTTTCAGTTTCAGGAGGTCCCATTTATTAATTGTTTCTCTCAGTGCCTGTGCTACTGGGGTTATATTTAGAAAGTGGTCTCCTGTGCCAGTGTGTTCAAAGCTACTTCCCACTTTCTCTTCTATAAGGTTCAGTGTGGCTGGCTTTATGTTGAGGTCTTTGATCCATTTAGACTTGAGTTTTGTGCATGACGATAGATATGGGTCTATTTTTATTCTTCTACATGTTAATATCCAGTTATGCCAGCATCATTTATTAAAGATGCTTTTTTCCCACTTGATATCTTTTGCTTCTTTGTCAAAAATCAGGTGTTCGAAGGTGTGTGGATTAATACTTAGGTCTTTGATTTGGTTCCATTGGTCTTTCTGTCTGTTTTTTTGCCAATACCAGACTGTTTTCATTACTGCAGCTCTGTAGTAGAGTTTGAAGTTAGGGAGTGGGATGCCTCCAGAAATTCTGTAATTCCCTCGGCTTGTGTTTTCTTTATTGTCTCTATTTCAGTTTTCAAGTCTTTAATAGTTTCATAAGTCTGATTTATTTTTCTTGGTTTTCTTTAAGGGATTTGCTGATGTCTTCCAATTTTTTTCTTTGTCTTTTCCTCTATTTCTTTGAGGGAATTTCTCATTTCTTCTTTAAGAGTTTCAAACATTCTCCTGAAGTTATTCTTTTAGGTCATTTTCTTCTGCTTCATTTTTGGTTGTTCAAGTCTTGCTGTTGTAGGATCTTTAGGTTTTACTGGTGTCATGATGCTCTATGTGGTGTTGCATGCATTTTTACCTATCTACTAATCTTTTCTCTAATAGGTGGGATTGGGGCTATCTGTGATTCTGTTGATTAATCTTCTAGGTGCCAGTGAATCCAGATGATTGTTCCTCATGGTACAGTCACTGCCATGGTTATAGTTACACCGTTGGTCACTCTGTGTTCCTGGAGGTCACTCGGTGCTCGCAGGCTTTGTTCTATTCCCTTGGAGTTTGTTGTCTCAGGGCTGCTCTAGTCTAGGTTTTTGGCTCAGACCTGTTTCTGGAAATGTCCCTGGTCTGGATCCATTCCTTCAGAGGTCCCTAGCTTGGGTTGTTCCTGTAAAGGACTCTGGTTCCAGTCTTCTCTCTCAGAGTTTCCATGCTTGGGTGCACCCAGACCCACAGAGGACCTGGCTCATGCTTACTCCCTCAGAAGCCTCAGACTCATGATTAGACTGGCAGAGGTTTCTGGTTCCTGCCTATTCCCTTTGACATCCCAGACCAATGCCCAGACCCACAGAGGTCCTGGCTCAGGCCTACTCCCTCTGATGTCCCAGACTCATGCCTGGACTCACAGGTATCCTAGTTTAGGTCTACACCCTTTAGGGTCCCATATTCTTGTCCATACCCTCAGCGGTCTCTGGCTCTGGCTCACTTGCTTAGCCGTTGATCTCCTGTACCTGTTCCTGTGGAATTCGCTGTCTCAGGTCTGCTCTGGCCCAGGTCACTGGCTTAGTACTGGTCTGAAAATGTCCCTGGACTGAATCTACTCCTGCTTCTGTGGAGCTTGCTTTCTCAGGCCCACTCTGGCCTAGGTCCTTTGATTCTACTTATCCACGTCTGTTTCATGCCAGTAACAAGCTTTATTATTGTTATTATAGTAATAATAATAATAATAATTATAGCTATAAAGTAAAAATAGATGTCAGAGATGGTGATGTCTCTGAAAGTTCCTTTATTGTGCAGGATTATTTTGGCTATTCTGGGTTTTTTGTTTTTCCAAAAGAAGTTGAGTATTGTTCTATTGCAGTCTGTAAATAATTGTGTTGGGATTTTGATGGGGTTTGTATAAAATTTGTAGGTTGCTTTTGGTAACGTTGCCATTTTTACTATGTTGATCCTGCCTATTCAATTTACTGATGTCATCTTTATTTTCTTTAAAGATTTAAAGGTCTTGTCATACAGGTCTTAACTTGTTTGGTTAGTGTTACCCCAAGATATTTTATTTGAGACTATAGTAAAGGGTGATTTTTCTCTGATTTCTTTCTCAGCCAATTTATCATTTGTATATAGAAGGGCTATAGGTTTTTTTTTTGAGTAAAGCTTGTATCCTGCCACATTTATCAGCTGTAAAAGTTCCCTGGTAGAGTTTTGGGGGTCACTTATAAATGCTATCCAATCATCTGGAAATATTTTCCACTCTCATTAGTGTCAGGTCTTCCAAATAGAGCATTCATTGTAGTTATCCCAAATGTGGTTTTTGTTGTGCTTTTAATGCATCATTTTATGCTTGCTTTTGTGGTTCTGAATCGTTTTCTCATGACTTCTATAGTTTTGTATTTTTTTGTTTCGTTGTCTCTATTTTAGTTTTCAAGTCTTGAATAGCTTCTTTCATTTGTTTGATTTTTCTTGGTTTTCTTTAGGGGATTTGTTGATGCCTTCCAGTTTTTGGTTTGTCTTTTCCTCCATTTCATTGAAGGAATTTCTCATTCCTTCTTTAAGCATCTGAAACATTCTCCTGAAGTTATTTTTTAGGTCATTTTCTTCTGCTTCACTGATACTTGATTGTTCAAGTCTTGTTGTAGTCACTAGATTTTACTGGTGTCACATTGTTCTCTGTTGTGTTCCCTGTGTTCTTATCTTGTCTGCTCATCTTTTGCTTTAATTTGTGTGGTTGGGGCTATCTGTGACTCTGGTGATTAATCTTTCGGGTGCCAGAGGATCCAAGGCTCAGATGGTTGTTCCTCATGTTGCAGTCAGTGCTATGGTTCCAGTTACTCCATTGGTCACTCCATGGTCCTGGAGGTTGCTAAGAGCTCCTGGGGTT
Source organism: Myodes glareolus (assembly GCF_982192425.1). NCBI lineage: Eukaryota > Metazoa > Chordata > Mammalia > Rodentia > Cricetidae > Myodes > Myodes glareolus. The sequence continues at coordinate 92,921,444 of NC_142027.1, read as the reverse complement.
TGTACCACTCCTGTGGAGTTTGCTATTATGAAGTTCTTTGCTGTCCCAGGCCTGCTCTGGCCTAGGTCTCTGGCTAAGTCCTGTTCCTGTAAAATTCACTGCCTCAGTCCTGCTCTGGCCCAGGTCTCTGGCTCAGTCCTGCTCCTGTGGAGTTCATCCTTTCCAGGTCTGCACCTGCCCAGGTCAATGGCACAGTCCTGCTCCTGTGAGGTTCACTCACTCAGGACTTCTCTGACCTAGGTTGTTGGCTCAGACCTGTTTCTGTAAGTGTCCTTGATCTGGATCTGCTCCTGCAGAAGTCCCTGGCTTGGGGTTGGTCCTGCAAAGGTCTCTGGCTCTGATCTACTACCATGGAGGTCCCAGACCCATGTGCACCTAAACCCACAGAGAACCTAGTTCAGGCCTACTCCCTTGGAGCTCCCAGACCAATGCCCAGATGTGCAGAGATCCTGGCTCCGGCCCACTACGTCAGAGGTCCCAGACTTATGCCTGGTCCTGCAGAGGTCTCTGGTTTCTGCCTAATCCCTTAGAGGTCCCAGACTCACAGCCAGAACCACCGAGGTCCTGGCTCAGACCTAGTTCCTTGGAGGTTCCATACTCACACTTGGATCAGCAGGGGTCCTGGCTCAGGTATACTCTCTTGAAGTTCTGAGATTCATGCCCAGACCTGCAGAGGTCTCTCTGGCCCTGTTCCACTCATTCAGTGGTTGCTCCTCTATACTTGCTCTAGTGGATTCGCTGTCTCAGGTCTACTCCAGCCCAGGTTGCTGACTAGTCATGCTCTCCACAAACTGATTCTGAATTAGCTGTATCACCAGGGCTGGCGTGGCTTCTCCAACAGCTCCAACTCCAAAGAGTTTCTATTCAGTGATTTGGAGCCAGACTTTCTCTGCTCCTCCATGCCTCGGCTCCCACCATCACCTTTGGTTCATGAGAATCCTTCAGGTCCTGAAATGCTGAGGGACCAGGCCCAGGCCTAGCCACAAAGGCTTTCCTCAGTCACCTCAGCTTCTGCCAATTCTTTCTTCTATGAGTTACCTTGGTCTTATCACAGCAATAGAAAAATAACTAAAACCGAAGTTGGTACCAGAGAGTGGGGGTAGTAACAGTTGCTGACAGACCTAAGCTTGTAATCTTAGTTTGGTTTGGCTTGGTTGTTTGTTTGTTGTTTTCCTTTTTTTATGTGGAAGACTTTGGGACTTTTGAAAAGTGGTCAAATGCTGTATGTAGTGCTTAATGTGTCAAACTGAGAGAACAAAGATGGTAGTTCCGAGAACTAAATACACATCCACTGCTGTTGGATTCTAAATGGGTTTGGTCACTTGGAAATCACTGAGGAAAATCCTCAAAAAACTTAAAAAAATATCTTCCAGATGACCCAGCTATACTATTCCATGGCATGTGCCTAAAGAACTCAACCATCCACTCTACAGATGCTTTCTCAGACATGCTCATTGCTGCCCTATTCAAAGAGCTAGAAAATGACAACCAAAGGTCCTACAACTGACAAATGGATATGTGGTGCGGGAGAATTATCTGTATTCTGTCAATCATATTTTAATAAAATGCTGATTGGCCAGGCAGGCAGTATAGGCAGGAAAGCCAGACAGGAAGTAGGGGTGGAGCAAAGAGACTGGGAGTATTCTGGAAGCAGAAGCTCTCTCTCAGCCATTCCTGCACAGACCACCAAAGAGGCAACATGTAAGCTGTCACACTGAGAAAGGTACTGAGCCCATGTGACTAACATAGATAAGGATAATGGGGTAATATATGTTATAAGAGTTAACAAGAAGCCTGACCTAATGGACCAATCAGTTTATAACCTTATGGAGTCCTGTGTGTGATTTTCTTTGTTGCTTGCCGGCTGTTGGGGTACTGGGCTGGACAGAAACCCCAACAAACCGGCCCTCATGTTACAGATACGAAAATGTAATGCATGTTCTCTATGGAATACTACTCAGCTATAAAGAAAACTGGCATCAGACACATTGCAGGTTAATTAGAAAAGATCCAATTCAGTGTGGTAACCCAGACACAGAAAGAAATCCATTACATGTTTTCTCTTATTGGAGGTTCCTAGGTCCAAATTTTCACATGTGAGTACATATTCTGTTAAATAAAATAGAGCTAATTACCAGGATCATGTAGTTGTCTCCTTGACAAGAATGTGGTTGGGGAGCCAAAGAGAGGGTAAATGTCAGGGTAAGAATGACCATAAAGAAGACACTCAAAGGATTGCTGATTAGAGAGGGAGAGGGAGGTAAATACAGAGAGGAGGGCAAAGGAAAATAGAATATTATTTATCTGATAGCAGAAATGTGAAACATGGGCTTCTTAGAGAAGGGGAGAAGAGGAGACCGACAGAGGTTGGTTAATCAATTATAAGAATGTTTCAAAAATCCACAAAGAATCATACTATTAACTACTTACATAAATACACACACAAATGTACATGTTAGTCAGTATATATAGAAATTGTGTTAATGAGATTTTATCATACGCAAAGGCAGTGCTCCCCTAAGAACCAAAGGTCACCTAACTAAGGCGCCAGTGCCAGATATGAGAAACCCTCTTTAGAGTTGTTGGTCAGAGCTCTCAAAAGACTCTTAAAACATACAGCCTAATGATGCTGTCCTTTGTTTCTGCTCAGAGTGGTAATTCCCTATTGGTGAAGACACCAAACACTTCAGAAAAAGATCCCTGAGACCTGTTAACTGAACTGATCTGAACATTCCCTTTCTGCAGTCTAACTTCCATGGTCCCAGATGAAGTCATGCAAGATTCAAAAGAAGGTGGCAACCTACACAATCTTAACCCAGCTTGATACCTATGAACCCACAACAATAACCAGCAGGGTATGATAACCCTAAAGATGCACTATTGACAAACATACCTTAGTGCTTAGCTCTCCAGTTAATTTTAAAACCCATACATGAAAAGGAATACCATAACTTGTAGGGGAAAACTACCTAACTACTCAATCCAAGAGAAATTTTGGTTATTATAGGAGAATGTACAGCCACTAAACGAAAATAATCTGTTATAATGATCTATAAACCTGTCTTTATACTCACTGATAAGTATAGTCATCACCATCAATGAACTTCCCTTTGCAACAGATGGAGACCACGACACAAAACCACAATCAATCAAATGACAAGGTTGTGTAGTCCTCACTCCCACACTGCAGTGAAAGTTGAGTAAGAGGAGGTGGAAAGATTCTAAGGGCCAGAGAATCAGGGAGTTTGCTGTGAGATTGTGCCTCCAAGTAACAGAAGCATTTCCCAAGTGTCTCACCAACATGTATGGACTAGCTAAAACACAAGGTCTCAAACCTAAATCAAAACACCTCAACCAAAGAATGTTGAGCATAGGAGAAATAGTCTTCCTCATGAGGAGCATACACTTATTATTGGCTACCCAAAACCAATCGTCAAACCTAAAAACATGCATACAAGAAAGATTACATAGTCTGACCAGGTTGTGTTTATGTCCATAGGAATATATATGTATATAAATGAATGTGTGTAAGAGTGAGAAAAGAGGCCATGGTTTGAAAGAGAACCAGGCAGAATACATGGGAGGGACTGAGACGAATAAAGGGTAAGGGCATATGATGTAAGTATAATCTCAAGAAATATTTTTTTAAAAAAAATCACAAGGTTAGAAAGTTCTGATATCTATGAACCAGGAAACCCTAATAAAAGAGGTAAAATTCTAGATATATCTGGGTCAGAGAAGTTAAACCATAAATAGATTCAAAATGCAAACAGACCTTTAGAAAAAAATTGAGAACTAATCAACTGATTGCATAAGCCTTCCTTTAAATCTGTTTTATAGAAAATTGCACATATCTGCTTCCTTCCCAAGCAGATTAGAGGTGTTGTAATCCAGAAATTTTATTTATTTTAGTTGCGAAAAATATGGTGTCTCCCTTTATAAATAGACTGGCAGCATGAACATTATCTGTGGTAATAGAGTTGGTTGCTCATTCCTGGACTCTTAATATGGTTAAGTCCTAAAACATTAGATTGCAAAATCACTCACCCATAAAAAAATAAACACTACAACTTGAAGGATATGAAAATCTATACTACACCCTTTAAAACATCTGCAGAACAGCAGCATGGGGCTCATGGGGACCAGCAAGGCTGTAGCTTGAATGACTGATCTCTACCTCTACAGGTTACTGATACCAGGCTGCTTGTCCCACTAGAGCCCTCCACAAGGAACCAGAGACAAGGACGGCAGCAGGATACTGCAGCAGGACTTGTGCTTTATTGTGGGAGATGTGAGGAGCATTGGTGGCCAGCAGAAGCTGGGCTTTGTTGCTGGTTCTGACTACACAGCCCTTGACCTCCATACATAAATAGGGACAGACTCTTCACAGGTGGTCCCTCCAGTTCTAGAACAGGAACCTACTGTGTAAGGGGCCTCATGCCCAGCCTGGTACTGAATCCACCCCAGTGGTGCTGGTCACGGACATCTCCATGCTGACCAGGCAGCTTCCGTGCAGGCTGATGAGGCTTCTGTCATCCTAACACTCGTCCCTGTCCTCCTGCTCTGAGGAGTCCTTGAGGCTGCTCAGCTTGTCCCCTGGTTGTCCTCTTTGGAAGAGGTCTGCTTTGGCAGCTGCCCTGTCCAGGTCCACTTTATACATGGGGTCCCCATGTAGGGAAGCAGGTAGTGCTCACTGAACACAGTCAGCTTGTCCACAGCCAGCAACAGAAACCAGATGAAGTTAAGCAGGTTTTGAAAGAATGTGACTCATCCTCGATGGAGAAGACCTTCTGGCGTACCTTGTAAAGACCAGCTGTGCACCTTTCTTGTTTTTCAAACTGAAAAACAGTTGTACACAACCTGGGCCACGAATTCACCCACCCGCTTCAGAAGCCTTGTGTAGTGGAGTACCTGTCTGCCATGTTGGTACAGCCCTTGCCCTCAGTGAAGGGCAGGAAGTAATAGTGAGACTTACAGTAGTATTGCAGACCCCACAGCATGAGGGGCTGGTGGAACCTAGGATTGCCCACTTTCTCCGATCCTCCACTGGACCACTTCAGAGCTCTGGCCACCAACACTACTTGCTCTTGTGAATTTAGATTCATCAAACTGAACACTGTAGCTGGCTCTATAGTTCTCTAACAGTTCATCAACTATATACACCGTTACTTTCTCCGGGTATTTGATGACCAGCATGGTCAGGTCAGCCTGCACTGCTCTGCTGGCCATGACCGAAAAAGAGAAATACTCCTGAGTACTTGAGATCTCAGGATTCTGAATGAATGTTTATGGACATGTGTCTGAAGAAGAGCCTCTGGTACATCTCGTGTACCTCGTGGTAGTTGCTCTTCTGGATGCTTGTGGTGGGGGGCATCTTTCTGGGTAATCAACACCAATACCATGGGCCTCTGCACTGTTCAGAACTGGTGCTGTGGCAGGCAATGTTGGCGGAGCCTCCTTGCTCCCTTCCCTGTGGCCACTACATGCACTCTACCAGAACTGATTTGTTTCTTAGCAGAAGCTACTATTGATGGCGACTTGCCCATCTGCCTGTATCACTGTGGGAAACACTATTTTCCCAGATAAAACAGCAGTGCTGAGTCTCATTCTTCATCTATAGTTCAGAGACGTGCAAATTTGCAACATTTTTTGAGGCTTCTCTGGATCCAGAGAATATAATGGAGATTCTAGGCCCCAGTGACTTGTTTGAGTCTCTGTAGCAGCACAGGTAAACCCTGGGAGGGCTCCCCTGCATCTGCTGGTCCCAGTAAATGTTGTTGTCGCCAATGCCGATGTCACTCCTCAGGGTATAGGTGAGTCTGGCTCTTGGTCCAAGAGGCACAGACACGGAGGGTGTTTCTGTCAATATAGCCCGAGAAAAGGAACCTGCCAAAGCAGAAACCACAGTGAACAGCAGAGTTGAGGTACAGCATTTTGGGGATTTGAACCAGAAGGGACTGACTGAGTTTAGGAGTTCTCCCCACTCTTGGACCTGTTCGTACCTGTACGTTGAGATGGAAAAATGAAGATGAGGGGAGTCCAAGCCATGGCACGCACAGCACACCTTCTTCTTAGGCCAGGGTCTTCTGTCTGGGCTGTCTCTTTATCTCATCATCTGGACCTCACAGAAGAAGAGGTGCTAGTCAAGCAAATGAGTTCTCATTAACTCCTCCTAGTGGCTGATTCAGTGTGGGCTCCTGAAAGAGCAAGCCAGGTGAAGTGAATTACTTTCTCCCATGGAATATAAAGTAGATGGTAAAACACCCAGGCCTGTGTGCAAAGACCTCTTTCAGATCCACAGGAGAGCGAGCTGCTGCTGATTCCTCACAAATTGGAGGACTCAGCGAGCTTTTGGGCCCCATGTCTGTTAGGGTTACTGCATGTGGGCACCTGTCCTGCAGAAACTCCAGAGAGAGACTCAGCACACTCCTGTGAGTCCCAGAGCAGCCGTCACTTCCACAGTTGTTCACTATATCAGAGCTGCGGTGGGTTTCAGACTTACATTTCAGACCCATGAAAGGAAAACTACAGGGAGCATGGCCATGAGTCCTAGTGGAGCCATCGCTGATGCATTTCCTGATGAATGTGAATGGGGACAGCACACGGGCAGTCAACACAGGGGAGCTTGGGACCTACCCAGGAGCTGAGGGTGAAAAACCCTGAACAGAGACAAATGAGTCTGACCATATGAACAATTCCATGTAGGGGACACCATTGCCTTTAACGGATCAAGGATGAGTAGATCTGTCTTTATTTTAGAGGAGGAGGCACTTGTTCAGGATGCTGTGTGTGAAAGGGGGTTCATGCAGTGAAGCAGGCCTTGATAAAAGTCACAGGAGACAACACAGCATAGCCTAGAATGCAGATCAAATACCAACACAGGGTCTGCAGCTGGCAGGCAGAGTGCAGAACCAGGCAATATGCCAAGACGTCATGTGTGGCTTTCAGGCAAACATGTCAATGTGTTCAAGAGATATGTAACCAAAATGCTGCCTATTGTTTCTTCTGACATTAGACACCCTACTCTGATAGATGTTATGGGCTGAACTTGCACAGAAGGGGCCTTGAAGAATGCATCTGCCTGAGGCTGATACAGTCCAACAGCTGAGAACCAGGGAAAGGCTGAAATGGGACAGATTGGAGGTGCAGCAGTGATGCAGTAAACAGGAGTTGCAAAAGGAGGTGATGGTGCAGGGTACAAGATGGGTTGTAGACCGTGACTTAGGAAATGAAGCAGGTCCTAGGGCCTGCTTAGGGGTTAGTTATATATTAACCACATGAGACATGATAATGTGGAAACAGGAGTCTATTCAGGCATAGAGTTTTCCAGAATCATTTTGTTGGTAAAATGCACCAAGCAAAGCTGATATTTCTGTATTTAAGAGAACAATGCCTAGTCCATGGGATTCCCTTTAAACAATAGGTTCAATGGGAAGTACTTGGATTAGTAAACCAATCATAGCCTTGATGTCTGTTCTATTTCCATTTTATGATCATTTAGAATCATTGAATGTGAACAAATGAAAGATAATGTAAGCAGAAGCTGTGTCCAAAGGCAGCAGTGTAGACAAAAACTGTTGCATATGTGGAGACAGATCAAGGCCCAGGAGGCTGAGTATCCTGCACTGCTTCTCTTGTCTCTGTCATCTTGAGAAACTCACCTGTGCCAAACTTAAATGTAATACCCAGGTCCACCATCAGGCCACAACTCAAAGGTATGTGCAGTGCCTGTATTACCTGATGCATAGTTAGATTCATAGAATGAGCTGGAGTCTGTTAGAAGTGGTCTTGAGAACACAAAGAAAGAGACCACCACTCCTACTAAAGCATCTTAGCAATGCAACTTCTAATCAGGAGAGTAGATGCTCATAGAAGTGGCAGAGCAAGCATACCTGGATAGTAAGCTGTACTTTTTATCCCTTTTAACGCTATTATCCATGACCAAAGGAAGGAAAGTGGTTGTTTGCAAGATCTGAGGTCTAACTTCACAGTGTATGCACAGTTGGCTAGTGTGGAAAAGAATTATGAACAGTAAAGAAGGCAGAGGGGAGAAAAATGTGTACTGAATGAATATAGATATTTCATTTTTTTTTAATCAAGGAAAGGAAATTGGTTCCATCTGTCTGGAAGAACATGTCTAACACTTAAAGAGAATGGGACATGTAGAATGGGACATCCAGGAATGGAGGAAGAAAGTCTGTAAGGCACAGGGGTGTTCAGAGTTGATGGAAAGACAGGATTTGTTTCATAGTATTTGACAAGAAAAATGATCATTTAGTATTTCTTACAGGATTGGTTATTATTGACTCATAGGGGTATCCAAGGAGATATGAGGAATAGATATCTGACTTTTTCGCACCATTGTACACTAGAGACAATGGAACTGATTTCCATGATCAGGGTGCAGGCAATGTTAGCCAAGAAGCAGAGGGCAGGATGGACTAACAGACAGTAGATGAAATGCTGTGATAAAGTGTAGTAGTGATCTGTTCTTAGGACGCAGATTTGGTCAGGGTGACAGCCGAGCTCTTAGGCCTGTCGCTGCCCTGCAGTGAGAAAGAAGCAGTTCAAGACCAAATATCTCCTCAGGGAGTCTAGGTTGCCCTAGTCCTCCTTTCCCATCCCTGTAGAGAAGTGGCTCTTCCTTTGTGTATGTTTCTTCTGAGACTGCCAAGACTCTTGTGAGCCCCGCTGCTGAAGCTCAGCTTCCATGGTAACCTGAGGAGGAGCTAGGTAAGCTTTCAGTTTTGGGGGGTCCTAGCAGTAATCACTAGCTATGGCTGACTCCTTTCACCGTGGGCTCTGACAGGACAGAAGGACAGCACTGCTGAGTCTCCTCAGTGAGCACAGGGTGAGCTCTAACAGGGTCATCAGTCAGCACAGCACACAGCCCTCAGAATCCAGCTGGATTCTACTAGATCATATCCTTTGATCTTCTGAAAAGATTGCCACATCCAGAAGAAATCTTTAACACTCTTACAAAAATAAAAGGAAATAATACATTGTTAACTCTCCCAGAGGGAATGGTATCAGATTATTTCATGGGTATGTGATTTACCATGAAGATATATGTTGTGTGGGGTTCCTCACAGCATTCATTATTAAGGGAACAGATTCCAGTACCTATTAAATGAATTTACTGCACTACAGGCTCCACTTTTTGCCTATACAATAGTCTGCCCCATATTTGATCAGACACTCATTTATGAGATTCCTGTACTCACTTCCAGTGTCTGTATGTTTTGCTAGTCGCTGGACAAATTTCAAATCCATTGTTCTTCTCCTACACCATTGTACCCAATTCCCACCACTTTGTTTCAGCCAGCAACACCAGAGACACTATGTCCCTGGACACACTTGCCATGCTGAGCAGGAAATCAGGTAGGTGAACTTCAATCTCCTTCCCATCCTCCAATCCCAATTCCCCAGTCTAATTCTCAGTTTTGGAGCAGGCCAACTGTTCTGGACTCTCTTTTTTTCTGTACCCATTCCTGGGAAAGTAAACAAATCCTCTCTCAACCTTCTCTTCATCCCATCCCTTTGTCTTGGTCACCTTCACTGGAGACAGTCTGTCACTGCAGCACTTCTGGCCATGCTGATCATGGAAGCAAATAGGCAATCTTTCCTCTCCTTTCTGTCCTTCATTTTCAAACACACAGTCACATCCCTAACCCTGGACTAGGTCATGTGCTGGACAGGGATGTGAATTCATCCTCTTTCTCCAGCTCCCTGGTACTTTAGAGATCAATATGGCTGACCTAACTATACTCCCTCCTTGTGTATCTTCTGAGACACTTGCCAATCTAGCTCATCCTATTCTTTCCTGCAAGCTCCCAATACTTAGAAACACTGTCCACCTGGAACCACCAGTGGCCACACCTGGAAGAGACTCAGAGCATTCTCTATATATAGGCAACCCACAGCAACTACACCCCCTCCAAAAATCCTGTGAGGGCAACAGAAACTAAGGAAGGAAAAACCTACCCAACAGACAGGCAAGACCAGATATCAACTACTGGAAGTGAAATTCTTCTAAGCCCAGATGCCTGGATGTCAGCATGAGGGCAGAATCAAAACAGCACCAACAGTGTGTCTCCACTAGAGCTCATCAATAGAACTTCAGTAGCTCCTGAGCAGGGCAATACAGCTGATGCACAGAATAAGAACTTCAAAATAGCTAATATGAAAATGGTCAAGGACCTTAGGAGGACATGAATGAATGTGTTAATGAAATATTTGGAACACAAACAATGGATTTGAATGAAGAAAACAGGGCAAGGGTGTAAAAAAATCAATAGAGACAAGTGGAACCAAGGGAAAACTGGAAACAGAAGTGTAAGGGACTGGAACAAGAATCCTAGAGGTAAGACTTACTGACAGAATATAAGAGAGGGAAGCAAAAATCTCAGACATTGAAGCCAAGATAAAAGGAAATGGATTTCCCAGTCAATGAAAATGTTAAATCTAATAAAATTTCAAGCACAAGGCACCAGAAATATTGGGAGATTATGTAAAAGCCAAATAAGGTCAAAGACACAGGAACTATTTCCAATAACATCATAGAAGAAAACTTCTCTAACCTGAAGAATGAGCTTCCTATCAAGGTTAAAGAAGCTTACAGAACTCCAAATAGACTTGATCATTGAACAAATCATACTTGGCACAATATAATCAAAACAATAAAACAAATAATGTTCAAAGGTATAATAAAAAACATCAAGTAATGCTACATCCACGGCTGTCTCGCCAGTGTAGCAGAAATGCTGACGGGACGGGCAGGTGTTGCCGGAGGATTGGGATCTGTGCTCCTCGGACCTGAGTTCCAGGCTGTCCCTTGGCAATCAGTTGTGGTGTAATGCCACCTGAGTTGCCATTTGTACTGACTCGACCTGGCTGTCCTTGGATGCCATATGTGTGTCCTTTTCTTTGTCTTTGTGTTCTTTGTGATCTTTGCATATTGCTAACAGATCAGACTATTCCAGGCAGTTGCGGATACAAACAAGACTGTTGAGGACATTTTTGAAGTTTTACCCCATTATTCATTAAAGCCTTTAAGGAAATAGCCAGTTCTGGAAATAGGGAATTCATCGTTAAAATAATTTCTTAATGATGTGGAGCAAAAGGAGTTGCTCTTATCAGGAGAAAACTTAGAAGCCTTCTGTAGGAAAACAGTTGCAGCAACACTAGATGTTTGCCTGAGAAATACATGCAGGGGGCCTATGAAACCTTTATTATGGCCAGAATAACCTAGGCTAATTACAACATCTGATCCTGAGGGTCAGGGAGGGAAGAAAGTTGAGATTTATGGTATGAGACCAGTTTCAGACAAGTTTGAGATCATGTCTTTAAAATTTCCTCGCAGAAAGTTTTCCCAGGAAGATAGTGGCCTTCTCCTCTCACACCCCAAGATATTCTGAGCACAAGGTCACTTAGCCCAGCCAGCCGCCTGGTACAGACTGGGCGAAAGTCCTTGTGCCCAAGTCAAAGCATTTTCAAAGATTCTTTTTGTAAACTGTTTTATGCTTTTTTTTATGACCGAATGATGTATGCCTTTGCCAAGTTCTTTGTTTGTAAAAATATAAAAGCCTCGCACTGAAAAAGTAAAATTGCAGCAGCATTTTCAAAATACATTGAGGGTGTCTGCCTGTCAATTTCCTCCGCCGTATCCTGAAATCTCCTGTCCTTCGTCCTGTTCCCCCACTGTCTGAGTAGCTCCCCTGAGCCGGTCTGTAGCAAAGTAACATAATGGCAGGAGTTATTAGAATAAAAAGATGACTGATTACACTAATAATAACTATCATTATGACTAGGGTGAGCAAGGCACCATATAGGACTAGGTCAAGATTCCATTTATATGATGTAGCCAATGAAGTGGATTCTGGACAATTGATAAGCTGTCACAAAGAACCAGACACCCATTGACCTGGACAGGACCATCATCCACTGCAGAGAAGAGTGCTCAATTGGGATGGTTGGTGTACATCAAGACCACGATACAGAAACTCATCATCTACCACAAGGAGATGCACATTGCACACAAATTCACTACACCTGACTGATCTCAAGATTAGACCCCTAAAAACCTTGTCAGCTGGCTTGCCCCTGGTGACCCAGGAAGATGCTCCCTATATGTATGGTGGACAGGAGAAGACTGCAGGCAGCTCGCTGAACAAGGTTGCACACAATACCACTGGCCATCATCTGCAGCTCCTTGGCAATCAGGTTTCCTTCTAAACTAAAGTCTGTTGATGGCCCTGGGCCCAAAGATGTTCCAAGTTTGTTGTTTGTTTTCTGGACAGTGATGTTCCCCAGTCCTATTAAGTACTGTTTACCTATTTCCAGTACAAACACCTATCTTGCTGTTTACTCAAAGTCAAGGAATCCCCCATGGGGACAACAAATTTATCTGTCTGAATAATCATTAGATGGGACAACAGCACCTTGGGGCATGAAAGATGAAGGCTGTGAACATAAACAGATGTGACCAGATCAATCCTAGACTCAGTCAAGCAGAAAGAGGAAGAGGCTCCTGAAAACATGTGGCTTCTCTTCTCTGCAGCCACACCCTCTCTGAGCACCTCAGGATGAGAGCAGATTTCTCACACAGCATTCATCTGCTCAGCTTGGAGCAAGCTGGAACCCATGAGGAAGATAGGGTCTTCTCAGGGTACCCAAGCATCACTCACTCCTAATCTCCTCTTCAGGGGAATTTTGTTCCTCTCCTTCTTGCGTGTGAACCCTGTCACCACCTGCACATTCATCCCTTACTTTTCTGCTGCCAGAATGGAATTTCCTCTGGAGAAATCACCTCCTCCCCTTCCAGATCCAAGCCCTTTCTTCTGCCCTCTCTCACTGCTTTTATCCCTTGACATGTTCCATTTGCCCCACTCTTCCTTCCACCCTCCTCTTCCTGTGCTTCCTTACCACCTAAGAGAAAAGTGTGGAAGCACTTCTTTACATGTGCTCATTGATTTGGTTGATGGAAATGAGGGGAGAAGAAGATGGGGACCCAGAGTCATCTGGGACACTTAACTTTTCTCATGTGGACTTGGAGCGGGATGGATGCCTTGTCATCGCCCATGATGATGTGACTGGTTTCTCTGTCCAGCTACTACTTCTGGGGACAAATGAAGTTCACCCTTGCACCCTGTAGGAGATGAGGGATACAGAGCTCACGCCCTGGTGGCTGGAGCTGTCTAACAGGTAGAGGTTTGGGGCACACCTCCTTTCATGTTCTGGCCTGGCTTGCTCCAGAAGCTGTTATGCCCCAACCAGGCTGAACACAGACCCGGGGTTTAGGAACCCCGGGTCAGGGCCGCATCTTCAGCCCTTGAAAAGAGAGAAACAAAGGACTGTTTTAGTGATATTGACATAGAAAGACTTAGCAAAAAGCTGATCTGAGGAACCAGAGCTCTCCACAAACTTAATCCCTTCCTAAACTGTTGTCCCTTTGAAGGCCATCCTAACTCCTTTCTCCCAGCATCCCCAAGCCCTGCCAGCAACCTCTGCTGTCTGCTTCTGTCTCAACTACGCTAATCTCTTCATGAATAGAATACAGTGTGAAAGCTCCTTTTGGGGTTCCAGACACCTTAATGTTTGGGTCCTGTAAATGGCTGAAGCCTGCCCATGGCAAAGTGCCTTCAAAAAGACAGCTCAAATCATATGTGGAATAACTGGCCTCACCCAGTCCATATACTTAAAACTACATTTTTCATTCTTTGTTATTCATTACCTGGATGTTGTATCTTTAGTCCTTGGCATGCAGAGGCAGCAGAAAAACCTTCGAAAAAGGTTTCTGTTGTCCTCCATCTTAGGCTCCTCCTGTATTTTCTGAGATGTTTTATTTGTAACATTTTCTGCTTCCTTGTGTGTGTTGAATGCCTTCATATAAGCACCCTGTGGGGCAGAATTCGCAGGTGAGTTAAGATCTGATATATAAATCAGGGGAGCTGGACTTAGAGAAACCCTTGCTAGGTTTTTCATTTACCTCCTGCCCGTTCTTCACTTTGGTTTCAGTCATGAATGTTGGCAGAGCCAGCTCACTCCATCTCCTCTGCAAAGGAAACCTAGGGAGGGTAAGATGAAATCCACGCCTCCTGGAGTAGCAGACCTGGGGATGATATTGACTTTTCCTTCTGTATATATGATTTCTCTGGTACAACAAGTCATTTTGTGCCAAGGTGTCATGCAATCTGTTTGGCACAGTTGTTTCCAGGTTCTCCTCAGCCAGAATGTGAGTGAGGGAACAGGTGGTATTCACTAAAGTAGACATGGAGTACTCAGATGCTAATTCCCTGGATGGTAGGAAACTGTAATCATTCATATTGATGGAGGAGAGTTCATCTGCCATGTCCTCCACCTTTTGTAGTGGGGAATGGCTCTGCCACAGGATGCTAGAAAGAAAAAAATGCAAAATCAGCAGTAAGAGACAAAGTTATGACTATCAGTTTGTACATCAATAAATCAAAAGTCTCACAAGCATGCTACTGATGCATCTTGGTGGTCAAAGATGCAAAAACAAACAAAGCACAACATTCCAACCACAAAACTGTTATGAGAAAGTGTAAGAAAGGACAGAGCTGGAGATAACTTTGCAGTTGAAACAAAGAGCAGGTCCTTTGAAAGAATGAACAAATCTGACAACCCTTGATATGAACCAGCCAAAGGAAGACACATATTATAGAAATGTGAGAGAGGAAAGAGATGAGTAAGATCCATGGGAACTCTAGGACCTACAAAATAAATCTTGCACTCCAAAGTGTTGACAATCCTCAAAGAAAGAGAACACTAAATTCACAAAGTGGACACAAACAGAGATATAACAGATTACCAAATGTACACCACCACCTGCCTTCCCACTGCTGCACCTCAATATGATGATGAATTCAGGATCTTATGAAATGTGCCAAGATCTATATGAGTACAAGATTGAAAGATAATAAGGCTCTCCCTATCAGGACATCACAGTACCAAAGATTGCATGAAGGATCATACCTGCTTTCTTTAAATACAGTGGAGATCAATGATCCTCAAGCTGCTTCACCAGAGACAATAAAGATCGTTCTAAACATTCTAAGATGACAGTAGTATCCTGATGCCAAAACAATGCACACATAAACACACACACATACACACACACACTTGTACATTTGTGTTGCATATGCACACATGTTGACACAAACACACTAATACTTACATTCACAAAATGCATAATATAATATTCTTTATGCCCATTATCTGAAATGAGATTCCCTGTGCAACACTGTTTAAGAATCCATAAGAGATAGCTCATGTTATTCCATGAAGAATGATATGTTGTAGTTTTCTGACATACACATAGACACAGCTTTGGATGTACTGTGCAAGTTCCAGAGATATCCTCAGCCTAACTAGAGCTGTGAATGTGTTTGTGGATTCTTAAAAGGGGAGTGCATTAAGCACATGCCAGGGATTTTTGCAATATAACACAACAGATGAAAATGATCCTTGTTCACTATATGTATGGATACAAGTCTCAAGGCATATACTATTCATGTTTAAGGTTTGAAATAAAACAAAAAACCCCAAAAGAAATAGTACCGCATGGCCAAAAAAAAAATTATAGAAAAAGGATCAAATTTAGAAAAAAAGTCAAATGGGCACAAGCAGAAATCAATGTCTCAGACACCAGCAATGATTCTGTGAATAAGAAGATGGTGTAGAACATGAATCTCTTGACAACAGAAAGGAAAATTCCCAATGTTAAGGTCTGTGAGACTGAGAAACCCCAAATGTATCAGGCCCAATGCTATATCCAAATGCTCTCCATTCAACATGAATTTTTCTGCAGCTTCAGAACAAAGCCCAGGACACTGAAATCCTTTAGGAACAAATTCCTTTCATTTCTCACAAAGAACAAGTGATGTAACTGCCAAAGTCGGACCAGTAACAGCAAGGAATAACCCAAGGTAGTTTGTCTGTCTAATAACAGGGGCTGCATTATTTTTATCATGGCAGGGATCATTTTGTTATCAGAAAGCAACTTAAGGGACAAAAGGACTCCCTTGTCTCATGCCCTCTGAGTACAGGGGATGCATGGCAGATGGAGGAGCTGGGGAAGTTGGCCTGGGGAAGATGAGGCTGAAGCAGCTGCATCCATGGCTTTGGCAGGCCCTTGCTGCATCCAGTCACCTACTTCCTCCTGCTGTTCTCCAGTGCTTTAAGGTTTTCTGTCTTCCCAAATCAATCAGTACTCCATACTAGAGACCAAGCATTCAGGCACATATGGAAGTGTTAGGCCTTTCACATCAAACCTTGAGGACATTTTCCCCCAGTCTTGGGTGAGAATCATAGTCAGAAGGAGGACAGAATCAGAAACTCTGAGTTGACCTAGACTAGTGACTTGGGTCTGGACTACTTGAGGTCAAAACTGCTTCAGTGGCCGTATCACTGTGCCTATAATTCTCTAAGAATTCTCTAGGATAGACATTACCACTTCTACACACCAGATATTCAATTTTCTTCTTAAACTCATATGGATGGATCTAAAAGGTGGTAGGTTGCATTGAATATAGCAGTGCGGTGGGTTGTCCCTAATTGAGATGGTTTGGTTTTGTTTTGTGGTGGATGGGACTTGGCTATTCAGGAAGGTCTTCAAGAGAATAGGTGACATTTGAGGTTTAAAAAGGCTTGGAGGATGTAATGAAACTAAGAGTCTTCAAAGTGCACACCATTGTGAAACTTACTTTCTGCAATTATCTCCTACTAGCTAAGACTTAAAATCAGAAATGAATATTTTAAAAATGTCAAAGAATCATGCTTATTTTACAGAAAAAGTTAAGGGTGGTTAAAAACAAGAAACAAATTTGAAAGCACAAATTAATTGAAACACCATTCAAAAGATACAGATCAAAACCAACAATCCAGGAAAGAAACACAAACTCTTTTAGTCAAATCAGATCAACATGTCTGTTTTCAAGTGATCAATAATAACCATGTGAATGTGACCCAAATTCTGAGTCCAAATTTTCTGAGGCCAACAAGGCAACACCTTCTCTGCAATGTAAGGCAAGACTCAAACTGGCCAGTGCCTTCAATGTGCAGAGTCTGCAAGACCTCAGAGTGTGTCCATTGAAGTCATTGCAAGGACGCAATCATGCTCTTCTGGACCAAAAGAATTTTTCCTCCTGTGTCTCCAAGAACTGCATTCATTTCTTCCTGACCTGACCCAATCCTTGAGAAGAAGCAATAAGTTCCATAAGTCCTACACTCATACGCTGACTCACAATGCACAGGAAAGGCATGAATGGAGACTTGGGAAGGTCGATCTCAATCATGTTTGCATGGCTTTCTGAGTTCAATTGCCTGTGTTGACTCAATTTCTCCTTTTGGGTTCTACTACAAGGTTGTTTCACAACCTCCCCAGATAGCACCCCCCTGTAGTGACCAGGAATTCAGCGTTAATGAGATGGTGTTAGACTTCTATTTTTTAGAACTTTTAGGAGAACATTTTGACTATAAAGCGAACAGTAGTAACACCAAGAATGTTCTCTGAGCTTTCTGCTAACCTGAGTGAGAGATGTGTTATTCACTGAAGAGTGAACACATGGGCTTCATCAATATTGCTCTCGCCTAGACCCTCAAATTCTGTAGTGTCTCTGACTGCTGCAGACCTCCTAGCTTCTATACTCGTGATACATAGTCCCTTTTTTATTAAACTCTCCATTGTGGGAATCATAGGGATGGTGCCCTGTCCTGGACACGACGATGCCATTAGAAAATGTGTTGTCCCTCAAAATTCCCAGCCATATGTTGTCTCACGAGTGGCATGGTGGCAGGTGAAGAGTCTTACAATGATAAGGGAATTGATAGGACCAGGGAAATTCTGTGGGATGTAACAAAGCTGGTGAGTTGTTGAACGCTTTAATTTTTCAGCTAATTTGTACTGACAACTGCTTTAAAGTTTAGAAATAAACCAATGTACAAAATGGCAAAGATAAATACATAGATAGTAGAAAATGCTTGGTAATAAAGAGAGAAAGATGGAAGCAAATGTAGAAAGTAAAAAAAAGAAAAGAAAGGGAAGGAAAAAAAGAAAAATCTACTCTGTGGTACCAGAGCTCGCCACAAGATTCTTCTTTCCTAAACTGTTGTCCCTTTCATAAAGTCTCCTCCCTCCTGTCTCCCTACATTCCAGCCGAGGCCAGCTCCCTGTTCCATCTACTTTTGTCTCCACTACCCCAGTCTCTTCACGAGCAGGAATCAGTGTGAAAAATTCTTCTAGGTTGCCAGATACCTTAACGTTCATTTCCTATAAATGGCTGAAGCCTGAAGCCTGCCTGTGGCAAAGTGCCTTCCAAAGAACATATCAAATACAAATGCTAATTTTGTGGTCCAAGTGCATCATTTTCTTGGAACTCTATTTCCCAGTCCTTGTTACCCCTCACCTGGATGTTGTACATTTCCTGCTTCGGGTAGGGAGGCAGCAAGAAAGTCTTTCAAAGAGCTTCTTGATCTTCCCCCTCACACCTTTAGAGCCCCTTCTAGCGTGTTTGTTGGCAGCTATGGGTGCTTTCTGTAGCTGCTCATCTGGACATTCAGATGGTACCCTCCTCCCTCATAATGTCCTCTACGAGTTCATATTTGTTTTCATGCTGGGAAGGTGATGGAGGAGACACAGCATAAACGATGCCCTGTGTCTTCATGCTGGTGATGTCAGAACTGGTGGTTTTGTTCTGTGTGATGTTAGGAACATCTCCCTCATGATCTTTGTCATTGTTGATGTTCTCCACGATCTGTAACACATCAAAATTTGTGTTAGTAAAAGTGATGTCCTCCACCCTAGCCTCCTCCTGTGGCCCCTCAGATGTTTTATTTGCAGCATTTTCTGCTTCCTTGTGTGTCTTTAGTGATTTCATGTCAGCACCCTGTGGGGCAGAATTCACAGGTGAGTTAAGATCTGATGTATTAATCAGGGGAGCTGGACTTAGAGAAACCCTTGCTAGGTTTTTCATTTACCTCCTGCCCGTTCTTCACTTTGGTTTCAGTCATGAATGTTGGCAGAGCCAGCTCACTCCATCTCCTCTGCAAAGGAAACCTAGGGAGGGTAAGATGAAATCCACGCCTCCTGGAGTAGCAGACCTGGGGATGATATTGACTTTTCCTTCTGTATATATGATTTCTCTGGTACAACAAGTCATTTTGTGCCAAGGTGTCATGCAATCTGTTTGGCACAGTTGTTTCCAGGTTCTCCTCAACCAGAATGTGAGTGAGGGAACAGGTGGCATTCACTAACGTAGAAATGGAGTACTCCGATGCTAATTCCTTGGATGGTAGGAAACTGTAATCATTCATATCGATGGAGGAGAATTCATCTGCCATGTCCTCCACCTTTTCTGGTGGGGAATGGCTCCGCCACAAAATGCTAGAAAGAAAAAATGCAAAATCAGCAGTAAGAGACAAAGTTATGACTATCAGTTTGTACATCAATAAATCAAAAGTCTCACAAGCATCCTAATGAGGCAGTCATGATGTGCACACATGCAAAAACAAAGCACAATGTTCCAGCCTCAAAACTCTTATGTGAAAGTGTAAGAAAGAACAGAGCTGGAGATAACTTTGCAGTTGAAACCAAGAGCTGGTCCTTTGAAAGAATGAACAAATCTGATGAGTAAGATCAAAGGGAACTCTAGGACCTGTGAGAAAACCTTGTACTCCAAAGTCTTGACATTCCTTAGAGAAAGAGATTCCTAAATTCACAAAGCAGACAAAAACAGAGATATAAGAGGTTATCAAAC
Organism: Myodes glareolus; assembly: GCF_982192425.1. Classification (NCBI taxonomy): domain Eukaryota; kingdom Metazoa; phylum Chordata; class Mammalia; order Rodentia; family Cricetidae; genus Myodes; species Myodes glareolus. The sequence goes on along the minus strand of NC_142027.1, from coordinate 92,901,669 downwards.
ATGCACCTTTAGCTGCCTTCCCACTGCTGCATCTCAATATGATGATGAATTCAAGATCTTATGAAATGTGCTAAGATTTATATGAGTACATGATTGAAAGATAATAAGTCTCTCCCTATAAGGACAGCCCAGGACCAAAGATTGCATAAAAGATCATACCTGCTTTCTTTAAATACAATGGAGATCAATGATCCTCAAGCTGCTTCACCAGAAACAATAAAGATCATTCTAAACATTCTAAGATGGCAGTAGTACCTGATACCAAAACAATGAATGCACACACACACACACACACACACACACACACACACACACACTGACAGAGACATACATATATACCCACACCTACACACTCATGCACATTGCTCATTTATGGGTTCGCACACACATACAAACACACACCCTGACACAGACTCATTCACACACACGCACTGACAGAGACATACATATATACCCACACCTACACACTCATGCACATTGCACATTTATGGGTTCGCACACACATACAAACACACACCCCGACACAGACTCACTCACTCACACACACACACACACTAATTCACACACTCAAAATGTGTAATATAATGTCCTTGTTTCCCATTATCTGAAATGAGATTCCCTATTCAACACTGTTCAATAACAAATAGAGATAGCTCACGTTCTCAATATGTTCAGCAAGGAGTACTAGGGATTAGTCCACACAAGAATTGATCATCAGATAATAGATCTATTCAGCGGGAAGTGTCCATGTTCATCCACGAATAATGAAATGTATTTTTCTGAAATACACATGGACACAGTGTCTATTGTACTGTGCAAGTTCCAGAGACACCATGAGCCTAACTAGAGCCATGGATGTGTTTGTGGATTCTTAATAGGGGAGTTCAGTAAGCACATGCCAGGAGCTTTTGCAATGGAACACAGCAGATGAAAATAATCCATGCTCACTATGTGTACCCATACATGTCTAAGAGATATTTCCTACTTTTCATAGTTGAGGTTTCAAATTAAACAAACAAACAAAAAACCCCCTAAAGAAATGACAGTATCTCATGGTCAAACAAAATTATTAAAAAGGGACCAAATTTTTTTTAACAAAGTCAAATGGGCACAAGTAGAAATCAATGTCTCAGACACCAGCAGCAACTCTGTGAATCCAAAGATTGCACAGAACATGAAACTTACGGAAACAGAATGGAAAACACCCAATGTCAAGGTCTGTGAGACTGGGAAATCACAAGTGTATCAGAATCAACGCTAGATCCAAATGCTCTCCATCTAACATGAGTTTCTCTGCAGCTTCAGGATGAAGCCCAGTCCACTGAATGTCATTTAGGAACAAATTCCTATCATTTCTCACAAAGAAGAAGTGATGTAACTGACAAGGTTGGACCAGTAACAGCAAGGAGTAACCCAAGGTAGCTTCTCTGTCTAAAATTAGCGACTGCATTATTTTTATCATGGCAGTGAACATTTTGTTTACAGAATGCAACTTACGGGACAAAAGGACTGTCTTGCCTTATGCCCTCTGAGGACAGGGAGAACAGTTAAAGGAGATGGGGAAGTTGGCCTGGGGAAGATGAGGCTGAAACATCTGGTTCCATGGCTTTGGCAGGCCCTTGCTGCATCCAGTCACCTACTTCCTCCTGCTGCTCTCCAGTGCTTTAAGGTTTTCTGTCTTCCCAAACCAATCAGCACTCCATATTAGAGACCAAGCATTCAGGCACATGAGAAATTGTAAGGCCTTTCACATCAAACCTTGAGGACTTTTTCAACTATTAGGTAAGCCCCAAGTTAGAAAAATGACAGACTCAGGAACTTTGAGTTGACTTAAACTAGGAACTTGGGTTTGTGATGTAGGAGGGTCATCTGTCTATGTGTTGCTTTCATTGGTTAATAAAGAAATTGCCTTGGGTTTTGATAGGACAGCAGCGCAGATAGGCAGAGTAGACCGAACAGAATGCTGGGAGAAAGAAGCAGAGTCAGGCAGATGCCATGATTCCACTTCCCGAGATGGATGCTGGCTAGACTCAGGCCGGTAAACCACAACCTTGTGGTGGCATACAGGTTATTAGATATGGATTAGGCATGATTTGAGACTGACCAATAAGAGGCTGGAGATAATGGGTCATGCAGTGTTTAAATGAATACAGTTTCCATGTAATTATTTCGGGTAAAACTAGCTGGGAGCTGGGCCGCAGCGCTGCTCCTATCACTGCATTTGGTTGCCCAACATGGTAACTAACTCCATGTAAAACCTAAGAGGGCTTAAAAAAGAATTCTAGACACAAATATAGAGTTTAACACAGCTTTTTGCTGTTTGCTAGGGCATGCTGTAGCGTGATTTCCTGATTCAGTAACAGCAGCAGAAAAAAAGCTGTGCCATTTTAAAATGTGGCTCCCTGTGCTGTGCCACCAGCACAAACTCCAGATATAAAGTATTTCAATGGTTTTTATGGGACTGCATGTTTGTGTGTCTGCTGAGAATTGGGAAGAAAGTACTCTGAGACCATGCCAATGGCTCAGTGCTTTCTGCCTGCACCTGGGAAGATTGCAGAATCAGGCTTAGGCAGGTAGCAGAGTATGGTGGATTCCTGCCGCCATATAGAGAGATGTTTCCAGGCTGCACAGTGCTCTGCATGTCAGATTTAGATATAACTTGGATGAAAAGAGTTTCTGTGCTACACACTCAATCTCAGAGTTAAACTGCTAAGTGTGGCTTCTACTTGGTGGACCCAGAGCTAGCAGAAATGATACATTCACCATTTTGAAATTGGAGAGAGGTGGAGCCAACATCCAGATCAGCCCGCTGCTCTGCAGCTTAGAGGTGCAACTGGTTCAGAGTCACAAGTGGCTCTGCCATGTTGGACTGGGCAGGGCAAGCCTGCAATACCTGTTTTTGACCTAGGAATATCACAGCTTAGATTTTTAAGTGCTTAGTGATTTAAAACTGCAAATCAAAAATGTTCCTGGATAGTAAAAAAATTACAGATTCACAATAGGACAGATTCAAACATAGAAGACTTCTAAATGGGTCACATTGTTAGATGACTGCACGTAGGCTTGGGAGAGAGAAGAAAAAGAATATAGAGAATAACGTTAATGCCTTAAAAAGGGGGGGTAAAGTCTTTAAAGAGACAGAGTATAGATCTAAAGAAATAAAAAAAATAAGCCATGTAAAAATGGAAAATTCACAGAGAGTTTGGATTCTGTATATTGTGTTTTCTTTAAAATTTTTGACTGTATAGGAGCTAAGTACAGAAAGATATTTCATTATATGGGCTGCCAAGCTAACCAGAATGGATATCATAAGGGTACTATGACTTCAGAATTTGAGTCTAAGAATATGATGCTTTGGAAAGGAGGTCTTTCTTTTGTTTTCACAGAGGATGAGACCCTGTGGATTGCTTCTGTCCCAATATGGTATGATAGACCACGTCCTCCTGAAAGGTTGCTGTGAACACCCTCAAAAAGTACTTTGCTCAACTGCTGACTGAGAGGAAACTTTCACACAGGTTATATCATGAAAGACCTGATTAACAGCGCCCCTATACAGCAGGAAGAAATTTGGAGAGAAATAACTACATCCATATTCCAAGATATTGTTTATAATTGTTCTTTCACATCTAAAGCGGGATATGATATAGATATGAATAATTTGAATTGGTATGGATTTTAACGTCAATTTTTTATATGTATATGTATTTCTGATGTTGATTAAGGTATTGTGATTGTGTAGTTTATTTCAAAATGTAATAATTAAGAAATATAGGTTGTTAATGAATAATCATCGATAATAATCAAGTTTGAAGTCATGTTAGTTAGATTTTCTAGATATATAGAGATATATTTCAGTTAAATAGGCATTCTTTATATCTTTCAAAGACTATGGAATATGGCACTTTAAATGTTTTAATAACTTAAGGCTTTTCATGACAATGAGACACATCTGCTCCTGGCAGCACCAATCTACTTCAAGAGGAAGATGGGCATTTAAGAGACTCCTTATGGAGTTTGATAGCCATTTGGGCAAGAAACTGCTCTTGCCTGGACTGTTGCATAAACTGGACACAGAGAACCAACAGAGAGAGGACAGCTGAACTTGCCTAAAGGTGAGATGGTCTTTCAGGGTTCCTGATTCATGAAACAGTCTGTGAGACATTCTGCAGGACACAGTAGATAGTGACTGAACTGCCTTTGAAATTTCCTGCTTCATGGAAAAGTCTCCTGGATACTATGGGCCTGAAGGCTGAAGATGGATGCCCCAACGATACAAAAGAGCTTTGGGTGACTGTCCAGGCAGTGAGATGTCTCTATCATTTCTAGAATTTGGAAGTTGCTTATTTCTTGTTTGCTTAAGTAATATTATATCCTTCTGGAGTCTTTGATGGAGTTGAAGAATGTTTAGTTATAGTTTTCCTTAGTTATGATAAAAGATAAAGTAGATATAAATATTGTAACTATAATTCTTGCTTGATAACTGTTTTGTTATATGTAATTTTACTATGTTAAAGTTAAAGCCTTTCTTTTTGCTTAAAGAGAAAAAGAGGAAATGATGAAGGAGGGTCATCTGTCTATGTGTTACTTTCATTGGTTAATAAAGAAACTGCCTTGCCTTTTGATAGGACAGCAGCTTAGACAGGTGAAGTGTACAGAACAGGATGCTGAGAAAAAGAAGCAGAGTCAGGCAGATGCCATAATTCCGCTTCCCAAGGTGGATGCTGTCTAGACTCATGCCGATAAGCCACGACCTCGTGGTGGCATACAGATTATCAGATATAAGTTAGTCACTATGTGAGAGTTAGCCAATAAGAGGCTAGAAATAATGGGCCAGGCAGTATTTAAAGGAATACAGTTTTTATTTCAGGTAAAGCTAGCTGCAAGCCGGGCGGGAATGCAGCCCGCTGCTCCTTCTACAGGTCTGGACTACTTGAGGTCGGAACTGCTTCAGTGACTTTTTCACTGTGCCTATAAGTTCTCTAAGAACTTTATAGGATAGACATCATTACCTCTACACACCTAATATTCAATTTTTTTCTTAAACTCATGGATGGATCTAAAAGACGGTAGGCCTCATTTAATGTAGCAGTGTGCTGGGTTGTCTGTAATTGAGATTGCATGGTTTTGTTTTGTGGTGGATGAGACATGGCAATTCAGGAAGGTCATTAAGAGAATAGGGGACATTTGGGGCTCAAAAAAGCTTGGAGGATGTAATGAAACTGGGGATGTTTACTGTGTACACCATTGTGAAGCTTACTTTCTGCAATTATCTCCTACTAGCTAAGACTTAAAATCAGAAAAGAATATTTTAAAAATGTCAAAATATCATGCTCATTCAAGATAAGAATTAAGGGTGGTTAAAAACAAGAAACTAATTTGAAAGCACAAATTAATTCAAACACCATTCAAAAGATATAGATCAAAACCAACAATCCAGGAAAGAAACATAAACTCTTTTGGCCAAATTAGATCAACACATCTGTTTCCAAGTGATCAATAATAACCATGTGAACATGACCCAAATTCTGAGTCCAAATTCTCTGAAGCCAACAAGTCAACACCTTTTCTGCAGTGTGAGGACAAGACTCAAACTGGCCAGTGCCTTCAATGGGCGGGGACTGCAAGACCTCACAATGTGTCCTGTGATGTCATTACAAAAAGGCACTCATGCTATTCAGAACCAAAAAATTTTTTCCTACTTATGTCTCCCAGACTTCATTTCTTTCTCCCTAGTCATGACCAATTTTTGAGAAGAAGCAACATAGTTCCATAAGTCCTACACGCATACTCTGGTTCACAATGCACAGGAAAGGCATGAATGGAGAGTTGGGTAGGTCGATCTCAAGCATGCTTGCATGGCTTTTCAGAGGTCTATTGCCTGTAATGACCCAATTTCTCCTTTGGGTTCTACCACCCAGCTGTTTTACAACCTTCCCAGATATCACCCCCTTGTAGAGATCAGGAATTCAGAGATATGAGATAATGTAAGATCTTGGTCATACAAACTTTAATGAGAACATTTTGAGTATTAAGAGAATAGCAGTAACACCAAGAATGGACTCAGTGAGCTGCCTGATGACCCGAGTGAGAGATGTGGTTATTCACTGGACAGTGATCACATGGGCTTTGTCAATATTGTTTTTACCTAGACTGTCAAATTCTCTAGTGACTCTGGCTGTTGCAGACCTCCTTGTTTCTTTATTCATGATACTCATGTTTTTTATTAAATCCCAATTATGGGAATCATATGGTACACTGTCCTGAACACTGTGATGCCATTAGGAAATGTGTTGTTCCTCAAGATGTCCAAATTCATATTTTATTTTATGAGTGTCATAAAATGGTACTGGGGATGGTGCCAGAGGATGAGTCTTACAAGGATAAGGGAATTCATAAGGCCAGTGAAATGCTGTGGGAAGTAGCAAAGCTATTGAATTGGGTCCAAGTGCATGGTATAGACAAATTATTTTCTAAAGCTAATATGTACTGACAAAAGCTTTAGGTTTAGAAATAAACCAATGTCCAAAATGGCTAAGATAAATGGGTAGATAGTAGAAAATGGTTGGTAATAAAAAGAGAAAATCTGAAGTAAATGCACAAAGTAAATCCAAAACTACAAACAGTAAACCAAAGTCTATACCAACTGCTTCCCAACCCCAGTGCCCCAGGTAACAAACTTACTGTGTTCAGGTCAGTGGCGATCACCAATGTTCTATTTCAAAGATGGATCCTAATAAAGTAACACTCTCAGAACAAAATTCTGAGTCCCACTGCTTTGTAGCCTACTAACGGCTTCACTGCAGTATAAGGACAAGGTCCAGGCTAAGCTGGTCCCTTATATGGGCTGGGGACTCTCTTTCCTCACAGTGGCTCCCTGTGAGGTCATACAAGCTGTGGACCAATCACAGCTAGCCAAAATCCTTCACCATTTTCTAGTTCTTTTCATGGCTCCTCCCAAATATATGTCAAAATACAACTTCAATAGGCAGAGGTTGTCTTGTATGATGCTTTCTGACTACCAGGCTTGGCTTAGTGTTGGGTTCAGCTTCTGGCCCTGACAGGAGAGTGTGAGGCAACTGTTATCACTGCATTGATAGTTTTCCAGGGGTTTTAAAGACCAACCATCTCCAGCCTGGCCACACATTCCTGAGTTCCCTAATTACTCAAACAGGACTGTCTAAGGGGCACAAGGGATTGAGCATATAAAACTGTAGAGGACTTATCAAATTCAGTCCATGACAAAGACCTTTTACCCTTAACGGTGATGATAAATAAGGTCAAAGAAAACGATAGACCCAGGAAGATTTCTGGTTCCTTGGGTTATGGAGACTGGTTTTGATTAGTTATGTAGGGTTCTTTAATGGCCTTGAGTATTGTGACCTATAATTCTGTATCAGCATTTGGTTTTTCCAATCCTCATCATCTCTGTACTCAAGAGTATTCAATTCCTTTTGCTTTCAACTTAGACTGATGGATTTAAAGGATGTGGTCCCTCACTGGCACTGAGATTCTGTGACAAGATGCTCTGTTTCCAATGTGACCAAGGCCACGTGAGGAACCTCTGTGGGCCTCAGAGGATGAAGCTTTATCATAATTGTATCATAAGAACCAATATAATGATATATTATTTGTATTTTAATAAATAAATCTTGCCTGAAGACCAGAGGCATAGCTAAAGCACTAAAGTTCAGATAATGTTGAAACACACCTTTTTTTTCCAGGATTAGGTCTTCAGAGGACAAAACATCTCTGAGAGTTCAATGCTACCCTGGACTACACAAGACCAATGCACAAGCAATTCCAGGTAGTGGAGCCTCACACCTTTAATCCGAGTACTAGGGAGTCACATATTTAATCCCAGTAGTATAGGTCATAAAAATGAGAGGAGAGAGGCCTAGTCTGCTTAGTCTGTGGTTGCCAAGCCTTGGTAGAGTTAAGACTTCTTTAGTGGCTTGGCTGCTTTTCTGCTTTTCAGGTTGAACCCCAATTTCTGTCTCTGGGTTTTTATTATTAGTGCTACAACCCTGATCTAATTTCCCATCAGAATCCATAGATTTCACAAAATAGTGATTGATTGTTACAATATTAATGTGAAAGTCTAGTCATTCCAGAGTACTATATGTTGTAAGGGGGGGGGGTGCTTGTTCATTCCAGCTACCTGGCTAGCTTAGGCTGAAATAATCACACAGAAATTTTATTAATTGAATCATTGCTTGGCCCATTATCTCTAGCCTTTTATTGGCTATCTCTCACATTTTGATTTAACCCATTTCTATTAATCTGTATACTCCCATGTGGAAGTGGCTTACCATAAAGATGCTAACTGGCAGCATCCGTCTCAGGTGGAGGATCCATGGCTTCTCTCTGACTCTGCTTTTTTCCTCCCAGAATTCAGTTCTGTCTTCTCTGCCTACCTAAGTTCTGCCCTATCAGGCCAAAGCATTTTCTTTGTTCATTAACCAATGAAAGCAACACACAAACAGAAGGAACTCCTGCACCAACTCTACACAAAAACTTTATTTCTAGTGTCCTGGTGATAAAGCCATGACATCCTGTCCTCTGATTAAATTCTTTGATTCCATCATTACTATACTTTGGTAATTGATTTCTTTCTTTTTTTGGCAATAATGAAGTCAGGACGAACCTCTCAAGAGATAAAGTGTAGAAGTTATCTGCTTTTTCTCTTTGTAATTCTGTTTTGTCTCCTGCTTACTCAACAGAAGGAATGAACTCAGTCCTTTATTTATTTGGCTTAGAATCTGCTTACTTTGTTAGGTAGTGTTTTCTTTTGCATTTCTACTGCTGTGAAGAGACACCATGACCACAGCAACTGTTATAAAGGAAAACACCTTTTTGAGGTAGCAGGTTACAGTTCAGAGTTTCAGTCCATTATCATTATGGTGATGCACTTGGAAGCAGCAGGCAGGCATGGTGCTGTCTATGTCTTGATCACAAGGAAACAAGAAGTAGACCTAGCAATTGGGCATGGCATGTGCATATGGGGGAACCACATACTCACACCCACAGTGAAATACTTTCTCCAACAAGATCATAGCTATTCTAACAAACCTACACTTCGAAATAGTGCCACACTTATGAGCATATTACCACTACATTCTGATCCCTGGCCCCCAAAAGCTTATGACAACACCATAATACAACATGGATTGTGTCTAACTTCAAAGGTACCCACAATTTATCACAGTCTCCATAATGCTTAAAATCTAAAGTTCCTTCTTAGATTTGTTCTCTCACTCTCATTCTCCCTCTCTCTCTCTCTCTCTCTCTCTCTCTCTTTCACACACACACACACACACACACACACACACACACACACACAGGGTTTCTCTGTATAGCAGCCCTAGCTGTCCTGGAACTAGCTCTTGTAGACCAGGCTGCCCTCATACTCACAGAGATCTGCCTGCCGCTGCCTCCCAAGTGCTGGGATTAAAGGTATACAACACCACCACTCAGCAATTCATGCAATCTCTTAACTGTGATCCCCAGTAAAATCAAAATCAAAAAGCAGATCACCAATTCCAATAAATAATGGCACAGTACATACATTACCATTCCAAAACGTAGGGGAGTGAGCAAGCATAGTGAGAAAATACTGAACCAAAGCAAGACCAATCTCTGCTGGGGAACTTCCAAACTCTGCATCTCCATGTCTGATATCAAAACTTTCTTCAGATCTCCAATTCTATTCAGTTGTGTTGACTATACAGTACTTCTTTTCTCTGGGCTGTTTCTGCTCCCTGTTAGCAGCTCTCCTCAGCAGATATCCTATGGCTCTGACATCTCTAACATCTTGGAATCTCTAAGACTTTATCTGCAAATCCTAAACTATTCCTTTCCTTCATTCTAGTTTTTGTATTTTCATAGATTTCATATAAGAATTTATACATTTTCTCTTTAATTATGTCTAACATATTAGTAATGGCTATTTTCAAGTCTATATCTTTTACTTCAATCAAATTACATTTCTCAGGACTTACTTTAATAGGATTGCTGGTGTTGGCTGACATATATATTGTCCTCGCAGTTACTAATTGTGTTTTACACTCAGAAGTAGGCATCTGGATTTAGGATGAATCTATTTTTAGGTGTTGAGATCCGGTCTTGTGTTTATTTGTTGGGTTTCTGATTCCCTCTCTAGTTTAAGGAGAATGTGGTGGTTTTGGGGTGACCTGGTAGGAATTAGGTTGACATCCTTGTAGGTGTGGATACTGCTTCTCTGACCTATCTGCTTCTCTGTCCATCAAAGCCTATGGTTCCCAGTGAATGCCTGTGAGTGCTGGAGGCTGAGACAAAGCAAAGTGGTGGTGATCAAGGCGATCATAAAAAAGATGGTCTGCTATCCTGGCCAGCGCTATACGAATGGGGTCCCTGAAAAACCTGGAGGAGAGGAATGGAAGGAACAAGAGACATGACAAATGATTGTTATTCCTTTGCGGTCCCTTTAAGGACTAACCACGCCTACTCCCAGCCACTTCTGACCTCCTGGTCACCATCTTAACTCTCTCTCTTCTGTCCGTCTCTTGGCGTGTGCACACGTGTCTTTGTCTCTCTCTATGTTTGTCTTTATGTCTCTCTGTCTCCCTCTTCTTTAAGTAGTAAATGTCTCCCTCTTCTTTAAGTAATAAATGTTTAGCTTTATGTATAGCCTTATGTCCATTTACTCTGCCGTCCACCGCATCCAGCCGCCTGACTCTGCTGCTTGCCCGGGGAACCTGCTCTGCTCTGGCGGCAGCCTCTGCCTGACTGGCAGGCCGCTCGGGGCATCCCAACCTATCATCTTTTTAAAGAACAATAATGATGGCAAGACAGGATTTCTGATCAAGCTGCTGATTTTCTTATTCCTTAGAAGCTGTTATATAGCAAATTGGCAAGGGAGAGGGGGAGGTCTGTCAGGTCTGCTGGAATTCAGGCCTAGAGACATCCCTAGCTAATAAAGAAATACTGAGGGTCTGTGATTGTTAACTAACAAAGGAAATGCTAATTGCATCTAAAGCCTGTGGCCTGTAGGTCTCACTAGGCTAATTTCCTAGGTCCTTGCCCTGCAAAAGTGACTATCTTACTTATGAACTTAAGATGGCATAAACAAAATACAGGTCTTTGCTTCTGGCAGTCTGCTGTCTGGAATGAGATATAACAGGTGTAATGAAGGTAATAGAACAGGTGTAATATGAATATATCAGATGTGTATAGCTGGGATGAGATGTAACAGGTGTAATGAAAGTAATAGAACAGGTGTAATATGGATATAACAGGTGTGTACAGCTGGGATGAGCTATAACAGGTATAATGAAGGTAACAGAACAGGTGTAATATGGATATAACAGGTGTGTATAGCTGGGATGAGATTAGAGGATTGATATGGTAGAGAGAGAGAGAGAGGTGGGAGACTGAATATTTGAAGATCACTACCTTCTTCCCTGGACAGCATGATAAGTAGGTACCAGTATCTGTAGGATTTGTTGTCTGAGACAAAGGGATCAAAAATTAACTTTTCCTTGTGTAAATGCAAGAAACATGTTATGAAACTGTAGTATATCTGTGCCACTGTGCTGTTAATTTTATGTCAACTTGTCACAAATTAAATTCATTTAGGAAGTAGGAACCTCAACTGAGAAAATGCTGCAATGAGATTATCTGTAGACAAGCATGTAGGTGCATTTCATGATTAATAACTGATGTGGGAGGGCCCAGCTTACTGTGGGCACTGCCATTCCTACATAAGTGGTCCTATGTTGTATAAATATGCAGGCTGAACGAGTCATGAGAACAAGCCAGTAAGCAGGCTTCTTCCATTGTTTCTGCTTCAGTTCCTGCTCTCAAGTTCCGGCCTTGAGTTCCTGCCATGAGTTTCTTCAATGAGGGGATTTGATGTTGATGTGTAAATGAAATAAACTCTTGCCTTTTCAAATTGATTTGGTCATGGAATTTTAGCATCACAACAGAAACCCTAAGAATAACCAACATTTTTCTCCTTGAATTTAAGAACCACTCCAGACGTTGAAACCCATACCTGGCATGATTATCAAGCTAAAACATGACTATACAAGTCATAGATGGTAGGGGAGACCACATTACTGTTGTTCTCCTAATGAGAAATGGTATTAGATGAACTCCAAATTGCTTGTTGTTATACCTATACATGCATCTCTGCACCATCATCATAGAAGCTTCTATTACAGTAGATGACAATTAACACAGAGAACTCACAGCTGCCCATGGTGCAGAGAATAAATGAGAGCAGAAGGCACATATGAAATAAACATCTATACCAAACACGCTCCTCCTCGAGGCTCAGGGATCATTGCAGAAGAGAGAGTAGAAAGCATGAAAGACATTCAGACTGTGAATGATTACAAAGAAAGTGCCTTCTGGACACAGCAGGTAGGTGCACCTTTGAACTCACAGCAGTTGTGGCAATACACACAAGACATGGAAAAGTTTAAGCCAGACAATATCCTAACATGGAAAGGGGACCTGACCATTAATCCCACCACTAGCCAGGTGCAGCTGTTGGTATCTGAAGGGGGAGAGGGAGTTAGTTTTCTCTATGAGCATGGCCCCTGAAAAGTCAACAAAGGTACTTTGAAGGGCCAGAAATCCAAGAAAAAGTTCTCTCAGAAATTTGGATATGTGGATAAAAGTATGCCTATAGCAATATTACTGGGTCAATATCATTCTCCACAAATATTTGCCCTGCTTTGTTCATTTCTGTTCTCTTTACAAAATGAAATGAAAACAGTATAAATGTCACCCTTCAATTAATAACAGATAATAAAATAAACAGATAATAAAATAAACAGATAATAAAATTGTCGTACATACACAGTAAGAAATAGTATTTAGGTATAAAAGAAACTAAATATTGAAATTTATAGGTAAATGGAAGGGTCTAGAAAATAGTTTACTGAGTGAGAAAACCAAGACCCAGAATAACAAACGTTATAAGTTCATTCTCATATGTCTTTCCTAGATCCAAATCTTCTTATGTGAATAGACACAGAAAACAGGGAAGTCAAAAGGGACTATGGAGGATGTCAATAGTGTGGGGCAGAGCAGCTTGCAGGTTATTTAAAAGGGAAATTGGAAAACTGGAGGTCTTTAATTATGGAGAGGAAAAATTCAATCCAGAAAAAAAGAGGGCGAAAGATACAAGAATAGTAAGGATGTCTGAAAGTGTCATAGAGAACCATATTAGTATAAATCTGCCTTACATTATATACAATACACATGAGTCTGAATATAAATATACATATATAAATGAACATTTCTCACCTGGGCTGGCAATGCTCCCCTCAAGACTGATAGACCCTCAATCAGACCTCTAACACTGAGCTTGAAAATCCTCTTGGGTTGTTGGTCAAGGTTGTTCAAGACACTCAAAAGGTTAGAGGCTAAAAGTCCCTATTGATGAGGACACCATGTCCTGTCCTTCCTATACAGAACCTGGAAGATACAAGCTGAATTTGACCTGAAAGCTTTCTGCTCCAGACTAGCTTACATGGTACCAGGAGATACTGTGTAAACTTCCAAGGGAGGGAAGCAATCATTAGCCCTACCCATGTACTGATATAAGGGATGCATCTACAACACAGCTCCCATACATAAGGCTCAGGGGTCATAAAGGAAGGAAGGGTGGAAAGACTATAAGAGTCAGAGACCATGAAGCTTCCTCTGAGATTATGTCTCCTAGAAATGTCAGAAGGAACAGCAATCATGAAATCTTATCAACACAGTTTCCTGAACATGGATGATACCAGCACATATCCTTACATGAGAAGGGAAATAATTATGGAGTCCCATGTTCTTACAAAGAACTACAGACTACTAAGAAATGCTGAGAGTGGGAGAAATAGAGTTCCCCAGGGAAGAGCCCCCAGTTGACTATCCAATAACAAGCAGTCAGATCTGAACAAAATAAACAGACAGGTAACAAGTGTATTATAGAATTCACAGTTTGTATTTATGTATAACAAACAATTCCCATTTTATGAAAGAAAATGAGACCATGATTTAAAAGAGAGCAAGAGGTGAATTGGAGTAGTTGAGGGATGTGGAAGATGTGTAATTATTCTTTAGTGTCAAAACTAAAAATAATTATATAGAAATTACAGAAAAAAACAATGATAAAACCCTTGGAAGTAGAAAGAAAAGTTGTTAGTCATATTTAAAAAGGTGCAATAGAAGTTCTCAAAAATTACATCTAAATTTTCTGATATGAGCTCCTCGGTATTAAAAACGGAAGTCAATGGAAGAAGTGCTGGTGGGAAATGAGGACAAAACCAAGAAAGGAAGCTGTGAATCCACTCCAGATAAGAAACCACTAGGATTTGATCACATGCTCCATCAGTCCCAGTCCAGCTGGCCTTGGTGAGCTTCCATTAGATCAGCCCCACCGTCTCAGTGGGTGGTCGCCCCCTTTGCAGTTCTGACTTCCTTGCTCATGTTCTCCCTCCTTCTGCTCCTCATTTGGACCTTGGGAGCTCCGTCCAGTACTCCAATGTGGGTCTCTGCATGTGGCTGACAATGAGGGCTGACTGAGAAGCCAAGGACAATGGCACTGGGTTTTGATTCTACTGCATGTACTGGCTTTGTGGGAGCCTAGTCTGCTTGTATGCTCACCTTCCTGGACCTGGATGGAGGGGGGAGGACCTTGGACTTTCCACAGGGCAGGGAACCCTGACTGCTCTTTGGACTGGAGAGAAAGGGGGAGGAGGATTGGGGGGAGGTTGAGGGAAATGTGAGGAGGAGAGGAGGTGGAAATTTTAAATAAAAACAAAAAAAATAATGAAAAAGAAAAAGAAACCAATAGGGAAGTGGAGCAGGGAGCTGGGCGGTGGGCGGAGCTATGTCTGACTGATATTTGTTGCTTGTTTGCTCTTTTTCTGTCTGTGATTTTGAGCTAAACAAGCCTCTCTGAGATTTCACTATCATCACTCATAGTCTCTCTGCATTTACTGGTAAATTCATCTTTTATCAGATGTCCTTAATTCTCTGAGTGAGATTGCTCTTTGTTTCTGTCCAGTTCCCTCTGATGTTTCCTGCACGGGCTTTGTTACTGTGTTGGGCTGTCCATAGCCACCTGCCTCCTACTGGTCTGAAAAGGAAATGACAGTTGTAAAGTCAACTAGAAAATTCAGCTTTAGTGATTGTTGCCTCACTTGTGTGACCAGTTGGTGGGGTTGTGTGCAATATACAAACCAGAGCCTCTCAGATCTAAGTTGGTTGATTTGATTTAGGTATGCATGGGATCAACCATGTTCATCTAGGTTGGTTATTAATTTACATAGTAAAGGAGCAATGATTATGGATTTATCCCATTGTAAATATTATCAAGGTGAAAAGTTAATATCCATAGTTGAAATGATCATCATCATGATATGGAAAAGATAAAAACATTTTAATATTATTTCTTTTTTAAAGAGATTGCAATATAATGACATCATATCTTCTTTCCTTTTTCTCCCTCCAAACCCTCTCATATATCCCTCCTTTCTGTCTTTCAAATTCTCTGCTTCTTTTAAATCAGCTTTTTAAATTAATTAATTAATTAATTAATTAAAAATTTCCACCTCCTTCCTGCCTCCCTTTTCCCTCACCTCCCTACCTTCCCCTCCATCTCTAGTCCTAAGAACAGTCAGGGTTCCCTGCCCCGTGGGAAGTCCAAGGTCCTCACCCCTCCATGCAGGTCTATAAAGGTTAGCATCCAAACAAATCAGGCTCCCACAATGTCAGTCCATGCAGTAGAATAAAAACCCAGTGCCATTTTCCTTGGCTTATCAGTCAGCCTTCATTGCCAGCCACACTCAGAGTGTTCATTTTGATCACATGCTCCTTCAGTCCCAGTACAGTTGGCCTTGGTGAGCTCCCATTAGATCAGTCCCACCGTCTCAGTGGGTGGACACACCCCTCGTGATTCTGACTTCCTTGCTCATGTTCTCCCTCCTTCTACTCCTCATTTGGACCTCGGGAGTTCAGTCCAGTGTTCCAATGTGGGTCTCTGTCTCTATCTCCATCCATCGCCAGATGAACGTTCTATGGTGATATGCAAGATATTCATCAGTGTGGCTATGGGACAAGGCCAGTTCAGGCACCCTCTCCTCTGCTGCCCAAGGAACAATCTGCAGACCTCTCCTTGGACCTGGAAACCCCTCTAGAGACAAGTCTCTTGCAAACCCTAAAATGGCTCCCTTAATTAAGATATTTACTTCCATGCTCCCATATCCACCCTTCCTCCATCCCACCTATCCCATTCCCCCAAGCTCTCCTGAATCCTCCCCTTCTCCCTTCTCTCTATCTATCTCTCCTTACATTCACCCCCCCACATACCCCCGTGCACCCAAGTTTTGCCTGGCATCCTTGTCTACTTCCAATATCCAGGAGAAAAGCTATATGATTTTCTTTGGGTTTACCTACTTATTTAGGTTCTCTAGGATCACTAATTAAAGACTCAATGTCCTTTAAGTGAGTACATACCACATTCCTCTTTTTGGGTCTGGGTTACCTCACTCAGTAAAGCGTTTTCTATTTCCATCCATTTGCATGCAAAATTCAAGATGTCATTGTTTTTTACCACTGAGTAAAACTCCAATGTGTATCTGTTCCACACCTTCTTTAACCATTCTTCTATTGAGGGGCACCTAGGTTGTTTCCAGGTTCTGGCTATTACAAATAGTGCTGCTACGAACATAGTTGAACAAATGCTTTTGTAGTATGATAGGGCATCTCTTGGGTATATTTCCAAGAGTGGAATTACTGGGTCCTGAGGGAGGTTGACTCCCAGTTTCCCGAGAAACCGCCACACTGATTTCCAAAGTGGCTGCACAAGTTTGCATTCCCATCAACAATGGATGAGTGTTCCCTTTACTCCACATCCTTTCCAGCATAGGCTATCATTGGTGTTTTTAATTTTAGCTATTCTGACAGGTGTAAGATGGTATCTCAAAGTTGTTTTAATTTTCATTTCCCTGGTCACTAAGGAGGTTGAACATGACCTTAAGTGTCTTTTGGCCATTTGAACTTCTTCTGTTGAGAATTCTCTGTTCATTTCAGTACCCCATTTTTTAATTGGGTTAATTATAGTTTTATTGTCTAGTTTTTTGAGTTCTTTGTATATTTTGGAGATCAGACCTTTGTCTGATGAGGGGTTGGTGAAGATCTTCTCCCAGTCAGTAGGTTGCCTTTTTGTCTTAATGACAGTGTCCTTTGCTTTACAGAAGCTTCTCAGTTTCAGGATGTCCCATTAAATCAGTTTTCATTACTGCTGCTGCTGCTGCTGGTTATGACGCTGTGTGTGTGTGTGTGTTCCTAAGAAATAAATTCAACCAACATTGGTTGTTATTTGTTCATATGTTTATATGTTTTCAGGACTGACCATTTGATCTGTTAGTTAACACTTCCCCGAGGAAGACAATGGCTCTTAAATTCAGCATTGCCAAGTTGCCTACAGGTTTTTCTGTAGGGATGAGACATCCAGCATTCACTGCTCCACCCATCAACCAGGCCACATTGTCTTGTCTATTGCTCTTTTTCTTCTTCATCTCAGGTGTAGGCAGTAATGTTGGTGGGATTTATGTGTGTGGCTTCTCATAGACCAAAGACACATAATCTTAGATTAAAGTCACTGGGCTGGCTCTTACAATCATTCTACCACCACATTCCCAATGATTCCTGAGCCTCAGGTAAGGGAGTTGTATTTTAGATGTATTCAAATTGGGCTCCAACTCTGCATTTTTAACTGCTTGTGGCTTCCTGTAATTGTCTCAATCTGTTTCAAAGACAAGTTTCCCAGATGAGGGATTAGGATTACACTTACATGTTGGGACAGAGACAAATACATGGACAGTACAGCACTATTCTTATTTATTAAAGTGGTGGTTGTAAGTTCTCTTCCAAGATCCATGACTTCACTAGCCCTGAGTACCTGGCTGGGTTTCCTGTGCTAGGAATGATTGCTCTCTTTTTGAGAGGGCAGTAAATGCAATTAGCAAGCTGTTATTTGCTGCCAAGGTACATGTGCCACCATTGTACCATAGGATTGTTGTGCCATGCAGGACACTGCTGTGGTTCATAGGCATCATAGTGGGGTAGGATTGCTGGTTGTTTCCCTCCTTTGCAAGCTTCCATGACTCCTCCTGGTACCATAAAGCTGCTCTTCAGAGAGGAGACTTTCAGGTCGGTGACAGCAAAGGGGCTTTCTGGGCTCTGTGTCTGAAGAGTGCAGCGCCTTCAGCTATAGGAACTTGCCTTCCACCTCTGGGAGTCAATCAATGGTAATAGCAGTAGCCTATAGTGTTTGGGAGTCTCTTGGACACCTTTTACCAACAATTAAAACAAGAGAACTTATTGTGAAATTAGTGATCTTTGACTATTGGAGAAATCAGTGTCAAACAAAGTGGGCAATTTTAATTTATATTTATAGACTTAAATATATTATTGGCATCTTAATAGATAGGTATGAATATAATTCATTAGGAATTTCCCACAAATCCTTAGTATGCTGCCGTCACCCCTCCTTCCTCTGTACTTATCTCCCTTCTCTTGCCTGGTTCAAACCCCCTGCCTCCTTTCAAATTCCCCTCATTTAGCCACTGGAACACTAGTGTTCCTCTCTCTATTACTCCACTACGTCTACAGCCCCACAATGGCCCCCTTTTACTTTCCTGACTGACACACTTCCTTCAGGATATGTCCTCACATCTGAAGATGGAGCCAGGGATATCAGATGAGAGAGAACATGCAGTGTTTGTCTTTCTGGCTTACCTGAGTTGGTATGATCTTTTCTAGTCCTGCCCACTTACTACAAAGTTCATGATTCCATTTTTCTTTACAACAGAACAGTATTCCAAAGTCTATATTACCATATTTTCATATTCATCTCTCAGTTGTAGAGCATTTTGGCTGTTCCTAGCTATTGTGAACATAGCAGCAATGCATATTGCCCAGCAAGTACCTGGGAAGAGAATGTCCCGAGACTTTTGGGCTTATGCCAAGCAGTATGTTCAGCTTTCAATCAGAGAGAGGTTGATGACCACACAGTATGTGTGGCACTACTGCACCCCAGGCTTATCATGCTATGCTATCAGTTGATGTATTTCATAGGCATCACATCTGGGGAGGAATGTTGGTTATCTCCTTCCTCTTGAAGCTTCCATCTTTCCTTCTGGTACCAAGATAGCTAGTCTCCAGGTAGGGGGCACTCAGGTCTGCACCAGCTCAGGGAACCCTAGCCATGGTTCTGAAGTACACAGTGTTTTCAGCAGTGGGGACTTAAGTTCCTCTTGTGTGTACCAAGAGCAACAGCGATGTGCTGTATGTTTTGCGAATCTCTTGGACGATCTTGACCAACGACTCAAAAGAGGGATTTTCCTGACTGATATTAGCATTTTTTTGGTAGGTGGACTGGAGTTTTCTTTCAGATGGAGCACCATGAGCCCATCCAAAGTTCATTAAAATTATCTACGTATGTTTATGTACTGAATTCCATGCATTATTTTCTCCTAGGCAAGTGATGCTCATAAGTAGAATTTGTAATCTTTGGTGTTTGGGTAGCATCTGTCTGGCTACCTTGATTAGAATGCAGTGTCCATCATCTCTTCTTGTTAGTCCTAGTTTGAGGGCTTTCTTTCCAGGTATTAGATAGGAATGGCTGCTTCCTTCCTGTTCTCACTTGATTCTTTTACTTCTGTCCATCTTTTTATACTAATGTAGTGCCTACTTTTAAAATGAATACTTTGAACTGGAGAGCTGGCTCAGTGGTTAACAACACTGACTGCTCTTCCAGAGGTTCTGAGTTCAATTCCCAGCAACTGCGTGGTGTCTGGCAACCATTTATACTGAGATCTGGTGTCCTCTTCTGGCTTGTAGGCATACATACAGACAGAAAATTGTATACATAATAAATAAAATCTTTTTAAAAATTCATATGTCTTTCTTGTAGACTACAATGGATGGATGGATTTGGTTCTTAACCATTCAGTCACCGTATGTGTTTTAACTGGAAAATTGAGGTCATTAACATTTCAAGAGTTTTTTAAAATGTATATGCTAATTGAGGTCATTGTGTTGTTTGGGTATGTTTGTGTTCTCAGTGGTATTTTGGGCTTTAGTAATAAGGCTTTGTATTTCTCTCCAAAGTCACACAGCTATGCTCATTTCTCTCTTAGGATCAAAGTATTGCTTTTGTGTTTTATTTAGGTTTGCTCTGTTGATTCTAAACTGTTCTGGGTTGTTTATATTGTGGAATCCATTTTTTCTTCTTTTTCAACTATAGCAGGTAGTTTTCTTGCCATTTCAGTCTAGGTTGACCCTCATTGTCTTTTAGGACTTGGAACGTGCTGCTTTGATGTGGGAATCCCCTCTGTAGCTGTTAATACCATTGGTTAATAAAGAAACTGGCTTGGCCTCATAGGGTAGAATAGAGCTAGGTTGGGAAAACTAAAACGAAATCTGAGGGAAAGAAGGCTAACTCAGGAGAGAAGCCATGTAGTCCTGCCAGAGACAGATGCTGGAACTTTATCGGGTAAGCCACAGCCTCGTGGCAATACATGGATTAATGGAGATGCATTAATTTAAGATATGCATTAGCCTGAAATACACTTAAGCTATTGGCCAAAGATTACTGCAAATAATATGGCTTCTGTGTGCTTATATCGGGGCTGAGCAGCAGGGAGCTAAGTAGTGGCCTCTTACAACACTGCTTTATACTCCCAGGTCTTTCAAAGTTTCCACTAAGATATTAGTTGTTATTCTGTTGGGTTTCTCTTGCAGCTTTCAACAAGTCTTTTTTCTATATCCTTAGTTCTTTAGTTGTCATATGCTCTGGGATTCTCTCCTCTGGCTTTCTCTATATGGTGCTCTGTGTGCATCTTATACCATATGGCTGTGCTTTTCCATGGTTTATGGATGTTTTATTCCATGATCTTGATGAAGATTTGGGTCTATGACATTGACTATTAATTCTTCTCTTCTCCATAATCTATGTCTATAATTCAAAGCTTTTTTTGTGTAGTTTGACATGTCCCCTGCATGTTCTTCTCCTGTATGTGCTGTGAATTTTTGTTTGTTTGTTTTTATATTCCTTGCTTATTTGGTCTAGATTCTCTGTTTTGTCTTGAAATCCTGATAGTCTATCTTCTGCTTGATACATGCAACTCTAAGACTTTCTTTTGGTTTCTCTGCTTTGGTTTTCTACTTCAGTTTTCAAATTGCATCTGCATCTCTGATTGAGTCCTCTTCAACATTTCTATGTGTTTACTGATTTTGAGTTTACCTCCTGAGCTGTCTCCATCATTTCCATCGATTGTAAGCATGTGTTTTCTTTGGTATCACTCAGTCATTTATTCTACTGATGATCTTTCTCCTTCATTTCACTGAGCTGTTTCTTTATCTCCTTTTTAAACTCTGTGAATTTGTTGATGAAGTTTATTATTGTTCTTTTAAATTTTGTGTCCTCAAGTTTTCTAGGTAATTTTCATTGGCAACCATTTTTATTATTTATTTATTTATTTATTATTGATTTTTATTGAGCTCTACATTTTTTTCTGCTCCCCTGCCTGCCTCTCCCCGTCTTTAACCCTCGCCCAAGGTCCCCATGCTCCTAATTTACTCAGGAGATCTTGTCTTTTTCCACTTCCCATGTAGATGAAATCTATGTAAGTTTCTCTTAGTGTCCTCATTGTTGTCTAAGTTCTCTGGGAATGTGGTTTGTAGGCTGGTTTTCTTTGCTTTGTGTTTAAAAACCACCTTTGAGTGAGTACATGTGATTATTGTCTTTCTGTGTCTGGGTTACCTCACTCAAAATAATGTTTTCTAGTTCCATATATTTTCCTGCAAAATTCAAGCTGTCATTATTTTTTTCTGCTGTGTAGTACTCCATTGTGTAAACATACCACTTTTCCTTATCTATTCTTTGGTTGAGGGGCATTGAAGTTGCTTCAAAATTCTGCCTATGACAAACAATGCTGCTATGAGCATATTTGAGCACAAGTCCTTGTGGCACAATTGAGCATACTTTGGATATATACCCAAAAGTGGTATTTCTGAGTCTTGAGGAAGGTTATTTCCTAATTTTCTGAGAAATCACCATACTGACACTCAAAGAGGCTGTACCAGATTGCATTCCCACCAGAAATGAGGAGTGTTCCCTTTTCCCCACAACCTCTCCAACATAAGTTGTCATCAGTGTTTTTGATCTTTGCCATTCTTACAGGTGTAAGATGGAATCTCAGAGTTGTTTGTTTGCATTTCTCTGATGACTAAGGATGTTGAACATTTCCTTAAGTGTCTTTCAGCCATTTTAGGTTCCTTTGTTGAGAGTTCTCTGTTTAGGTCTATACTCTATTTTTTAATTGGATTATATGTTCTTTTGATTACCAATTTTTTGAGTCCTTTGTATACTTTGGAGATCAGACCTCTGATGTGGGGTTAGTGAAGATCTTTTCTCATTCTGTAGGCTGTCGTTTTATCTTGTTGACCATGTGCTTTGCTTTACAGAAGCTTTTCAGTCTTAGGAGGTCCCATTTATTAATTGTTTCTCTCAGTGTCTGTGCTGCTTGGGTTATATTTAGGAAGTTGTCTCCTATGTCAATGCATTCCATGTATTTCCCACTTTCTCTTCTATAAGGCTCAGTGTGGCTGGCTTTATGTTGAGGTCTTTGATCCATTTGGACTTGAGTTTTATGCATGGTGATATATATGGATCTATTTTCATTCTTCTACATGTTGATATCCAGTTATGCCAGCACCATTTGTTAAATATGCTTTATTTTTGATTTTTTTTTTTGCTTCTTTGTCAAAATCAGGTGTTTGAAGGATTGTGGATTAATATCTGTGTCTTCTATTTGGTTCCATTGGTCCTCCTGTCTGTTCTTATGCTAACACCAGGCTGTTTCAGGGCTGTAGCTCTGTTGTAGAGTTTGAAGTCAGGGATTGTGAAGCCTCCAGAAATTCTGAAATTCACTCGGCTTGTGTTTTCTTTATTGTCTCTATTTCAGTTTTCAAGTGTTGAATAGTTTTTCATGCGTTTGCTTGCTTTGTATTACTATGCCTTAAGGGATTTGCTGATGTCTTCCAATTTTTTCTTCGTCTTTTCCTCCATTTCTTTGAGGGAGTTACTCATTTCCTCTTTAAAAGTTTCAAACATTCCCCTGAAGTTACTTTTTAGGTCATTTTCTTCTGCTTCATCTACATTTGGTTGTTCAAGTTTTACTGATGTAGGATTTTTAGGTTTTACTGGTGTTGTGTTGCTCTGTGTAGTGTTGCATGTGTTCTTACCTTTTCTATTCATCTTTTCCTTTAGTAGATGGGTTTGGGGCTGACTGTGATTCTGTTTATTAATCTTCTAGGTGCCAATGAATCCAAGACAACAGATGGTTGTTCCTCATAGTACAGTCAGTGTCACAGTTCTAGTTACCCCATTGGTCACTCTGTGTTCCTGGAGGTCACTCAGGTTTCTCTCAGTGTCTGTGCTGTTAGGGTTTTATTTAGGAAGTGGTCTCCTGTGACAATGCTTTCTTTTTCCATTTGATATTGTTTGCTTCTTTGTCAAAAAGCAGGTGTTTAAAGGTGTGTGGATAATTATCCAGGTCTTCTATTCAGATCCATTGGTCCTCCTGTCTTTTTAATGCTAATACCAGGCTGTTTTCAGTACTGTAGCTCAGTAGTGGAATCTGAAGTCAGGGATTGTGATGCCTCCAGACATTCTTTTATTGTTCAGGATTGTTTAGGCCATGCTGGGTTTTTTTTTTTTTTTGCTTTTCCATATGAAGTTAAGTACCATTCTTTCTTGGTCTGTGAAGACTTTTGCTGACTTTAATGGGTATTACATTGAATCTATAGATTTCATTTAGTAATATTGTCATTTTTACTATGTTAATGCTGCTACCCAAGAGCATGTGAGATCCTTCCACTTTCTGGTGTCTTTTTTAATTTCTTTCTTTCTTTCTTTCTTTCTTTCTTTCTTTCTTTCTTTCTTTTAAAGATTTCAAGTTCTTGAAATACAAATCTTCCATTTGTTCAGTTTGAGTTACTCTGAGGTATTTTATGCCATTTGTGGCTATTGTGAAGTGTATTGTTTCTCTACTTTCTTCCTCAGCCTTTTTATCATCTGTGTACAGGAGGGTTACTAATTTTTTTTTTAGTTAATCTTGTATCCGCTATATTACTGAAAGTGTTTATGAGTTGTAGAAGTTCCTTGATATAATTTTTGGAATCACTTGTGTAAACTATCATATCATCAGCAAACAGTGTGAGTTTGACTACATCTTTTCTGATTTGTATCCCTTTGATCTTTTTTTGTTTTTTTTATCTTTTTTTTTGAAAGTAAATTTTATTAAATTATAAAAGTTTCCATTTCCGCCCCTCTTCCCAACACCCTCCCACTCCTCCCACTCCCTCTCCTCCTCCCTCTTCGTCCCTTAGGGCAGTCAGGGTTTCCTGCCCTGTGGGAAGTTCAAGTTCCTCCCCCCTCCCTCCAGGTCCAGGAAGGTGAGTATCCAAACAGACTGGATCCCCAAAATCCAGTATATGCAGAGGAAACAGGTCCCAGTATCATAGTCAATGGCTTTTCAGAAAGACTTCGGGCCAGCCACATTCAGAGAATCCGGCCAAATTCCGAGAATCTGGTTAGATCACGTCCTCGTTCAATCCCAGTCCAACTGGCCTTGGTAAACTCTCATTAGATCCGTCCCCTTGTATCAGTGGGTGATAGCATCCCTCGCAGTACTGATTTCGTTTTTCATGTTCTTCCTCCTTCTGCTCCTCATTTGGACCTCGGGGGGCTCAGTCCGGTGCTCCAATGTGGGTCTCCGACTTTATCGCCGTCCTTCGCCAGATGAAGGATCTATGGTGATAAGCAAAATATACATCAGTATGGTTATGGGCCACGGCCGATTCAGGCACCCTCTCCTCTGTCCAGAGAACAATCTGGGGGATCTCTCCTTGGACCTGGGATCCCATATATAATCAAGTCTCCTGTAAACCCTAAAATGACTCCCTTAGTTGAAATATATTCTTCCCTGATCCCATATTCATCCTTCCTCCCTCCCCCCCCCATCCCAGGCCACCGAGCTTTCCCCATTCCTCCCCTACTCCCTTCTCTCTAACCCTCTCCCCTTCCATCAACCCTCCCACCCCCCCATGCACCCGAGGTTACCTGGGATTCTTGTCTATTTCCTACCTCCTGGCGGATAGCTAAATAATCTTCATCAGGTTCATCTTCTTATTTAGCTTCTCTAGGATCACGAATAATCTTCACCAACCCCTCATCAGACAAAGGTCTGATCTCCAAAATATACAAAGAACTCAAGAAACTAGGCACTAAAACTCTAATTAACCCAATTAAAAAATGGGGTACTGATCTTAACAGAGAATTCACAACAGATGAACTTCGAATGGCCAGAAGACACTTAAGGTCATGCTCAACCTCCTTAGCGATCAGGGAAATGCAAATCAAAACCACTTTGAGATACCATCTTACACCTGTCAGAATAGCTAAAGTCAAAAACACTAACGATAGCCTATGCTGGAGAGGATGTGGGATGAGGGGAACACTCATCCATTGTTGGTGGGAATGCAAACTTGTGCAGCCACTGTGGAAATCAGTGTGGCGGTTTCTCAGGAAACTGGGAGTCAACCTCCCTCAGGACCCAGCAATTCCACTCTTGGGAATATACCCTAAAGATTCCCTAACATACTGCAAAAGCATTTGTTCTACTATGTTCATAGCAGCACTATTTGTAATAGCCAGAACCTGGAAACAGCCTAGGTGCCCCTCAATAGAAGAATGGTTAAAAAAGGTGTGGAACATATACACATTAGAGTTTTACTCAGCGGTAAAAAACAATGACATCTTGAATTTTGCATGCAAATGGATGGAAATAGAAAACGCTTTACTGAGTGAGGTAAGCCAGACCCAAAAAGAGGAACACGGTATGTATTCACTCATAAGTGGATTCTAACCTTTGATCTTTTTTTGGTGTCTTATTGCTCTAGCTAGGATCTCAAGAACTATATTCAATAGATATGGAGAGAGTAGACAACCTTCTTTTGTTCCTGATTTCAGTGGAATCACTGGGAGTTTCTCTCCATTTGGTTTGATATGGGCTGTTAGCTTGATGTATATTGTCTTTATTATGTTTAGGTATGTTCCTTGTATCCCTACTCTCTCCAAGACCTTTATCATGAAGGGATGTTGCATTTTGTCAAAAGCTTTTTTGACATCTAATGAGATGATCATGTGGTTATATTTTTCAGCTTGTTTATAAGGTGGATTACATTGGCAGATTTTTTTTAAGAAGAAACTGCGAAAACAGAATATTTTTATTTGTATTTTATAAGACAATTATACATAAAATTGCTTTCATTATGAAACATATATATGAAAAACATATTACATGTATTTTCTAATATGTGTATATGTATGCATTATGTATACATACACATATATATCTATACTATATATACAAAATAATACACATCACATATATAATGCATTGTCATCATACTCTCCCTACTACATCTCTCGCTCTCTTCCTGCTCTGGTTGATTCATTTCCCTTTTCCACCTATTTTCTCTTCTACTTTCATCTCCATTCATTTTGATGATAAAATGGTTTCATTAGGATTACTTCGAGGGTTCTGAGGAAAATTTATTTACAACAGCATAGGCTGCACCGCTGATGCAAATAAATGTCTCTCCTTCCCCCAGTGACTATTAACTGATTGCAAACCCTCAGTGGGAGGGATGGGACTTGATGGGCCCTTCCCCAGTAACTGTCATTATCTGCTGGTAGGCATTTTGGGAGGCTCATACCTCTCTCCCATGATGCATTTATAAACCAAATCTTTTACATGTCTTGTACCTGTAATTCCCATATTCTACGAAATCAAAAATGTATGAAATACCCTGTTCATAGACAGTGTTCTTCATCTCTCCACTCCCTCCTCCAGGTTGTATAATCTTTCTAGCCATTCTTCTGTGATGTTTCCTGAGCCTAGGAGGGAAGTTATCACAGGCCAGGAGGTACCTACAGAGACCCAAAACTTGTCAAAGAACTTGATAGTTGACCAGTTATGTCTCTGTAGTTAGCACTGACTTCTGCAAAAAAAGAACTTCTCTAATCAAAGTTGATTGTAGCATTGAACTATTTGTATGAAGACAACTAATTAAAGGGTAATTTTATGAGACTATCATATTCATTTATCAAAACAAACTAAACAAAACAAACAAACAAAAAACAGAAAGGAAGCAGGAGTAGCTTCTTCATTAGAGACTCTGAACTCTCCTTTCATGAGATTTTGATTAGGTGTGTCATATCAGATGTGGATTCCCTCCTGTGTCTGTGAAGTAATTCTCAAATCTACTGCAAGACCAGATGGTTGTTCCCATTACTGATGTACCACTATTAAATTGGTAGACACATCTTGCCTTGCCAAACACTAGCAATAGTGAGGTACCCTTTGGACAACCAGTACTCATGGCAAATGTCTGCACTATTTAGGAGTCTCAGAGGTTCCCTTAACTGATCACTTTATAAATGAGTAGCCCACCCATCGTCCCAAGCTTTTAATTTTACAACTTATGGCTACTGGGAACAGATTTATGTGTCCATGTAGAGTACTTCTCACTAAGCCATTTTATAATTTTTCTTACCTTAGTTTGATTAATATACCCATTATTGGGATGTTCTGGCTTTTCATACAGTTATAGTTTTTTTGAAAGTTATTTTATTAAATTATAAAAGTTTCCATTTCCACCCCCCTTCCCAACACCCTCCCACTCCCCCCACTCCCTCTCCTCCTCCCTCTTCATCCCTTAAGGCAGTCAGGGTTTCCTGCCCTGTGGGAAGTTCAAGTTCCTCCCCCCTCCCTCCAGGTCCAGGAAGGTGAGTATCCAAACAGACTGGATCCCCAAAATCCAGTATATGCAGAGGAAACAAGTCCCAGTGTCATAGTCAATGGCTTTTCAGAAAGACTTCGGGCCAGCCACATTCAGAGAATCCGGCCAAATTCCGAGAATCTGGTTAGATCACGTCCTCGTTCAATCCCAGTCCAACTGGCCTTGGTAAACTCTCATTAGATCCGTCCCCTTGTATCAGTGGGTGAGAGCTTTCCTCACAGTCCTGATTTCCTTTGTCATGTTCTTCCTCCTTCTGCTCCTCATTTGGACCTTGGGGGGCTCAGTCCGGTGCTCCAATGTGGGTCTCTGTCTGTATCGCCATCCAACGTCGGATGAAGGTTCCCTCTGATCTTGCCTTCCGTGCTCACGTTCTCTTTCCTTCTGCTCCTCATTTGGACCTTGGGGGGCTCAGTCCGGTGCTCCAATGTGGGTCTCCGTCTGTATCGCCGTCCTTCATCAAATGAAGGATCTATGGTGATAAGCAAAATATTCATCAGTATGGTTATGGGTCAAAGCCGGTTCAGGCACCCTCTCCTCTGTCCAGAGAAAAATCTGGGGATCTCTCCTTGGACCTGGGATCCCATATATAATCAAGTCTCCTGTAAACCCTAAAATGACTCCCTTAGTTGAAATATATTCTTCCCTGATCCCATATTCATCCTTCCTCCCTCCCCCCATCCCAGGCCACCTAGCTTTACCCATTCCTCCCCTACTCCCTTCTCTCTAACCCTCTCCCCTTCCAACAACTCTCCCCCCCCCCATGCACCCGAGGTTACCTGGGACTCTTGTCTATTTCCTACCTCCTGGCGGATAGCTAAATAATCTTCATCAGGTTCATCTTCTTATTTAGCTTCTCTAGGATCACGAATAATAGGCTCAGAGACCTTTAATTATGGTTAGAATCCACTTATGAGTGACTACATACCGTGTTCCTCTTTTTGGGTCTGGCTTACCTCACTCAGTAAAGCGTTTTCTATTTCCATCCATTTGCATGCAAAATTCAAGATGTCATTGTTTTTTACCGCTGAGTAAAACTCTAATGTGTATATGTTCCACACCTTTTTTAACCATTCTTCTATTGAGGGGCACCTAGGCTGTTTCCAGGTTCTGGCTATTACATATAGTGCTGCTATGAACATAGTAGAACAAATGCTTTTGTAGTATGTTAGGGAATCTCTTGGGTATATTCCCAAGAGTGGAATTGCTGGGTCCTGAGGGAGGTTGACTCCCAGTTTCCTGAGAAACCGCCACACTGATTTCCACAGTGGCTGCACAAGTTTGCATTCCCACCAACAATGGATGAGTGTTCCCCTCATCCCACACCCTCTCCAGCATAGGCTATCATTGGTGTTTTTGACTTTAGCTATTCTGACAGGTGTAAGATGGTATCTCAAAGTGGTTTTGATTTGCATTT